>NW_006383005.1:2297317-2306282 GCF_000327345.1 Myotis davidii
GTCTGGCACTCCTATAATTCTGATGTTGGTACGCTTGAAGCTGTCCCAGAGGCTCCTTACACTATCTTCATATTTTCGGATTCTTTTTTCATTTTGCTTTTCTAGTTGGGTGTTTTTTGCTTCTTCGCATTTCAAATCTTTGCCTTGATTCTTGCGCTCCTCTGGTCTGCTGTTGGAAGTCTGTATAATATTCGTTATTTCAGTCAGTGTATGCTTAATTTCTAGTTGGTTCTTTATCATAACATCGAGGGTCTCATTAGATTTCTTGAGGTTCTCAATAACTTTATCGGCAGCTTCTAGACAGTTCTTGAGAGACCTTAAAAGTGTGGTTCTGAACTCAATATCCTCCACTGACAGTTTTGTCTTATTTCTTTGTCTCCACATTTTTTATGCTTTCTTGGTGCACCCCCTTGTGGTCTTTGTGTGCAGTCTTATTGTAGTTAAGCCTTGATTGTTGTAGTTAATACTAGGGGGATTTGACCATCAGGCCAACTGCTGTGAGAATCAGCTGTGTCTGCAGTGGGAAAACTTCTGTCCTCTAGGGAGGTGCTAATCTAGCCTTTGCCTGAGGCTATCTGGCAAATGGCTCTGCGCAGGGCTTGGGCAGGGCAGGTCACACGGGATCAACAGAGAAGGTGGAGGGAGCAGTTATGGCTGCTCTCAGTCCCGTCCCCAGAGGCTCTGCCTCTCAGAGTCCCAGCAACCGCTGCAAACCTCGGAGAGAAAGCTGCCCTCGTGTTCTGACCGATGCCAGATGGTTCTGCTTCTCCCGTTTGAGTCTGGGTCCCTAGAGACTCGCCCAGAACTGGAGCTCAGAATCTGAGACTCCCTCCCGATTGAAAACGACAACCACGCCCTCAGCTACCAGCCCGCTCCGCGTGCACCTCCGCACCTTTGTTTTTTCCGCACTGCGCCTCCTCTGAGCCTCGTATGCTGTTCTCTTCTAGTTGAAGAAGTTCCCTTCGGCCAGTCTTCCTGTGGTTCTGGGCGATGTCTATTCCGTCTTTTAGTTGTATTTTTGAAGTGGTTGTTCGAGGCAGCTAACTCTGGTGTTTACCTATGCCGCCATCTTGGTTTTCTCCATTAGACACTATTGAGAAAGTGAAAAGATAGCTCACCAAATGGGAGAATATATTAGAAAATCATATATCTAATAAGTTCATGTGTCCAAATATATTAATAGTATTCAAATATATAAAGAACTCTTACAACTCATCAACAAAAGATCAAACAACCCAATTTAAAAATGAGTAAAGGGCCAAAACTGGTTTGGCTCAGTGGATAGAGCGTCGGCCTGCAGACTGAAAGGTCCCGGTTCGTTCCAGTCAAGGGCATGTACCTGGGTTGCGGGCACATCCCCAGTAAGAGATGTGCAGGAGGCAGCTGATCGATGTTTCTCTCTAATTGATGTTTCTAACTCTCTCTCTCCCTTCTTCTCTGTAAAAAACCAATAAAAAATATATTTAAAAAAAAATGAGTAAAGGACTTGAATAGACATTTTTCCAAAGTTGATATACCAATGGCCAATAAACACATGAAAAGATGTTCAACAGTATTAGTTATTAGAGAAATGCAGGTTAAAACCACAGTGAATGGCATGAATAATTTTTTAAAATAAGGGTTGATGAGGATGTGGAGAAATTGGAACTTTCATACATTGCTGGTGAGGATTAAAGTGTTATAGCCATGGTGGAAAACAGTTTGGCAAGTCCTGAAATAGGCAGAATTACTATAGAACCCAGCCATTTCACTACTAGGTATGTACTCAAGAAAGTTGGAAACAGGTGTTCAAACAAAAACTTGTACACAAATGATCATAGCAGTATTCTCCATAATAGCCAAAAAGTGGAAACAACCCAAATGTTCGCCAACTAATGAATGAATAAATAAAATATGGGGCTCCGTCTAATGGAATATTACTCGGCCATAAAAAGAAGTATATTGGTGAACCTTTAGAACATTATGCTAAGTGACAGAAGCAGGCATAAAAGGCCACATATTATATGAAATGTTCAGAATAGGCAAATGTGTACAGATAAGGAAGTAGATTAGTGGTTGCCAGAGGCTAGGAGAAAGGAAGACTGGTAGTGACCACTTAATGGATATGGGATTTTTTCTGAGGAGTGAGGGTTGGTGCAAATGTCTTGAAATTATAGTAATGGTTGGACAATATTGTGAATGTCCTAAAAACCACTGAATTTAACTATTTAAAATAGTTTAAATGGTGACTTTTGTGGTATGTGGATTTTACCTCCGTTTTTAAGAAAACTTCCATTGATTGGCAAGATTTGATTTTGAATATTTTTCCCATAGTTGTTACTAGTATGTATGCATTCTATTCTTTTTCTTTAGCCTAAAATTATTTGATACATACTTTTCTATCTATACAGTTTTTATAATTTTTACTTTGGTGGCTGTATATATTTTAGTCATTATATGCATCATAGCTTAATCATTTCTCACATATTTGGTGTTTTCGCTCCTTTTTTTTTAGTTTTAAAGAATCCTTTTCTATGCTTAAACAAATATAAATGTTTAAAACTCTTCATAGACATTACACTAACGTTTCTTTTCCAAAACAGGAATTGAGTCACATTTCTTTTTTTTCTTTACTATTTAAATTGTCTTCTCTCTGGCTGCTCTGTAGGAAAAATATGCTAATTTATAATTTTACCAATAATGGCTGAGTAAAAAAGGGGAGATGAATGTTTATTTAGTGTCTACTCTGTTTCAGGCACTGTGCCTGGGGTCCTTTCACATCCATTATTACTTTTTTTTAACATATGTTTTTATTGATTTCAGGGGGGAAGCAAGTGGGGAGAGAGACATAGAAACATCAATGATGAGAGAGAACCATTGATTGGCTGCCTCCTGCACACCCCCCACTGGGGATCAAGTGCCCTAACCAGGAATCAAACCGTGACCTCCTGGTTCATATGTTGGTGCTCAACCACTGAGCCACGTAGTCGGGCTCATGTCCATGATTTCATTCAACTCCCACACCTCTTCCCACTAAAGTGGCAACAGAAGTTGGCACAGCTAATGGCAGATGAGCAAAGGTCAGAACCCAAGCATTTTGTCTTCAAGTTTTATCCTCTTCCCACAGCTTTACCAATATTGGATTTTACCTTTTTTAGTTTCTACTTGTTAATATCAACATTTTCCCAAATGATTGTTCATTTACATTTACTCTTACATGATAATCTGTATCTTTTGTTCATTTACTATTAATAGATTTTAAACTGAACTTACCTTGTAGACAGTAGACATTATGTGTCAAAGCTTTATCATAATTTTTGTTTTTGTTTATTCCTGTTTTACAGGCTCTTGATGGAAATGTGTATGATCACCTGAAGGATTATTTAATAGCCTTCAGCCGGACTGAGCTCGAAGCATGTCAAGCTGTGCAGAACACATTCCAGTTTTTATTAGAAACCTCTAGCAAGGTAAGTTACCTTTAGTGCAATATGTGATGTTATCCATATTAGAATCTAAAATGTTTTTACATACAAACTAAATGAGGGTACCAATGACATTAGAAGAATGCTTTAAAGACAAATTTCCTGGAAACAGTATTCCTTCTAATAAAGTTGGAGGGTATTTTGTTCTCCTTGAAGAGTTGACACAAAGATCAAAGGGTAAGTGATGATACGGTCTAGCTCAAGACATCAGTCCATTGCCATGTACATAGCTTTTGAGAAGAATGATTTAAAAAGATTTATCTTCCACTCACATATTGAATGCACTCAGTTCATTCATATGAGGAAACAAGGTCATGTGTCAGTGCAAGGAATAATAAAGGGGCACTAAGGGGGAAAGCATCTTATAATCAGTAAAGGATGAATACTATAATACTCTTTTTTTCAAAATTAATCTTATATCTAAATGCTGTCATTCTTTTTATTTTATTTTTAGAGAGAGGAGGAGGGAGAGAAAGGGAGAGAAACATTGATGTGAGAGAGAAGCATCAAACCCTAGCCACTGTGGCTCAATTGGTTGGAGCCTTATCCCATATACTGAAAGGTAGAGGGTTCCATTCTGGGTCAGGGCATATACCCAAGTTGCGGGTTCGATCCCTGGTTGGGGCAGGGCAGCCAATTGATATTCTCTCTGTCTCTCTCTCCCCCCGACTCTCTCTTTCTCTCCCCACCCCCCACCGGCTTCCCTCCTTCCTCTCTCTAAAATCAGTTAAAAAAATAAAATTTGCAGAGAAAGAAACATCAATCGGCCACCTTCCACCCGCAACCCAGCTGAGGATTGAACCAGCAACCTGGGTATATGCTCTGACCAGAAATTGAACCCAGGAATACAGGACAACATTTCAACCAACCGAGCCACACCGGCGAGGGCACGGTCGTTCTTTGATAATCTTTCCATTCAAAAGTATTGAGATCCCTCAACTTTGCTGGCATGTTACCTTGTGTACAGAGAAAATAAATGAAATTGCTTTTCTTTAGGTCACAGCGGTTCTCAACCTGCAGGCGCGACCCCTTTGGGGGTCGAACGACCCTTTCACAGGGGTCGCCTAAGACCATCAGAAAACACATATATAATTACATATTGTTTTTGTGACTAATCACTATGCTTTAATTATGTTCAATTTGTAACAATGAAATTGGGGGTCACCACAACATGAGGAACTGTATTAAAGGGTCACGGCATTAGGAAGGTTGAGAACCACTGCTTTAGGATCTGACAGATTAAAATTTCTTGCAGAAGAGAAACTGTCCTTTGGAAGATAAATCTTTCCTGTGACTAGTAAATGTTTCTTTCCGATAAATAAAGTGCATAGTAAATGTTTTCTAATTGAATGCATGCCTTTGTCAAAAGATATTCACTGTATAACTGCTATTTTAAAAGAGACAGATCAGCCATAGCTGGGTTGCTCCATTAGTTAGAGCATTACCTGATCCTCCAGTGTTGAGGTTGATCTCTGGTCAGGACACATACAAGAATCAATCAATGCTTGCATAAATAGGTGGAACCAATATTTCTCTCTTTTACTTTCTAAGATCAATAAATTTAAAAAATTTTTAATAAAAGTAAATAAAAGAGTCAGTTCAATTCTCTTTTTAAGAAAGGAGAGTGGGAATTGGCTAATACCATAAGAAATTGTTTGGAAAGCAGTCGGTATCCATCTCACGAGCTAATGTCCAAAGATAGGAAAGAAAAGGGCCACAGATTCTTCTTGAACACCTCCTTTTGTATTTATTCTTGTTTTCCATGTACTATTGCTTTATTCTGTTTTAAGAAAAACATTTAAAATGTTAAGTTGATATGGAACTGTAAAGATCACTGGTCTGTTGCTTTGAAATCTGTCATATTTCTATTTTCCTCCCCTAGGATCCAATAAAAGACATAAAAGGACTGATATATAGAAAGAAGAATGGATGGATAGGTAGATAGTTTTCTGAAAGCAAATATGGAAAATGTTAATTGAAAAATCTAGGTAGTGGGTACATGGATGTTTTAGTACAATTCTTTTTATTTTAATGTGTGTATATTTGAAATTTTACATAAGAAAATATTAGTAAAAAATATATTAAAACATCTTGGCTTTGTTCCTTTCTATGGAGTGGTTGATTTTGACTAGTGATCAAATTGTTTATATTTATTGGTACACTCAGGTTTTCTGTTTTTCCTTTTGTACATTTTGGTAACTTATACTTTCCTAGATAATTGCCTATTTTGTTTATCAAATTTGATGCCATAAATTTGTATATAAACCTGTTTGCTTCTACAATGGTCTCCCTTTTTGTTTTTAATATTGTTTGCATTCTCTCTTATTTTGATCAGGCATAACAGTCTATTTAATTTTTTTCAAGGGCCAGCTTTTGTTCTGCTTCTCAGTGTTGTTTTCTGTGTCCTTAATTTCTGCCTCTATATTCATTATTTCTTTCTACTTTATTAGAGTTTATTAGAGTTAAAAATAAGCCCTTATTTTTATATTAGGGTCCTATATTTTCAGCCTTGTTTTTAAATAAATCCACTTAAGGCTAAAAAATTTCTCTTTCTACTTCAATTGCATTCTGTAATATATAGGGCTTTTTGGGTTTTCTTTTATATATATATATATTTTTTTTAATTATCGTTTACATTCAATTTTGTATTAGTTTGAGGTGTACAGCATAGTGGTTAGACAATCATACACTTTACAAAGTGTGTGCCCAATATTTCCAGTACCCAGCTGGCATCATACTTAGTTATTACAATATTATTAACTATATTCCTTATACTGTACATCTCCATGACTATTGTAACTACCAATTTGTACTTTTATAGTCCCTTTACTTTTTTTTTACCAGCCCCCCAACCCTGTTGTGTGTTCTCCACCCCCACCCCCATTTATCCAGGAGTTATTTAAAAGTGAATTTTTCCAGTTTCCATTCAGTGAGCATGAGTGGTGTAACATTTTTTATTTCTAATTTTATTAGAAATTGTATCTTATTTTTATTTTATTACATTTATTCCAAATTTGTCTGGGAGATTGTCCTCTGACCAAATTCATTAAAATCTCTTTTTTCAAGAATAAGTTAGGTTAGATACACTACCTTAGTTTATAAAACAGGTAAATGTATAGTCTTAAAAAACAGCTAATAGTTTACATAGCACTTAACAGGTTTGTAGTTTTTAGCACATTCTCTGAAATTGGCATTGTTGTGCTTATTTTATAAAGAGGAAAATGGACTCACGAAGTTTATATGGCTTGCCCGAGGTCACACACTCACACACAGTATTTTTCCATGCTCTGCTGCTATTCTATTTGCTGTCTTTAGCTTTATTATTTTCATAGAACATGAATTAAAAATGTATAACCGGATTTGAACATAAAGAGATCAACTTTTATTTTCCTCTGCATTTGTTCATATGAGTATCTTGCTCCCCAGGGATAAGAAATAAATGAGATGCTCTTATATTTAGATTGAAAATAGTAGTAATAAAAATTTAATAAGAATGATATAGCTAGGGGATATGCCCTTTTGTTCTAAGTACCAGAAGAGCTCACACCTATTCCATGTACTTTTCTGTTACAAAGAGCTGTTTATTCTGCTCTCGTTATATTGCTGAAAGCCACCCAGTTCAGTGATTTGATAATCCAGAAAGAATTTTGAAACTCTTTAGGTTTTTATTTTACATTATCATTCCTTTGTCTTTTGAGGAGGAAATCCATATTCCCCCACATATCTAAATTGTAACTGTGCATGTTCTGAAAGATATTTGGGGTTATTCATAGTGAAACTATACATGTTGTGGCACTCTGTACTTTCATCTCCTAGGAGCTTGTGTTTAATTTTAACTATTTATGAAGCTTGCTTTTCTCCTTAATATTTTATGAAATGCTTTGTATATGTAACTGAAGCAGATGTTGTCATAGATATCTTCTCTAGTAGAGTAACCTCTAACGATAGTGTGCTCGCTTTCTGTCTGCTTAAGGAAACTCGTTCAGGAACTCATTAATAATGTAGCTCTTTTAACAATTCAGAAAATAACAATGTTATCCTATATTTCTTTTAAAATAAATAGCCTAATATTGCCATTCTTAATATCTTGAAGACTCGCCAAAAAAGTAAACCTAATAAAAGGAAGGGGGGAAAGACACAAGAATGCCCTGGCCAGTTTGCTAAGTGATTAGAGCATCAGCCCTCTGACTGAAGGGGCAGGGCTCAGATTCAATTTCGGTCAAGGGCACATACCTCGGTTGCAGGCTGCATCCCCAGCCTTAGTCAGGGCGTGTGGGAGGCAACCAATCGATGTGTCTCTCTCACATCAATGTTTCTCTCTCTCTGTCTCTCCTCTCTCTAAAAACTCAACGGAAAAAAATATCCTTAGGTGAGGATTAACAACAACAAAACAAAAAAAGACACAGGAAATTTTGACAAAATTCAACACTCTTTTATTATTTAAAAAAAAAACACAGCAAATTAGGAGTAGAAGGGAACTTTCTTAACATGATAAAGGGCATTTAGGAAGAACCTACAGCCAATACCATACTCATTGGTGAAAGATGGAAAGCTTCCCCGCTAATATCAGGAACAAGACAAGGGATGCCCACTTTTACTATTGCTGTTCACCTTTGTACTGGGGGTATTAGGGCACTTAGGCAAGAAAAATAAATAGAAGGCATCCAGATTGAAAAGGAAGAAGTCTACTGCCATACCATCCTGAGCATGCCCAATCTGATCTGAAAAGGAAGAAGTAAAATTATTTGTTTGTAAGTGACATGATTTATATAGAAAATCCTATAGAAGCCACAAAAAAAGTATTAGAACTAATAAACAAATTCAGCAAAAGTTGCAGGTACAAGATCAAAACACAAAAATCAATTGTGTTTCTATACTCCATTAATAAATGAACCAAAATAAAATTAAGAAAACAATTTCAGCTACAATCATATCTGGAAAATAAAATACTTAAAAATAAATTTAACCAAGAGCATGAAAGACTTGTACATTGAAAGCTACCAAATATTGCTGAAATTAATTAAAGAAATACTAAATAAATAGAAGTAATAAATGTTTGTGGATTAGAAGATTTTATATCGCTAATATTGCAATATTCTGCAAAATGAGCTACAGATTCAATAAGACAAATCCTCTCAAAATTCCAATGGCCTTTATTTTGGACAGTGTGGTACTGGCATAAGGATAGACATATAGACCAATGAAATAGAATTGAGATTCCAGAAATAAACCACAATATTTATGGCAGTTGATTTTTTTTTTTTGAGCTGACTTTTTATACTATATGCTTTTTTTTTTTTAATATATTTTTATTGATTAAGAAATTACATATGTGTCCTTGTCCCCACGTTACCCTCTACCCCCCCCGCTCTTGCCCTCCCCCCCCGTTGTCCGGGTCCCTTGGTTAGGCCTCTATGCCTGCATGTAAGTTCTTTGGTTGCTCTTTCCCCCTTACCCCCCCCCTCCCCTACCCTCCCTCAGTCCCTGTTTTCAAAGTATTTCTG
>NW_006383005.1:2307961-2343312 GCF_000327345.1 Myotis davidii
GCGTGAGCCCCGTACCTCTGTGCTTCTCTCCTGCAGCTTCTGCGGGTCTCAGTGTGCACTTCCTTCCTTCTAGTTGTAGAGTTTACAGTCAGCCAGGCTTCCTGTGGTTCTGGGTGAAGTCCGTATTGTTTCTCTGAGGTATTAATCAATTGTTGTGTGCGGCGTTAATTTCCCGGTGTTTATCTCTGCCGCCATCTTAGTTTTCTATGGCAGTTGATTTTTGACAAGGTTTCCAAGGCCATTTGATGAAGAAAGAATAGCCTCTTCAACAAAGGTGCTGGGACAACAAAATAACCACATGCTGGGATACTTCATTAAAAGAATTAAATCGAAAACCCACCTCCATATACACTCAACGCAGGAGCTGCCCCCTGGTGGTCAGTGCACTCCCACAGGGGGAGCGCTGCTCAGCCAGAAACCGGGCTCAAAGTGGGCAAATGCAGCCGCAGTGGCGGGAGCCTCTCCCGCCTCCACAGCAGCATTAAGGATGCCCGACTGATGGACATCCCCCCAAGGGCTCCTGGACTGTGAGAGGGCGTGGGCCAGGCTGAGGGACACCCCGAGTGCATGAATTTCATGCACCAGGCCTCTAGTCATATAAGATGCTCTTATGGGCTGAATTGTGTCCCCTTAAAATGTATATGTTGCCGTCCTAACGCCCATTACCTCAGAATGTGACTATTTGGAGCTAGGGCCTTTAAGAGGTTATTAAGATAAAATGAGGTCATGTGAGTGGGCTCTAATCCAGCGGTTCTCAACCTGTGGGTCGCCACCCTTTTGGGGGTCGAAAGACCCTTTCACAGGGGTCACCTAAGACCATCGGAAAACACATATATAATTACATATTGGTTTTGTGATTAATCACTATGCTTTATTTATGTTCAATTTGTAACAATGAAATTGGGGATCACCACAACATGAGGAACTGTATTAAAGGGTCACGGCATTAGGAAGGTTGAGAACCACTGCTCTAATCCAACATGACTGGAGATGGTGTCCTTCTAAGAGTAGATTATAAGGACAACAAGCAGAGAGGCAGGCCCTCAGTAGAAACCAATCCTGAAAACACCTTGATCTTGGACTTGTAGCCTCCGAACTGTGAGGAAATAAATTCTGTTGTGCAAGCCACCAGTGATACTTCATTCTAGCAGACTAATGCAGATGCTTACCCTCATCATTAATCAAAGAAATGGAAATTAAAACCGCGAGATTCTATTTTATACCAATGAGATTGACAGACATAAAGACAGGCAGGTATTAGTATTGTTGTCTAGTCTCAATATCTGGGCTAGTTTCTAAACTAGTACTTTCCAAATTTAGATTCTTGAGAAAATAGAACAGTTGAGGAACAACTGTTACCTAAAATGGAAAAAAAAAGTGTAATTATCATTTCTTTTTGACCATGTAATGTTTGATTTCTTATTTTTTGAAAACCCAGCAGAATAAATCTTAAACTTTAAAATGTAATTACTGGTCATTTTAATCTTATTAAAGACTTTAAAAAAGTATTTTATTTTCTCTGTAGGTGGTACGGGACTATAATTTTCAGCTGTTTCTACAAGAGAATGCTGTTTTTCACAAACCCCAGCCCTTCCAGTTCCAGCCTTGTGACAGCGATACTGTAAGGGAATTCCAGATTTTCATTTCATTTGTTTTTAAGCTATGTTATGCTCAAATAACTGTTATCCTTGGAAAAGACAGACAGAAAAGGCTGAATACGTCTCATTAATTTTATAACAAACTGTGAGGATGCAGAGAAACTGACATTTCTTCTTTGTCAGATGTGACTATCACACCTGGTACTATGCTAACAACTTTCTACTAAATTGGATTAAATTATAAGACAAGTTACTGCTCAAAATTGAACTTAGGGAAGAAGAAAAAATATTCAATAAAGGGTAGGGGTTTTTTTCAACTGAAATATAAATTATACTTTCTATCCATGAAATTCTTCACATATATATCCTTTCAAAGACTCCAGTGGACAAATTTTATAGAATTAATAAATAGAGTAATGAATATGTGCATGCAAATATTTTATTGGTTTTGTACAAAATTATAGGTCCTTTATAATGTCTTTCAGAATTCTTTGAATGTTAAAGTATTAACACAGATGCCAAATTGGCAATTTTTAAAAGGCTGACAATCATCCTTTTTTATTCTTGAGTTTAATCTATGAAAAATTCCATTTTTTTAATTTTAAAAAAACTACTGAAAAGCTAATTTGATAAACAAAAATAAAAATTTAACTTCTACAAGGTGATAAAGCACATATCCAGCAGATATCTATGTCCCATCATCTCTAGCACATGATCTCAGTGTCGGCAGGCCACAACTCAAGTCAGATTACATCAGTTAATTCTGTTGGTAAACCTAGAATCAAATCAGGGGAGTTATATCAGAGTTAAATGGTATCCATTTAATAGAAAACTTTGCTGGAGGTATCTTCATTACTTTTCTTTTTTTAAAAAAAAATATTTTCTTTTATTGATTTCAGAAAGGAAGGGAGAGGGAGAGAGAGATAGAAACATCAATGATGAGAATCATTGATCTGCTGCCTCCTGCATACCCGCTACTGGGGATCAAGCCCACAACCCGGGCTTGTGCCCCTGACCAGAATTGAACCCAAGATCCGTCAGTCCACAGGCTGATGCTCTATCCACTGAGCAAAATTGGCTAGGGCTTCATTATTTTTCTTACTAAAATTTAAGTAGCCCTGTTAGTGGCTGTATAAAAGAAATGGAGGGAAAACATTTTCCTGTAGATCATAGCCCTTGCATTTATAGTAGTATGTCTTGTTTTGGGGTGGGGGGGGGTGTTGTTTTTATTGGTTATATAGAGAGAGGAAGGGGAGGGGAAGAGAGAGGGAGAAACATCAATGAGAAAGAATGGTCAATTGGCTGCCTCCTGCATGTCCCCCACTGGGACCAAGCCCAAAACGAAACCCAGAATCTAACCGGAGACCTCTTGGAGCATGGGATGATGCTCAACCAACTGAGCCACACTGGATGGGCTGTTGTTGTTTTTTAATCAGTCAGCTTTTGCTTAATGATCAGTAACATTGTTCTATAATTTGACTTCTTTGAAGCCTGGGAGGAATGAAGCAGAGTGCTGGAAGATACAGAGCATGGACAAGTTTGCGAAGCTTGACTTAAAATTGTGACTAATTTGAGATTATTTTATCTTTGCTCATTTTCCTCAGAAAATCAGAATAACAGTGACACTCATCTCACTTGTCCTAACTACAACACTAAATTCTTTTTTGTTTCTAGACACTTAGCTGTGTCCATTCGCCCTACAATTCTAACTATGCTGTTTTCTGTCCTTGTGCAATCTTTACTGGGCAGAGTTTAAAAGCCTCCCAGCTGGTGGATGTTGAGCTCTCCCCGTCAGTGCTCTGGGAATGACCATAGCTGAGGTATATGGGGTGTAGGTCATGGATAGAAGTGATGGGATGTGTGGGTTTGCATGTTAATGGAGGGTGGGACCTGCTATTGAGATGAAAGTTATATATATATAAAGAACCACTGAAGGCGTAAGATGAGCTTTTCATTTTCCCTTAGGGATCTCATTTCCTGTTTATAGTGAGAAGATTGAGCTTCTGATTTTCATCTTATTTGAAGCACCTTATTCCTCAACAGGAGTGCTGAAAAGAACCTTAGAGCTGATCTTGCCTTGATTAAGAGGGAAACGGAAGCCTAGAAAGGAAGAGAGACTTGTCCAGAGCCAGACAGTGAATTAGTGGCACATTACTGTCTTGATTGCAATTTTTATGTTCATTCTGCATGCTGCTATTTCCTGAGAAGAAATGTTGAGCCCTTGGGGAGCAGTTATTTTTTTCATAACGGAAAAAGACAAATGCCCATACTTTTATAAAAGTCATCCCAGATTGTCAGCTATTGAAAAAGTCTTTAGAGTAATCATTTTTTAATGTGTTTAACTGCAAAATATTCTTGTGTGTACTTTTTGTTTTGTTGTAAATTAAGTACTCTTACTGCCCACAAATAATACTGTCCCAAATCATTACTTTTACTCAGTTTGGACTAGGACTGTTCTTTCACATGAGCATGGAGCTGTTTACTTGCTTTCTGGTTTCCTCCTGGAGCTGGTAGCATTAAGCCTTCTGGCGTACAGAGCACTATCTTCCCACTCTAAAATGTTGCTTCTTTTTGTATTAAAATTCTCTTTGGGTAATTCATAGTTAAGAATATTTTTTTTCTTAATTATTTTAATAAAGATTTTTTTCATGAGTTCTTAAGAGTTTAGAGAAAGTTAAAATAGTTTAGTGGTTCAGAATGCTGAGTCCAGAACCAGATTTGTGTAATCAGAGTTGTAACATTTAATATCTGGTAAACACTGGAAATTTTACTTAATCTCTCTGAGCTTTGGCTTATGACCCATCTCATCAGGTTGTTATAAAAGTACAGGGTGGCCCAGCTGGTGCTACTCAGTGGTTGAGCATCAACCTATGAACCAGGAGGTCATGGTTCGATTCCCGATCAAGGCACATATCCAGGTTTCAGGCCCGATCCCCAGTAGGTGGCATGCAGGAAGCAGCCAATCAATGATTCTCTCCCATCAATGATGTTTCCATCTCTCTCTCCCTTCCTCTCTGAAATCAATAAAAATATTCTTTTTAAATAAAAATAAATCAGGGTAGGGCAAAAGTAGGTTTACAGAGTAAAATCTGTGTTTTGCATATTCACAACTGTAAACCTACTTTTGTCCCACCCTTATACGAAACGCTTTGCCCAGTGCCTTGAATAGCAGGGGTTAACTGTTCCTATTGTTTATTTAGATTTTGCAGTTTGTTCTTTGTGAAACATAATCACAGCATTTTAGGACTAGAAGCAACCCTTAGTGATCGTTTGATCTAGCACCACTAACTTTCATAAGACACTGCAATCCAGAGGAAGGGTAAAAGCTAGTTTGAGGTTTGGTGGTAAGTTGGTAATGGACCTGAAACTAAATTAAGCCCAGTATCTTCCAGGGACAGAGAGTTTGTGATGCTGTTATTGTTTCTTTTCACTCTATCCAAGGAACCTTTCTCTAATCCCATTGAAACTTTTGAGCTGCTTCTATTTTCATCTGTGCAGCCATTTCAGCGCCACAGTAGGTTGGCATGAATACTTTCCTCTTCCTTGCTTTACTAGCTTTCTTCACATCCCAAGTGGATCAGTCCATAGTATTAGAGATGAAGCTTTAATGTTCAGCAATGTCGGACAAGATACTGTGATCATCGCCGAAGCCGGTTTGGCTCAGTGGATAGAGCGTCGGCCTGCGGACTGGGGGGTCCCGGGTTCGATTCCGGTCAAGGGCATGTCCCTGGGTTGTGGGCGCATCCCCGGTGGGAGAGGTGCAGGAGGCGGCTGATCGGTGTTTCTCTCTCATCGATGTTTCTAACTCTCTGTCTCTCTCCCTTCCTCTCTGTGAAAAATCAATAAAATATATTAAAAAAAAATACTGTGATCATTTATGGTTTCAGACTTTCCTCTTAGTCTCTGTTAATGTCTAGATAGTGGAGCATGTCTCCTGTTTTGAGTGCTGCTGATTAAGTGAAGGCCCTCAGATCTGCCTACAAAATGGTTGTGTTTTCAATAAGAATAACAGTACTTTTCTTTCTGTTCTCTCTGTGTTGTAGAGCCGACAGTTAGAATCAGAAACTGGCACCACAGAGGAGCACAGTCTAAACAAGGAGGCTCGGAAGTGGGCCACACGTGTGGCACGTGAGCACAAGAACATTGTCCACCAGCAACGAGTAAGTGTAATAGAGTTTTAGGCACATTTAGCTTAAGCCAAATGTCTAACCAATTTAAAGAGTTGAGTTTTATTAATGTTTTCCATTTCCTATATGTGTTTCATAATTTGGTGTGTGTTTTTTTAATCCTCACCCGAGGATATTTTTCCATTGATTTTTAGAGAGAGTGGGAGAGGGAAAGACAGAGAGAAATATCAATGTGAGAGAAACATATCGATTGGTTGCCTCCTGCGTGCGTCCCAACCAAGGCCTGGGCCAGGAAGGAGCCTGTAACCAAGGTAAGTGCCCTTGACCGGAATCGAACCCAGGATCCTTTGTTCCACAGGCCGACGCTCTATCCACTGAGCCAAACTGGCTTGGGCTTAATTTAATTTGGCTTCTCATCCCCAAGCAAATTTTTTGAAGGCACAATTGTAGATTCCATGAAAATGTATTAAGACTAAATTAAAAGTGCAAAGAAATAATATTAGATATAGTAAATTTTTCCTCAATTTCCATTTATTTATATCTTCATTATTCTCTTAACCTTCATATCCAGTTTTTCTTTCTTTCCCTGCTTCCCAAAGACTACACTTGTGAAAATCACCAATGATGTCTGTGTTGCTAAATCCAAAATGGACACTTTGATTTCTGTCTTAACCTATTGTCAACTTCGTCACAATTGACAACACGCCTCCTCTGGAAACATTCTCTTCTCTAGTCATCTATGGCATAACTGCGGGTTTTTCTTCAGCTATCCCTGGGTGCTCTGAGAGGTTCTTTCTCTACCTCACATTTAAATATTCAAATTCCTTAGATTTCTGTACTAGGCTTTCTACTTTTCTTATTCTTTATTTTATTATAGACAGTCTTGAGCTCTTCCATGGTTTCACTTACCAACAAATGATATATTAATATCTTCAATATTAGGCCTTTCTTCTGTATACATCTTACACTGTATACAAGAATAAACTCAAAAAGGATTAAAGACTTAAATGTAAGACTCAAAACATAAAACTCCTAGAAAAAAAAAACATAGGCAGTAAACTCTGAGCAATATTTTTTCTGATATTTCTTCTTGGACAAAATAATCTAAGAAAAAAATAAACAAATGGAACTACATCAAACTAAAAACATTTTGCCCAGCAAAGGAAACCAATAAGACAAAAAGACAACTTAGTAAGTGGGAGAAGTTATTCGCCAATTGATACATCCAATAAGGTATTCATATCCAAAATTTATAAAGAACTCATACAACTCAACACCAAAAAAAACAAATGATCCAATTAAAATACGGGCAAAGGATATGAATTGACACTTCTCCAAAGAGGACATACAGATAGTCAATAGACATATGAGAAGTTGCTCAATGTCACTAATCATCAGAGAGATATAAATTAAAACCACAATAAGATATCACCTCACAGCCGAAACCGGTTTGGCTCAGTGGATAGAGCGTCGGCCTGCGGACTGAAAGGTCCCAGGTTCGATTCCGGTCAAGGGCGTGTACCTGGGTTGGGGGCACATCCCCAGTGGGAGATGTGCAGGAGGCAGCTGATCGATGTCTCTCTCTCATCGATGTTTCTGACTGTCTATCTCTCTCCCTTCCTCTCTGTAAAAAATCAATAAAATATTTTTTAAAAAAAGATATCACCTCACAAAGTGGCTATCATCAATAAATCAACAAACAAACAAATGCTGAATAAACTTTAATAAAAAAGGAATCCAGCTATGTTTTAAGCACATGACTAATTAGGGTGTAAGCATGATTCAATATGAGATAATTTAGCAATATAATAGCCTGTATTTATAGAATAAAGATGAAAATTTTATGATTATTTTCTTAGTTGCCCCAAAACAGCATCTGATAAAATTCCAGTGATGGCGAACCTTTTGAGCTCAGCATGTCAGCATTTTGAAAAACGCTAACTTAACTCTGGTGCCGTGTCACATCTAGAAGTTTTTTGATATTTGCAACCATAGTAAAATAAAGACATATTTTTGATATTTATTTTATATATTTAAATGCCATTTAACAAAGAAAAATCAATCAAAAAAATGAGTTCGCGTGTCACCTCTGACGTGCGTGTCATAGGTTCACCATCACTGCCTTAGTCCATTAAAAAAATAAGACATCCTGGCAGGTTTGGCTCAGTAGATAGAAGATTGGCCCATGGACTAAAGGGTCCCAGGTTCGATTCCGGTTAAAGGCATGGTCAGTGTGTCTCTCTCACATCGATGTTTCTCTCTGTCTCTCCCCATCCTTTCCACTCTCTCTAAACAATCAATGAGCCCTCGCTGGTTTTTCTCAGTGGATAGAGCATCGGCCTGCAGACTGAAGGGTCCCAGGTTCCATTCTGGTCAAGGGCATGCACCTCAGTTGCAGGCTTGATTCCCAGTAGGGCGTGTGCAGGAGGCAGCTGATCAATGTTTCTCATCGAAGTTTCTAACTCTTCTCCTTTCTCTCTGTAAAATCAATAAAATGTATATAAATAAATAATCTTTTAAGAAAAGTCAGTCATTATTTTTTTTTTCTTTAACAGGTTCTAGATGATCTGGAATGTCATGGAGCTCCAGCATCAGATCAAAGCCGAGGAGAGCTGGAACAGAAAATAGATGAAGCTAAAGAAAACATCCGTAAAGCAGAGGTGAGGCGATAGCTCGTTTTGCCCAGCCTCGTCAGTGTCTCAGGTGTGATATGTACCTTTAGAATTCAGTTTCTAGACACTGATTGTTCTGAAGATGATTCACCATCTTCATCTGTATCAAGAGTATTATTTTTTAGTAACCGCTTCCTATGAGGTGGTACACACGACAAAAGGACACTAAAGCCGCTAAGAAAAGTTTACAGTCATGAAACATTAAATAAAAAATAGAATGAAGTCACAATGAAGATACTAATTTTAAAGTTTCACAGTGTACGTAATAAATCAGTCAAATTCACGGTATAGAAACTTAATATATATGTTCAGAGCCTAGAGGAGCCTCCCCTGTATGGAAGTCCTCTGGAATCATGGGTCTAGGGCAGCCGTGGGCAAACAACGGCCCGTTTGAAATGAGTAAAACTAAAAAAAAAGAAAAAGACCGTACCCTTTTATGTAATGATGTTTACTTTGAATTTATATTAGTTCACACAAACACTCCATCCATGCTTTTGTTTCGGTGCTCCGGTCCAGTTTAAGAACCTATTGTGGCCCTTGAGTCAAAAAGTTTGCCCACCCCTGGTCTAGGGGCATAAGCTACGCTTTTAAGAAGAGAAAAGCCGACAAGACAAAAAAGTTACAACAGCTTTGGCCAGTATGGCTCCGTTGGTTGGAACATCATCCTGTACACCAAAAGGTTGTGGGTTTGATTCCTGGTCAGGGCACATACCCAGGTCGCAGGTTCTATCCCCAGTCGGGGCGCCTACAGGGGGCAACCAATCGATGTTTCTCTCTCACATTGGTATTTCTCCCTCTCTCCCTTCCACCCTCTCTAAAATCAATAAGCATATCCTCGGGTGGGAATTTTTTAAAAGTTGTAACAGTGGGTTTTAATTGGGGGGAGGGGTTGTCATGGGACCCTTGAAGCATTCTATGAAAATGTGAAACCCCCTCTCCCACAAAAAAAAGGAACATTTTTATGAACAGTTTCCAGACGTTCGTGTACCCGAGGCTAATATTCCCTGACTTCAAGGGGAAAGGTTAAGATGGAAAGAAAGAACCTATTTGAAAAGGAGGAAGACATAGGCGATAGCTTGGCAGTTAGATTTGATTAGAGTTTTATGAGGAAATGTGGTAGACAGTAAATAAATGAATTGTGGTGAGGACCAGTTCATGGAGGACCAGGGCACCATGGATGGGATGTGGAAGTAGATATTCAAGAAAAACTGAGGCTGTCCAGTCTTGTCAGGAAGGCATAGGAATGCCAGAGAGAGCTAAGACCGTAAGGCACAAGTGCCAAGGAGTGGTCCACTGCAGCATACCTGGCACTTAAGAAACACAGAAGGCGGGACGGCACCGGTGAGGCTGAAACAGCCCTGGTGAGGGATGGCACCGGTGAGGTAGGGACGGCCCTGGTGAGGGACGGCCCTGGTGAGGTCGGGACGGCCCCGGTGAGGTTGGGACGGCCCCAGTGAGGTTAGGACGGCCCTGGTGAGGTTGAAACAGATAATAAAGTCCAATATAAACTGACAAACAAAAATAGATGCAGAGGCAGAGCAGCATTGAACAGACTGTCAAACTATAGTGGGAAGCCTGGGGAGGGTTTGTTGGCGGCGGGGGGGAGGGGGTGTTGAGAGATCATCGAAGGACTTATATGCATGCATATAAGAATAACCAATGGACACAAGACACTGGGGGGTAGGGGAGGCCAGGAGAATGTCAGGGGGCGGGGGGAATACTTTAAGAAATAAAAATTATTACTAAAAAAAACGCAGAAGAAACAGGTCACTGGGAGGAGTTGTTAGGGCAGGTAATGCAAGAGAAGTAGGACTTAAGATGAGTATTAACAGATTAGTAATAGTTGATTAGTCAGGGGAAAAGGGATAGCACAGAGTTATGCCATGCAACCTCAAAAGGCAGAACTTGAACCAAAACAAGAAGACAGGAAGGAGGCAGATCTGAGCTTGGTATTGGGAAATACCTTCTAACCGTCAGATCTTCCCAGTGACAAAACAAGCTCCTCTGGGACACAGCGCAGCTTTACGATTCTGGGCAAACATCTCCTGGGACTCTATACTCAGAATTCTTCATTGGTTGAGGGTTCATTTAAACCAGTGTTTTCATACACCCGCTCAGGATCTAGGGGCTTTGAGGACGCGTTCCAGTGGTGGGGGCGGAGGGTGTGGTGGAGAGTAGCATAGGCAAACATAGAAACTGTGAGCATGTTTCTGGCACAAGCCCGTGGAAGTTACCTGAACCAGAAACAGCTTGCCGTCTGCGTGGCCTAGAGAAGCCCGAGTAACCACAACTCGCCTTTTTTCCTGGCAAACCATCTACAGCCTCCGTAGTGAAGAGGGCAGAGCGTACAATAAATAGCTATTTTCCTCTCTGAATTCAGGGGCAGGGCTCAACCGCTACCCACGTGGGCTGGCCAACTACTATTGGCAGGTCCTTTCCTAGTTTGAGAAACATTGGCTTGTGTAGAAGAGCTGTTCTTGTTTGTTTCTTCAAACTCGGTGAAGCCAGTTTCTGAGCTTTGATAGAACAAGTCTCAGAAGTTTTCTGAAGGGTGTGTTTTCTCTTGTATTTTCCATTCCCAACTCCATCCATGGTGTCGCCGTCTGCTCTCCTAGCTCCACCAAACCTCCCAGTAGAGTGGTAGGAGGTATCAGTCACACAGGCTACATTTAGCCTGAATGATCTTTTATTTCCATGAATATGCTAAACTGCCCTGTGTTTGTTAGCTTAAAGGTAAAAATATGAAGTGAGATGCCCACAACAAAATGTCTCGTCTCTCCCAGTACCAGTTTTTAAGTCTGCATTCTCAAAAATAATTTTCTTACCAAAATATGGAACATGCAAAAAACCATGAGGCCAAGTTCATTATCTCAGCTTTGAATGTCTGTGAAATGTAGTTAATCTTGCTATCTTGACTTGATCTCACTTGATTTCCACTTGTCAGATACAGAGAATAACTCGGCTAAAATTAGATGGCAGCTCTGAGGGTAGTGCTGGAGTAGTACTCAGAAGATTGTCCTAACGAAATTTTTGGATACATCCCCCTTCTTTTTTCTGCCTGTATAACATTTGTATTAGATTTTCCCTTTTCATTCAGTAGTTATTTACTTTATTTATTATAAATACCTGCACCAAAGGGAGAAAGCTGGTTAAAATTCCATTATATCCTTCATGGTTGTTGTTTTTTTGTCTAAGTTTTACATATGTCTCCTTTTTCCCCAATTGACCCCCTCACCCCCAGCCATTCCCACCCCAGGCAAGCCCCCACCGCCCCAGTGTCTGTGTCCATTGGTTATGCTAATATGCATGCATACAAGTCCTTTAGTTGCTCTCTAACTCCGCCTCCCCTACCATTTGTCTCTAGAACGATCTATTCTTGGAAGGCAGCTATGCTCACCACTATACCACCAACGCAACCTAGAACGATCTATTCTTATTCATCAAATTATGTTGATCATTATATCCCACATATGAGTGAGATCATGTGATATTTATCTTTCTATGACTGGCTTATTTCGCTTAGCATAATGCTGTCCAGGTCCATCCATGTTGTTGCAAATGGTAGGAGTTCCTTCTTTTTTACAGAAGCATAGTATTTCATTGTGTAGATGTACCAGTTTTCTAACCCACTCATCTGCTGACGGGAACTTAGGCTGTTTCCAAATCTTAGCTATGGTAACTTGTGCTGCTATGAACACTTATATACCACAGTTTTTTAATCCATTCATCTGCTGATGGGCACTTAGGCTGTTTCCAAATCTTAGCTATGGTGAATTGTGCCGCTATGAACATCCTTTCTGATTGGTGTTTCTCATTTGACCCAGTAACCCCACTTCTAGGACTACATTCATGTTTGTTTTTAACTCCTACTAGCATGCGTGTTATCCTCCCTTGTTGGCTCATCTGCTTCATCCAGTGTTTTCTACATTGTGTTTCCATTCAGTGTTGCTAATTAGAATAAAAACCTCTGTGTGGTGCTCAGTAATAGATTAAAGAAACTTTTTCCATTCATAAGAAATTGAAAATATAAATGGTTTGTGCTTTTCAAAAGAATAGGAGTTATATAGTGAATAATTGATTACTGGCTGATCAATTGGGGAGCAGATTCACTAATTGATTAGTTTGACAAATACTTAATGAGTTCCTGCTCTGTGCCAGATACTGATGAGTATTTTATTTTTTATTTTTTTAGACATATCTTTATTGATTTCAGATAGGCAAGGGGAGGGGAGAGAGAAATAGAAACATCAATGATGAGAGGGAATCATTGATCGGCTGCCTCCTGCACATCCCATACTGGGGGTCAAGCCCGCAACCCGGGCATGTGCCCTTGACCAGAATCAAACCCAGGACCCTTCAGTCCGCAGGCCAATGCTCTGTCCACTGAGCCAAACCAGCCAGGGCCTGGTGAGTATTTTAGACATACAGTGATGAACAAACTGTTGTCATTGTTATGATCTCTCTGACGGTCACAGAACGTTGGTCTTAGAAATGCTACTGTTGGCAGCCCCTGATTGATTCGGGAACTGAAATGAGGCAATATCTGGTTACATTACACTTTAATAACAGTTTTCCTAACCTGGTATTGAGGTATTTGAATTTTTGAAATTCCTTTGTCACACAGACATACGCACATTCTTCATCTGACATATCATACCTATTTTAAAAGTAGCTTGTCGCCCTAACCAGTTTGGCTCAGTGGGTAGAGCGTCGGCCTGCGGACTGAAAGGTCCCCGGTTCGATTCCGGTCAAGGGCATGTACCTTGGTTGTGGGCACATCCCCAGGAGGGAGTGTGCAGGAGGCAGCTGATCGATGTTTCACTCTCTTCGATGTTTCTAACTCTCTATCCCTCTCCCTTCCTCTCTGTAAAAAATCAATAAAATATATTTTTAAAAAATAAATAAATAAAAATAAAAGTAGCTTGCTAAGAAGCCAAGAGTTTTAAAAGCCATCTTTTTGGAAGCTGTATATAACTTACGTTGTTCCAGAACACAATTATTTTTTATATTTAAATTGTGCCTTTTATTTCGCTTGAGGGCAGTTCTATCTCCTTATGACAGTAAAATGTTTAACACAAAGAGGAGAAAGTTGATGTAAGACGTTAAAGATATCCAGAAATGGTTAGTAACTCACATTTAGTGTAAGGTCTGCAGGAGGAACTACAGGCTATATGATTCTTTCTCCAAGATGTTAACTATAGTCTGTGATCTGAATTGTAGGTACATTTGAAAGCCAAAGGACTTGGTATCAAATGAATTAACAAAACAAAAATATCAATTATTGTCTACATAAACATATTTTCAAAGACAACCATTTTTTCTTGTTATTTCATAAGGTTCTGTTGCACACTATGAATTCATTTCAAAATTACTGAGTCACTGAGGCCTGCGCAGGTCCCTACCTGACCGTGGTTTGGGGTTGCTGTCTGCCTCATAAAGCAAAGCAGAGGGTTTGTCTCCAGAGAAGACAGTCGTCGTCTTCTCTGAGAAAGCCTCCTACAAGCTGGCTTTGGCATCTTCCACGAATTGAAGAGCAGGGATTGAGGCCTCGTGAGTCTGGGTTTTCAGCTAAGGTAAAGACAAGACAGTGGTTATGACCAGTAAGTCCAGAGTAGGGTGTAGTTACCTCTAGAACAGCGGTTCTCAACCTGTGGGTCGCGACCCCTTTGGCGGTCGAACGACCCTTTCACAGGGGTCGCCTAAGACCATCCTGCATATCAGATATTTACATGACGATTCATAGCAGTAGCAACATTACAGTTATGAAATAGCAACGAAAATAATTTTATGGTTGGGTCACAACATGAGGAATTGTATTTAAAGGGCCAGAAGGTTGAGAAACACTGCTCTAGAGCATGCTACTGTTTGCCCAGCCAGGACTTCATGACAGTCATAGAAGTGTATTCTTTAATAATAAAATCATAATAATATAGTTCTCCCTCCAAAGAAAATTATGTCATCCTTACACCTCCATAACTCAAAATGGTAAGACCCTTGCCATAATGCTCTAAGAGAAGTCTAAAAAGTTTTGTATAAAGTGTGAGGCTTCATTGCGGCAAGGTTAATGAAATGCTAAGGTGAGCCTGCTGTTAAAACAAAATTTCCACTGACATTATATCCAAAGTCCCATTACCTCAGGGCCTGTCATTGTGGGATTTCACTGTACTCTTATAATATGGCATGTTAGCAGACTCTTAGCTAATCACTTTCTTCAGTTTTTATTGTAAAATTTTTCAAACATAGAAAAAGATCAAGCCCTAGCCGGTTTGGCTCAGTGGATAGAGTGTTTGCCTGCGGACTAAAGGGTCACAGGTTTGATTCCAGTCAAGGGCACATGCCTGAGTTGTGGGCTTCATCCCCAGTAGGGGGCGTGCAGGAGGCAGCCTATCAATGATTCTCTCTCATCATTGATGTTTCTATCTCTCCCTTCCTCTCTGAAATCAATAAAAATATTTTTAAATAAATAAATAAAAACTGGAGAGGAGCCGGGCAGGTGTGGTTCAGTGGTTGAGCAACAACCTATGAACCAGAAAGTTATAGTTCAGTTCCCAGTCAGAGCACATGCCTGGTTTTGCAGACTCGATCCCCATGAGAGGGTGTGCAGGAGGCAGCCAATCAGATTCTCTCTCATCACTGATGTTTCTATCCCTCTCTCTTCCTCTCTCTGAAATCAATTTAAAAAAAAAAAAACGGAGAGAAATTGATCCTTAGCAGAATGGGACTATACTTAGACATTTACATTATACAGCTCTTTTTGAAGGCTGCACACTAGATTTCTAGCAGAGGGTCTTATTGATTTGAGGATGAATGTCAGGGAGGTCTCAAATTTGCATGTAAGTAACTGCCCAAATCCTTAGCCCAACACATGTAGAACAGAAACTCCCAGGTGCTTGGCAAGAAGCAAGAACTGGCTCTAGCTAGTTTGGCTCAATGGATAGAGCATTGGCCTGTGGACTGAAGGGTCCCAGGTTCAATTCCTGTCAAGGGCACATGCCCAGGTTGTGGGCTGATTCCCAGTAGGGGGCGGCAGGAGGCAGCTGATCAATGATTCTCTCTCATCATTGATGTTTCTCTCTCTCTCTCCCTCTCTCTTTCTCTCTGAAATCAATAAACATGTATTTAAAACAAACATCTTTAAAAAAAAAAAAAAGAGGAAAATGTTTAAAAAAAGAAGAAGCAAGAGCTGGAAAACAAAAAACTGAGCAGAAATTTCAGCTGTTATTCTAATTATTAGAAAATTGGAGTGATTATATTAATATCAGACAAAATGGACTACAGAATAAGAAATATTAAGAGTGATAATTCATAATGATTAAAAGTAATATCAGTTCATTAAGAAGACATAATCCTAGATGTGTATGTAACATAATAGAGCTATAAAATATATGAAGCAAAAATGGACAGAACTAAAAGAATAGACAATTCTACAACATCCCCTTCAGTAATTGATAGAACAAGGAGCTAGAAAATTCATAAAGATATAGAAGACTTGAACAATACTGTCAATCAAATTTATCTAATTGCTATTTGTAGAACACTCCACCACACTTTTAAAGTATATATGGAATATTCAACAAAATCAAATACTATACCATAAACTCTGTCAGTAAGTTTTAAAGAATTGTTATCAGGCAAAATATGTTCTCTGACCCATCAGAATTAAATTAAAAATCAGTAACAAAAAAGATACCTGGAAAATCCCCAGATATTTGGAAATTAAACTATTCAAGCACCATAATCTGTTGCTACCTTAAAAAAAACAACACAACTTTATGACCAAAACAACAATGATTTATTATCTCTCACCATTCTGGCTGTTGATTGTGCATTTATTTTTTTTATTTGTTTGGGTTTTTTTGCAGGTTTTGATTGAGATTCCTCATTGAGCTGCATTCAGCTAGAGCAGTGATGGCGAACCTATGACACGCGTGTCAGAGGTGACACGCGAACTCATTTTTTTGGTTGATTTTTCTTTGTTAAATGGCATTTAAATATATAAAATAAATATCAAAAATATAAATCTTTGTTTTACTCTGGTTGCAAATATCAAAAAAATTTCTATATGTGACACGGCACCAGAGTTAAGTTAGGGTTTTTCAAAATGCTGACATGCCGAGTTCAAAAGGTTCGCCATCACTGAGCTAGAGGGTCTGCTAGAGAGCGAGGTGTTATCATTCCAAACGGTCTTTCATCCTCGGGCTAAAACTGGGCTTCCTCACATGATGGAAGCACATTCCTAGAAAATGAATTCCTCAAAGCACTCATCAAACCTCTATTTGCATCAAATTTGCATTTGTTCCATTAGCCAACGCATATTAGATGGACAAGCCCAGAATTAATGTGGAAGGGACTACATGGACACTAGGAGGCATGATTCATTGAGGATAACAATTTACCACGATTAATATGACCTTGATTAAATCATTTCCCTCATCTATAAACTAGAGGTTATAATACTCATCCCCAGAATTGTTGTGTGGATTAAATGAAATGAGATATACACACTTTATAACTATCAAAGTTTCATAAATTCAACTATGGCTTAATACTTAGATATGCTTCTATTACATTTTATATTAAAATCAGACAGTGTTCAGACACCATGATATTGTATCTTAAAGGATCTGACTTTATAAAACATCATTTAAAAAAGCTTTGTCTCTTTACAAGTTCTAAAAATGAGTTGGTCACGTTGTATTTAGAGTGCCATCAAGTTACGGACAGCTATACTCTGCAAAATTGTAATCCATTGGCAAATCATCAAAATTCATTTGAAAATACTGGAAAATTCTGCTTTTGAGCAGTCGTTAAAATATAAACAGTTGAAACTCTAAAGGAAAGATAGTAATGTTTATTCTGGAACTGTAGTCAGTTATTTGGTAAAATACTGGCAAAAATAAGTCTTATGGAAACTAGATCTCTTGTTATTGAGAAAATAGAATAAACTAATCTCTCATTTTCTCTTTCTTTTTTTTAGCAGCTAAATGGCTTACATTTATGATTTCCAAGAAAGGGTTTACTCTTTTTTTAAAATATGTTTTTATTGGTTTTTAGGGAGAGAAAGAGAAACATTGATCGACTGCCTCCCACAAGCACCCCACCTGAGATGGAGCCCACAACCTGGCCATGTGCTCTGACCAGGAATCAAACCAACAGCCTACCTGGCCACCTTTTGGTGCACAGGACAATGTTCAACCAACTAAGCCACACCAGGCAGGGTACTCTGTTTTTTTGTTTTGTTTTAAACATTTCAGTGCCTATATTAGTTTAAAATACATACTGGAATGGTGCTGAAACAACAGAATATACACATGCAAAAAGAATGAAGTTAGACCCCTACCTTACACCATATACCAAAATTAACCCCAAATTATCAAATACCTAAGTGTAACAGCTAAAACTAGAAAACTCTTATAAGAAACCAACCATAGGGATAAATCTTTGTGACGTTGGATTAGTATATTAGATATGGAACCAAAAGCCAAAGCAATATAACTTGGACCTAATCAAAACTGAAAACTTTTGTGCTTCAAAAGACACTATTAAGAAAGTAAAAAAAAAAAACCCACAGGATAGGGGAAAAATATTTGGAAAGTATGTGTCTGATGAGAGACTTTTATTTAGAACACATAAAAACTCTTACAATTAAAAGACAGAGACAAAATAAAAAGACAACCCAGCCTGGCCAGTGTGGGTTCAGTGGTTGAGCATCGACCTATGAACCAGGAGGTCATGGTTCAATTCCTGGTCAGGGCGCATGCCCAGCTTGTGGGCTCGATTCCCAGTAGGGGGTGTGCAGGAGGCAGCCAATCAATGGTTCTCTCTCATCATTGATGTTTCTCTCCCTCTCCCTTTCTGAAATCAATAAAAATACATTAAAAGCCATAAATAAATAGGCAACCTAATTTTAAAATGGGCAAACGATCTAATTAGATGTTTTTTTAAAGAAGATATAGGAATGATCTCAATTCTTTAAAATACATGTGCTTAAAGATCTTCGGAATACAAAAATAAATTCAGCAATGAGAGCTCAGTGACCTAAGTCAGAGCTTAGGTCCTTTTTGATACCAACTCCCCCATCAAATTTCGTGCCAGAAGAGCTCAGTGAGCACACTTGCTTGTCCAAGAGTCCCACAGAAGGCCATCAAGTAAAGGTCCTTAAAATTACCTTAGTGGAGCCTTCAACGGTTGGAGGAAGAGACTACTACTCTAATTTGTGGAGCAATGAAGCTAAATATACTACTTGCTAAAGCAAAAGAGAATGATACTTACAAAATACAATCTCTCTGAACAAAGTAGAACTTTCATATAGGGTTTTGAGAAGTGTGGATTTCAGAGATTGGCATATTTTCAAAACAGAGTGTTTTACAGATTGGCTCACTTTTGGCTGTGGTGGAGAGAGAGATTGGCGAAGTGATGATGACTGGAGTGAGGCTCTGGTTGATTGGCTGCCTGTCACTGATTGACTGTTCTCAGAGGCATGGCTATTGGAGCAAAGAATTTGCTATTTTAGAGACAGGTTTAAACTGGTTCAGTGATTACTTGTTTACCTCTTGGAACAAGAGCTAAAACAGGCAGTCTTTCCCTTTAATTTAGAGAATAGGAACGTTTTATTCTCAATTTCTACTCTTTTTGACAGCTGCATAATAATTTAAAATCTTTACTCACTAGGCAGTCAGGAGCCATGAAAGTTTTTAGGCAGGGAGTGACGTGAAGAGATCATTTGCAGACTTGTAAAAAATAGATGAGAGAGGAGAAGAAAAAGTCCAAGAGGTGGGTAGAAGGCTGTTGAAGATGCTAGATTTTAGGATGTTCTGAGGCATAGCCCAATTAAGAAGAAAAGGATGCAGACTTTATAGCACATCAGTATCTTCCTATTCATAAGTTATATTTGATGTTTCTTGTTGATGCAAGTGTGTCCTTTGCTGTTGTCAGCAGCCAGATTCCTGTTCGTGTGTTCCCTCCCCTGCGCACCACCTCTCTACCTTCCCCTCTCTCTGTCCCTCCAGTTGAAAAATTAACAATTATGCCAAGGCAGAATTGCTGGTGAATGTCAGTATTGTAGTAGTTAATGTCAGAAATAACAAAAACTATCAATTTGAGAGAGAAAATGCCTTGACTTCTGACCATTTTCTTGGTTTTCTTAGATAATTAAGTTAAAAGCTGAAGCCCGGCTCGACCTGCTAAAGCAGATCGGGGTTTCCGTGGACACCTGGCTGAAGAGTGCAATGAACCAAGTCATGGAAGAACTGGAGAACGAGCGGTGGGCCCGCCTGCCTGCAGTGACCAATAACGGCACTTTACACTCGGTATGGCTTCTCTTCTTGGAGATGATGGGCTAACTTTCACTGAAGGAGGATATTCTTTGACTATGTAGCCAAGCCTGATAATGGCCAAAATTTTAAAGAAAAAAAGTAATGGTTTAGCTAGTGGTTTGGCTTTTGTTTGTTTGTTGTTTTGTTTTTTTCTTTAATCTATCACTGATTGAGTTAAACCTTAGTGTAAGAAAGAAAGGGGTTGGAAGGGAATAGTGTTCTTAAAAAATGTTCAGTGAAGAATATATTCTCCCTGGTTGGTTTATCAGTGCCGATTTGCCACAGTCATTATCCCATTCATGAAATATATATGCTTCTTGTCTGGAAGTAGCAAAGAAAAAATTTTGATCTAGGGTTTCTGAAGTTCTTGGAAGTCTTTTCTAGTGTAAATGAAAATAGACATCCAGAGAGTTGGAAACAATCTTAAAGAAGGGAGAGGAACACTTTTAATCTGTGCCTTAGTCTGTTCAGTTCACAAGGACTTTCACCCTCTGCTCACAAAGCCTTTCACGGGGGGACGGTATCTTACAAACAAGGCCAGAACTCAGGCTTAAACTTTCAAGTCCAGGGCTCTCTCCACTCCGATATCATCCAGTTAAAGTTATACCTTAGTTTTCCATGTTGGAGATCTGAGTCCCAGAAGAGTTCACTGATTCACCTGATGTTATATAGGTAGGCATAATGATACTTGGTTGGCCAAACTAAAGTCATCCCTGTTGCTACCTCCCCACCCATTATTCTCTCTCTGTTTATTTCCTTGTGGCATTTATTACAATCTACTAGAGGCCCGGGGCTCGAAATTCATGCACTCAGGGAGGGGGAGGTCCCTCAGCCCTGCCTGCTCGCTCTCAGAGTCTGGGAGCCCTCAGGGGATATCCGTCAGTTGGACATCCTCAGTGCTGTCACGGAGGCAGGAGAGGCTCCCGCCACTGCCACTGCACTCGGCAGCTGTGAGCTCAGCTTCTGGCTAAGTGGCACTCCCCCTGTGGGAGCTCACTGACTACCAGGGTGCAGCTCCTGCATTGAGTGTCTTGCCCCCTGGTGGTCATTGCACGTCATAGCAATCAGTCATTCCGCCATTGGGCTGAAACCGTGGTCAGTGCACGTCATAGCGAGTGGTTGAGCAGCCTTAGCATATCATTAGCATATTACACTTTGGTTGAACAGATGACTGGACACTTAGCATATTAGACTTTTATTATATAGGATATTTATCTTATTGTTTTCTTTTGTTTATTATCTGTCTTTCTCTCTAGAATGTAATCTCCATGCCTGCCTGATTCATGCTGTGCACAGCAAAGTGCCTGGCACATAGTAGCTACTCAATAAACATCTGTTGAAGGAAGAAATGAATGAATGGATGGGTGGAAGGATGGATAGAGGGAATAGTGGTAAACTAAAAAATAAAATTCTAATCTTCCAACCTCCCACTCTAGCCATAGTGCCCCTTCAGTCCTTGTGCCCTTCAGATTTAAAAAGGCATTCTTGCTAGAGAAATTGGCCAACGTTTAAGAACATTCCTAGAGTTTTTCTCAATTTTTTTACATACCATTCTGCTTGCACATTTAAAAAGGATTGTGTGTGCGTGTGCATTTTAAGGAAAAATAATCTATTGAAGGTTTATTTTTATTTCACTGTTATTGGTAACCCAGCTGGGGAAGATAAGCACACACGGTCCACTTGACTCCGGGGTTAGGAGAGCTTGCATCTCTTAAAAGTCCAACTCCCATCTGCTCAGGTTATTCTGTTGTACAGGAGCTGTGACGACAGCGAACTCCAGGCACAAGTTTGCTTTTGGCTTCAGCAGCAGCACTGTTGGCAACCAGTCAAGCCCCTGCTTTTCCTGGGACTAGCACCTTTTCTGACTGCATCAACTGGGCTGGCACTTACCGCCTAACAGTGTGCTTGCTTCATGAGCAGATCGGAAATGAACAAGACTTGGTCTCTCTCCTCAAAGAGCAGACAGGCTTTTATAGATCTAGTGTGTGACTGGGCTACCGTATGGCAAACTCAGGATTGCTTACTCCTGAAGGAAGGTGGAGGTGGGGGGTGAGGGGAGAGAGATCAGTCAGAGAACTTGTATGCATATATGCATAACCCACGGACACAGACAGTTGGGTGGTGAAGGCTTAGGGAGGCTGCGGGGGTGGGTAGAAGGAGTTAATGGGGGTGGAGAGGGGGACCTATGTAATGCTTTCAACAATAAAGTTTTGTTTTAGTTGCTTACTCCTCACTCATCTGCACACCTTGGAAAAAGTCACTTCTCTCTGAGTTTCACAAAGAAAGTTAAGTTAAATGACTCTAAGATCTCCTCCAACTCCAAAATCTCGTGATTTTGTAAAGAGTCATCGGTACAGCTTAATACCAACTAGAAAAGTAGGAGAGACTTTTGCCCAAGAAGGAAATGTCATTTGTGATAGTCCATGAAGGACTTTAAAATGAGATTTTAAAAAAAAAGGCTTCTGAGTGTGAAGGAAGAAAATAAAGATGTGCCCAGTACAGTGTCGGGCAGTGAGTAGTACAGTCGGGCAGTGAGTAGTACAGTCGGGCAGTGAGTAGTACAGTCGGGCAGTGAGTGTTGATTAAATTGGGTATTTTTGAGAACTGTCCAAAGACATCAACTCATCTAGAGACATACCATATCTCCTGTGAAAGGAGCATGTTGCAATTCCTTTTCACTCTTCCTTTCCTCTAGTCCAGTGGTCGGCAAACTGCGGCTCGCCAGCCACATGTGGCTCTTTGGCCCCTTGAGTGTGGCTCTTCCACAAAATACCGACTTCTGCGCATGGGCCACAAAGTTTCAATCGCACTGTACACGCGCGCCCGCGCGACCACTGCTCTAGTCAGTCTTATGGAGCTTGTGTCTTCACGCTTTCAGCTGAAGGATATATTGTGTGGAAACTCTACTAACAATAAAAATAAGGGAAAGATGTAGGCACAAAATAGCTTAATGAAGCCTCAATATTTATTTAACCTGCTTTTAAGTGACAGCACTGAAATTATTCACAGGGACTTATCTCTTCACACTGACAGCTAGCTGGCTAGGAGCATAAATCACAAATGCACAGTCTGGGGACTAAATTATTTCTTCCATTATAGATGCCAACAGAAACATTAGTCATCAAGTTTAGAATTCCCTTCCATCTGGAAAACATGGTAAATACTGCTGTTAGACATCAGCAGGGTAAAGGGCCTTATAGATGCTAAAGTGGATACGTGCCTATTTACCTTATAAAATAAGGAAAGAACTGTACTTAATTGGGTGTTAACTCTTTGCCTTCTGTGTTATCCTTTAGTACAGAATATAGGAAGGGGGCGGGGAGAGACAAAGGTTCACAGAATATAGCACCATTTTTTAAAAGGAGAGCAGTCTACTGTTATGTTGAATTGATGGTTAACCGGAGCCTACACACAGCTTCGTATGACTGGATCGCTACCAGTGATCCATTCAGCCTTCACTCACCCCTCCCTTCTCTTATTTTCCGGCCTTGTCTTACTCATAAACCCAGTTTACAGCCTAATTCTGAAATTATATTAATTTTAGGATAGAAAAAGTTAGATAACTAGACTATAATTAGAAATTACAATCGTGGGGAAAAACTACCTAAAGCTCATCTTTATAACACTACTGTTAGCAACTTGATGTAATTTCTCTCTCTTTCTACTATCCTTTTTTAAAAAAACATATTTATCATAATAATGTTAATTTTGCCTATTTTTCCATCTAACATTCCAGTTTGCTGAATGGTGTTCATACCCATCCTTTTTATGTCTGTATAGTATTCATCAGGAAAGTGTGCTGTAATTCATTTAACTAAGTGTTCCATATGGGTTCAATATTTAGATTGCCTCCAGGTAGACTAAATAATACTCTAAAAGAAACATTTGTATGCATATTTCTTTTTTTCATGCTGGGTTTATTTTTTCTGTAATATAGATTCTTACAAGTAGATTTATTGGGTCAGATGTCTGTAGTCCTTTGTTTCAGTTTGAGCTTGGGGTTTTTTTTGTTGTTGTTGTCCTTTTTATTATTATTTTCTTTAGATTCTCAAACTATAGCTAACACTGTTTATGTGACTTTCTTGTCTTCAGCCACTTCTCTCAGCTACTGTACAAAGGCACCCTGACATCCACTTGGTTGTGCAGCCTCTCTAAGAATTCAAGCATTTTGCACAGTTGCATAGACGTAAATTCTGACTCCACTCATTCTGTAGACTATGCTGAATAATGTTTCTGAAAGGCAAAGAGATGAAATATTTTTAATCTTCAGTATAATAGTTTGGTTCCCATCTGCCTCAATAATGCCTAATAGTCCTTGCAATTCAATGGGCTTTGGTTTTGAAATATGAAAATCTGTTGACTTGAGCTAATCCCAAAGAAAATAAATGATGGGTTTTTGTAATGTGATAAGTGTAGACTGTAGAAAATTGTAAAATACACCTGAAGAAATCTTCTGTCACTTTTGTTTACATTATTTCCAAATGGGCAGTGGTCTTTCTATTGGACTAAATTAAACTCCATACTTAAACAACCCACGTTTCTTAGTGAAACTGACATTTCAAATTTCCAGTTCGGATCAGTTTTGTTTAATTCAGTAAGTATGCATTGAGCCTGCAATGCTTATGAAACCCTTTGCTAGCTGCTGGGAATTTGCAAGCTGAGTATGTCTGTTGAGATGGTATCCACAGAGTGAGCCAACCAGTCTCATAACAGTTAAGACCAAACGGTGGACATTGAAAAGATGTAGGGACTTTCACTTCTAAGAGAAGTGTCTCCAGCTGTATTGTGTCCTTTGATTTTCTGCCTAGCTGTGAGTGCCTGACACAGATCCTTACACGTAGTGCCTGTTCGAAAATATTCTTTTGAACCTGAAGATAAGCAGTTTACTCCATCCAAGTGCACCAACTCAGCTTAAAATACTGCTGAAAGTGGGGAGCTTACCGCATATCATTAAAGTATCTGTTCTGTAACAGCTACTATGCCAGGCACGTTCCTACATTATTTCAGTTACTGATCACAACAGTTCTGAATGTGTTTGCCAACGAGGAGGTGGACTTAGAAGATTTAAACATCTCACCCAGGAGCACACAGCTAGGAAGTGGAGAGAGCAGGAATTTGAACCCAGATGTGTCTGCCTCTAAAGCCCTGCTCTTTCCGTACTTTCTGACCCTGTGGCTAACCCTTTATCCCTCTAGCTGTTGTCATGAATCGTTTTAATTGCTGTGCATTCCTGTTTTTCTTTTTTTAAAGCATGTGTTGAATCATCATCGAACATCCTATTTTCAATATAGCTAGTGGTCTTCTAGCATTTTCAAGTACTATGTGGCCAGTTGTCATTAAAATTTCCAAGCTTTACTGATATTTTTAACAGCTTTGCTGAGGTATAATTGACATAAGCAGATTGTAAATATCTAAAGCATACAGTTAGGTACGTTTTGACATATGAATGCACCAGTGAGAACTTTGTTTCCTCACGCTCCTTCCAGCGCCTCAGTCAACCCACTGATCTTCTTCCTGCCACTATAGATTAGTTTGAATTTCCTAGAATTTTATATAAACAGAGTCATACAATGTGTACACTTCGTTGGGGGGTGGGGATGTTTGGCTTCTTTCACTCAGCGTGATTATTTTGAGGATCATCCCATGCTGATGCAGGTATCAGTAGTTCCATCTCTTCAGTGCTGGGTAGTGTTCCATTGTATGAATATACCACAGTTTGTTTATCCATTCACCTGATGATGGACATTTGGGTTATGGGGCGATTACAAGAAAAACTGCTTTGAACATATGTTTTAATTGGGTTATATTATCGGTGGAAGTGGAGTTCTTGGGGTGCCCCGAGGAAAAGAATTTCCTGAGGCCCCCACGGGAGGATGGGGTTTTGTGGAAAGCTTTATCGATTATGTAAAATTAAGGGGGTTCCCTCCAAGGTCCCATTTCTGTCTCTCTCCTCATGGAAGAAGTCCAATCCTGTTTTCAGCCGGGCCAGAATTAAGGGTATTATTGCCCATAGTTTCTGCTCCATATTAAAGTCCAGCATCTGGCTAGCTTAGTTTGTGTTCCCAGCTCTAGTCCGTTGTATGTGGGGTCTGCATGTGTGGCTGCTTAAGGCCACATGGCTGTGGAGAGAGAATAGGCAAGTGCAGGTCACAGAACAAGAGAGGGCAAGAACGACTGAGAGATGAATAAGAGAGAGGGAACACTTGGAGGATTTTAACTTTGCAACATTTCATGCATGTCTGATGGGGTCCATCATCTACCCAATCCATTGTCCCCGGGCTAGACTGACAGGCAAGCATCTTCCCTACATCATGCCAACCTCACTGTGCATGTACCCATCTCCCACTTGTTCAGCCCTTTCCTCAGAGATCTACAGGGTATGGACAGGTGGTTCCCTGGGAGCGTGAAGTTGTAGCTTCCTGGTGAAGCTGCCCAGATGGCCATGCTTGTAATGTCTGGCCTCCCCTTTGCTCTCTTCCTATTATTAACTAGCTAATTATGATGATAATGTTATAGTGGGCATATATTTAACATTTTAAGAAACTGCCAAACTGTTTTCCAGAGTGGTTGTACCATTTTACATTCCCATCAATAGGATGCTGGTGTTTCCAGTGGTTCCACGGCCTTGCCCACACTTGGTCTGGTCAGTCTTTTTAATTTTAGACATTCTAATAGGTATTCAGTAGTTTATCATTATAGTTTTAATGTGCATTTCATTATTAATGTTGAACACCTTTTCATATAAAGAAATAGTGTCTCCATTATAGAGATTACATTGAGAAGTTAAATACATTTTCCCAAAGTCACACAACAAGTAAATGGCGTAGTCAGCGTTCAAGCCCATACGTGTTGAACCTGGAGGACCCATTGCTCTCCAGTTCATTATCGGACCTTAAAGCCCTTTCAGAGCTTATTTTGCCAAGTACAAGAAGATGGCTACTGAAACCAACTCAAAAAGGTTCTTATCTGCCCTTGCAATAAGAGTAAGCATTTTACAACATCAAAGAAAGGGAAAATATTAGTACAGCTAGAAAGAATAGTGATTGAAGTCCTTTCAGGTGGCAGGAAGGGGAAAGGGTAGGAGAGCAGTTGTTATGAAACAGAGCCATGCAGAAAGCACGTGGCGGTGACCCCTACTGCTGTCACTACAACCTTTCATTCCCTTTCATGAGAACCAAAAAATGAACTCAGAACTGAAAGGGGAAGGACGGAATGTTTAGTATCAAACAACGTTGCCAAGATAAAATGTTTTGGATTGACTCCCAGTGCCAAAGCACAATACAGATTAACATTCCTTATATATTTTTGGAAATTTGTTCTACCCACATTGGCTTTAATTTTAGTTTTTAAAGATGTATGGGTGTTTTTTTGTTTTGTTTCGTTTTGTAATGTCAACAGTTATTTTACTAGAATATGAAAGCAATTTCTAGCATATGATCCTCGTCTTTTATGACACGATGCCTTGTTGGGAAATAGTAGAATCATAAGGCTGAGGTGATTTGAAAGGTCAAGATTTGAGCCTACTTTTTTGTCATTGACCTGACTGATCATAGATGAATTATTTGTAAGATGAGGTACACAATTACCTCACTCAGTTGTGGAGATTTTGAATTGTAGTTATAAATGAGGGATTTTGAAATGAAACCCAATAAATGTGATAGAAAATATGCATGATTTAACCTCCTGAAACCCACACATACAAAAAAAAATCTGTAGAATTTTGTTAGAGAAATGCAGTTAAGAGGAGAGTCCATTTTAAAATGTTAGTGATAATTACTCAAGAGAAGTCGTTTTCATTTATTAAAAAGTAGAACTTAACAATAAAGGCAGCCTCTACTTTTTGACTCATTAAATCCAGGAAATCTCTGACCTTCTCCAGTGACCTCTTCCATATTCATACTTCTCTACACACTTAGCATTTAGTGGCGGTAGTTTTCCACTTAGATTGTGAGCTCCTGCAAAGCATGATGGTGCCCTCCATTTCATATCTAAGAGCCTAGCATAGTGCTCAACGTATAGTCGGTATTTGATATTTTAATTAATTGTGAGGTCCAGTTCTGACTGTTCATTAATAATGTTTTATCCTTAATGTACAGACATTGGTGCCTTTGAATGTTTAAACGGGGAAATGTAGCCAAATAAGTGCTTATATGTAGCTACAAACAAAGAAACCTTTAAGCCTGGTTTGGTTTCATCTTTATTGGATTTTTAGTTGTTCTAATAGCTCAGATAGTACAGGGGTATATAAAAAACAAGTCAGTCACCTCTTCTGTTCTCCAGTCATTACTCTTTTTACCCTACCTTCCCCTGTCAGATAGTTATGATTATATAAATATTATTTGTACTTTAATATCATGGACAGCACTCTAGGTAAATACATTTTTTATATTTTGTACCATTTTAATTAATATGTGCCTTTTAGCTGTGGTGACTAATACACATTTAAACTTTCTTAAAAATTGTTTCCCTCGTGCTGTATTTCAAAAGGAAAAATGCCCCTTTTGTGGTAAAACATACATAACATAAAATTGACCATTTACACCATTTTTAAGTGTACAGTTTAGTTGCATTAAGTACAGTACCGTTGTTGTGCAGACATAACCATCATCCATCTCCATAACTCTTTTCATCTTGCAAAAGTAAAACTCCTCACCCCACCCAAACCCCAATTTCTGGCAACTAACATTCTAGTTTATGTCTCTGTGAATTTGACTATTCAAAGTACTTCATATAAGTAGAATTGTACTTTTTTATATCTTTTTGTGACTGGCTTATTTAACTTAATATTAATGTCCTCAAGGTTCACCCATATTGTAGCATGTGTCATAATGCCCTTCCTTTTTAAGGCTGAGTAATATTCCATTGTGTGTATTTACAACATTTTGTTCGTCCATTCATGTTGGGTTGCTTCCACCTTTTTGGCTACTGTGAATAATGCTGCTATTAACATTGGCGTACAAATATCTATTCAAGTCCCCGCTTTCAAATTCTTTGGGTATATACCTAGAAGAGAAATTGCTGGATCATATGGTAATTCTATGTTATATTTTTTGTGGAACTGCCATACCATTTTTTCACAGCAGCTGCACCATTTTACATTCCTAACAGCAGTACACAAGTGCTCCAGTTTTTCCACTTATCTCCACTTATTTCCTGTCTTTTTATAATGGCCATCCTAATGGGTGCGAAGTGATATCTTGTTACAACCGTTTTTATTTGCATTTCCCCAATGGTTAGTGAAGTTGAACATCTTTTCATGTGCTTATTGCCCGTTTGGATATCTTCTTTGGAGAAATGTTTTTTTAGGTCCTTTATCCATTTTGAATTGGGTTGTTTATTTTTCCACTTATTTCCTGTCTTTTTATAATGGCCATCCTAATGGGTGCGAAGTGATATCTTGTTACAACCGTTTTTATTTGCATTTCCCCAATGGTTAGTGAAGTTGAACATCTTTTCATGTGCTTATTGCCCGTTTGGATATCTTCTTTGGAGAAATGTTTTTTTAGGTCCTTTATCCATTTTGAATTGGGTTGTTTGTTTACTGTTGTGTTTTAGGCATTCTTTACATACTATTCTGGATATTAATCTCTTATTAGATATATGATTTGCAAATATTTTCTCCCATTCTGTAGGTTGCCCTTTTACTCTTGTCCTCTGATGCATAAAAGTTTTTTATTTGATCAAGTCCAATCTATCTTTTTTTTCTTTTATTACTTGTGCTTTTGGTGTCATATCCAAGCAATCATTGCCAAATCCAGTGTCATGAAGCTTTTCACCTGTTGTTTTTTTGTTTTTTTTTTCCTAGGAATTCTATAGTTTTAGCTCTTACATTTAGGTCTTTGGTCAATTTGAGTTAATTTTTATAAGTTAAGGGTCTAACTTCACTCTTTTACATGTAGATATCTCATTTTCCCAGTACCATTTGTTGAAAAGACTGTCCTTTCCCCATTGAATAGTGTTGGGACCCTTGTAGAAAATCATTAAATCATATATGGGAGGGTTTATTTCTGGTCTTTCTATTCCCTAACTCATTTTTAATTGGTGTTACTGATCTATAATATAGACATCTCACAGTTTATTCAGACATTCCTCTATTGGTGACCATATAGATTGTGTTCAGGCTTTTGCCACTACATGCACTGTTGCAGTAAACATCCTAGATTATATAGTCCCACATCCTGATGCTTTTATTTCTCCATGATGGATTTACAGAAGTGAAATTGCTAGATCTCATACCAAGTGGTATGTTTAATTTTTATTTCAGTAGGTAGGTTATTTTTTTAAAAAATATTTATCAAATTACATTTTTATCAGCCATAGATGAAAGCCTGTTTCTCCACATCCTTGGTAGCATTTAGAAATCTTTTTAATGTTCCCCAATATGATCAGTTTAAAATGGGAAGAGGTCTTTATTAATTGGTATTTAACAGTGAAAAGCGAAAGGATACTGATAAAAATTTGAAAGACATTTACTCTTGGTTTTAAAAAAAAAACCTGTGTCCTTTCATAACATGAAAAATGCGAGTGAGAATAGATACTTATTTCTCTATGCAGTTGAATAAGTTAATATTTTGAAATAATCAGGTTTTAAGTGTTCTCTTGCTTTCAACCACTTTCTTGAAATATTTAAGGTAGCCAATGGCTTCTAATTTTTCCTAGCTTAATGCAGATACTGAAAGAGAAGAAGAAGAGTTTGAAGACAACATGGATGTTTTTGATGACAGCAGTTCCAGTCCTTCTGGCACCTTAAGAAATTATCCACTCACCTGCAAAGTTGTTTATTCGTACAAGGTTTGTATTTCTCTAACACATTGCTCATATTAAATTGTAACGGCTCTGAAGACACATATAACTGTATCTACCCAGCCTCTTATACTGTGCTTAACATAAAATTGGTGTTCAGTTAATATTAGAGGCAACATAACATAATGGTGCAGAGTCTAGGCTCTGATGTCATTTGCCTGAGTTAAAATCCTGTCTCAGCCTCTTAAGGAGCAATATGACCACACTAGTCCCTTAGTCTCTGTGAGCTTCAGTTTTCTTACCTGTAGTATGGGGATAATACTGTAAGGCTAGTTGAAATTAAATAACACTTTTATAGCAAAGCACTTGGCACAGTGCCTGGCATTTGATAAACTTTCCATTCATAGAACTCTTACTCTTGTTATCAGTTGCCTGCTTAACACAAGACCCTCTATTAAGGTGATTCTCAAATTGATATTAAAATAAAAATTTTTTACAAAGCAGGTGGTTCATCTTTATCTTTCCTAGTCTTGATATAACCAACTCTTGTTTCTGTATTAAGCAAGGACCTAGATAAATAGATGCCAGAATATCCAAACTTGGTTTAGTATAATAGTTCTCAATCTCGCTCACCCCTGCCCTGCTTGCACAGTAAGTTTTTACTCAGTTCCCCTCGTTTTCTCAAAAACTCTTCCCCTCTCCCCTCATCCAGTCCATCAGTCAGTCCTATTGAGTCCACTTTCAAAACGTATCCTGAATCCATTTCCTTTTCACCATCTTGGCCTGCCCTAGGCCATTGCTTTGATTACAGTAAATGGAAAAAAAAACACTCGTAATTGGTGTCCCTTCTTCATACTTGCCTCCCAACAGTCCATTTTCCACTCTGCAGCCAGAATTATCTTTAACACATAAAGGAGATTATTTTGTTCCCCTGCCTGAAACCCTTTTAAGCTCCCCATCACATTTAGAAAAACAAGCTCTTCACTAGGGTCTGCAGTGTCCAGATTGGTCTGGCCCCTGCCGGTTGCCCTAGCTTCACGCCAGACCCTTCCCCCTCCTAACCCCTCACTCACTATACGTTGGCAACTCTGGCTACCTTTTAGTCTTCAAAGGCACCAGGCTTCTTCCTGTCTTGATAACTTTGCACTTGCTGTTCCTCTACCTAGAACTCTTTTCCCAAATCTTGTTTAGCTGCCCTCTGCTATTCACTGAGGCTCAGTTCAAATAATGCCTCCTCAGGTCTCCCCTGACCACGTAAATACATAACTGACTGCTCAATCACTCCTCTCTATCCCCTTGCCCTTTGCCCTCTTTTACCTACTATACAGCACTTGTCATCAACTGCACTTAAACTTATTTGTTTTTAAACGTCTTTGTCTAACTCCCCACTAAAAGGTCATGGAGGCAGAAACCTGTTTGTGTCTGTACACCTTGTCTATGTGTCTTCAGCATGTAGGACTGTGCCTGGCACATAGTAGGTACGCAGTAAATAATTGTGGAATAAATAAATGATGTAAGAAAGGCTTGAACAAATGAACCCTCCTCTGGCTCTCATGCTGATGGAAACCCAGTGCTTAGGGGTCAACAGAGGAAGTGTCTGGAGAGAATCTTCAGCAATCATACAGGGAGAGTCTCACTCCCACTATCCCCATCCCTGGATAAGCCAAAAGTTGGCAGTATTTACTTAAAATCCTCGATATCAGTGATTTTCAGACTTTTTAGTTTAACAGCCTTTCACTATATATTTAAATTAAAAATACTTCCTATTTTCTGAAAGAGTTGGAGTGTTGGTTTTTTTTCTTATGTAAACTGTTTAGATAATCTTTGAAAATTTGAAATCATCTTCTGAGATACTTGGAGAGTTGTTATAGAGATTATAAAACCAGCTTTGGGAATGTTTCCCCATCTCACCTCTCAATATTGTATTTACTTTGAAGTTTCAGAATTAAAATTTGAGATCCTTAAGTGGAGAAGGGTTCTAGGTGTCTGAGTGATTACAAACATCTCACATTCATCCAACATCCCCTCTGTTGGCATATCCCAGGTATGTCCCTATGGTAAACGGACTATAAATATCTATTTAATCAGCTAATCATTAAGCATTTATTGAGTGCCCATTTTGTGATAACTTTTGCAGATGCAAGAATGAATGTGGCATAATCCATGTCCCCCAGAAATGGATAGTCTGGGAAGAATAAATATTAAATTGAAAAAATAGAATATGTCTGAAAACATAGTAGAGGTGAAACGCTAATTCTCCCTGTGATGGTTGGGAGAAATTTTACAGACAAGGTGGCATTTAAGTTCGATCATGAATTCTTAGATCTTTCTAGACACAGTGAGAAGGAAGGGAAGGGAAGAAGCCTTCTAAGCAAAGAGAACAGTAGATACAGACACAGTGTGGTGAGCCTGTGGGTGTCTGGGAAATTCAGGGGTGCATGAGCAGCAAGTGTGGGGAACAGAGCAGCTGGAAGTAAGGATGTTTGCCCTCAGAGAGCAAAGGGCCTTGTAGACCAGACTGAAGTTTGCCTTTTATCCTGCCTGGGAGGAGCCATTGGATGTCCTAAAATCAGACTGGGCTTTTCAGAAGGTAACCCTGATCCTGATACAGATAACTATAGAGGACAGATTAGAACGGAGATTAAGTATAAGCCTAATAGTGATTCCTATAGTCCAGAATAGCAAAACGGCCTGGATTAATCTTGTGAAAATAAAGAAAAGCTGTATTTAAGAACCAGATTCAAAAGCCTTAAAAATGCTCATAGAGAACCGGAAACAGCGTGAGGATCTCTTTCCTCTTGCGGCCTTCGTAGGAGCGCCAGCGGTCAAAATGAAGTTCAGTCCCTTTGTGACTTCTGACCGGAGAAAGAACCGTAAAAGGCATTTCAATGCACCTTCCCACATTCGAAGGCAGATTATGTCTTTTCCTCTTTCCAAAGAGCTGAGAGAGAAGTATAATGTTCGATCCATGCCCATCCCAAAGGATGATAAAGTTCAGGTTGTTCGAGGACATTACAAAGGGCAGCAAATTGGCAAAGTAGTCCAGGTTTACAGGAAGAAACTTGTCATCTACATTGAACGAGTGCAACAGGAGAAAGCTAATGGTACAGCTGTTCATGGGGGCATTCACCCCAGCAAGGACCAATAAGGGAATATTGTTCAGTATATTAACTACTGATATAATGTAACAATAACAATATTACGAAAATAATTGAAAATTACAATAGTGAGTTTTTTGTGTAAGAAGAAATGCTATGTCAAAAGAAGTAAGATACCAAATTGTAGGTACCTTAACATCTCAATTATGCATATTTTCAGCTTTTTTACAATGACATATATTACTTTTGTCTTCAGAAAGACATATTGTTTTAAAAGAAAACAGGAAATTTAGAGAGAGAGTGGGGGTAATTGAGGGCATGGCTGCTTCTGGAGAGTCAGAACTGTCACTGTAAATTAGGACTTTAGGTGGCAGTGTGAGACCATGTCTTTACTAATAACTATTTACCGACCGGTTTGCTGTCTTTAATTGGCTTGAGGAGATCACCTTCCCTGCTTTAAGTAAGTCATTCTAGCAGGAAGCCCACAAGGGCGAACAACTAACCATGATGCCGTGGTCATCAGTGTTAGAGGGATGTGCAAAGCCTTATGAGAGCAGGAGGCAGAAGCAACCAGTTCCTTGTGGGTAGTCTCAGAAAACATGAGCTGGGCCTCAAATTATGAGTAATAATAGTGGCCACCTGCCAAAACCGGTTTGGCTCAGTGGATAGAGCGTCGGCCTGCGGACTGAAGGGTCCCAGGTTCGATTCCGGTTGGGGGCATGTGCCTGGGTTGCGGGCACATCCCCAGTAGGAGATGTGCAGAAGGCAGCTGATCGATGTTTCTCTCTCATTGATGTTTCTAACTCTCTATCCCTCTCCCTTCCTCTCTGTAAAAAATCAATAAAATATATTTTAAAAAAAAATAATAATAATAGTGGCCACCATTTATGAAGTACTGTGTGTCTGGCACCATAAGTATTTTTTTCTAATCCCTTCCCAACCCATTAATTCAACAAATATGACTTGAGCACCTTCCATGTACCTAAAAAACTAGATTCAAGGATCTAGCATTGATCAACACAGACAAAAATCTTCACTCTCATGGAGCTTACATTCTAATAAGAATAAAAAGAAAACTGAGGCTCAGAGAGGTCTTACGGTCACTTGCCTAAATTATGAAGGTAATTGAAAATTACAGACTGAAGTTGGACTTGAACTCATAGAAATCTAAACCCATTCACTGGATGGGAAAGAGGGAGCAGCGACTGCTGGAAATAAGGAACAGCCTGGTAAAAGCACAGAGGCAAGGGCACATGGTGTGTTCAGAGAATAGGGACCAGTGTGCTAGGGCCGGAACGTCGAGAGACCTTGGGAATCAGACTCTCTAGAGTCCTTAGTGCCATGCAGAGGACCTGACCTTGTCCAGTAGAAGAATTGGTCACTTCGTGGAGGTGGTATGAGCAAGAAAGTGTCTGCTTATATAACAATGTTGGACAACTTGCATGGACCTCCATGACTTTTTTACAAGGACAGCAATATATTTAAAGTCTTTTTTTAATCATTATTATTGATTTTTTTTTTTTTGAGAGAGAGACATCGATGTGGAGGAGACACATCAATCAGGCCTCCTGTACGTGCCTCAAGCCCCAGCCAAACCCACAACCTAGGTGTATGCCCTGACCAGGAATAGACCTTCTGGTGCATGGGACAACGCTCCAACCAACTGAGCCACACCAGCCAGAGCAGAAGACTTTAGCACATGAGGGGGCAAATAAAGTCCTAGCTACAATAATTTAAGTTAATTAAGGCCTCTCAAAGTACAAAATAGAAAGGAACAGGAGGGGGAAAAATATTTTAA
>NW_006383005.1:2343336-2365007 GCF_000327345.1 Myotis davidii
AACAGTATATTTAAAGGTGTTCTCATGATTGGCTCTTGGTACTTGTTGTTATTGTTATTTTTAATCCTCGCCCAAGGATATTTTTTCTGTTTGTTTTTTAGAGGGGGCGGCGGGGAGCAGGTGGGGAGTGGAGAGAAAAGCATGGATTGGTTGCCTCCCGCACGTGCACCAACTTGGGCGGGGATAGAACCTGCAACCCAGGTACACATCCTTGACCAGAAATCCAACCTGTGACCCTTCAGTGTATGGGTTGACACTCTGAGTCTAACCACTTAGCACCACTGGCTGGAGCATGTTGGTACTTTTAAAATCTTGCCATGGAATTAGGAAAAATATCTTTGTTATATAGGTGCCTTTTGCTGGTATATTCAACAGTATAATGTGGTTTCAGAGGAGCAAAGAAATTCCTTTGGAAAAGCTATCAAGAACCAGTGAGGCCTGGCTAGAGTGGCTCAGTAGTCCTGTGCACCAGAAGGTTGCTGGTTTGATTCCAGGTCAGGGCACATATAGAAGGCAACTTCTCTCTCTCTCTCTCTCTCTCTCTCTCTCTCTCTTTTTCTCCCTCCCTAAAGTCAATACCCCTCTCTCAGCATGTCTTCAGGTGAGGATTTTAAAAAAGTGAGTTTTTTCCCTCATATTTTGAGATCAGAGGTAATTTACTTAACATTCTGGTCCTGGAGTAAATACTTATGTGATTGGTCAGCTATTTTCAATACTATTTTTCCACCTCAAGCCATGTCCAGAATCTGGGTTTGATGAAATGTTTTCATGTACATGAAATAGAAAATGGATCTTAGGAAAGTGGCCCATTATCTTACCTTGTTTTTGCTTGTGAAATTTGGAGATTTTTCACACTTTGAGACTATGGTCTCAGGTGATAGTTTTAACTGATCTTGGGACTTGAGGGAAGGTTTTAAGATTGTTCACTAGAGAGTCAGAAAAGGCCAGCACCCCCCTCCCAGTGAACAGGTGACAGGTCTCTTTAGGGAACAAAGCCACATAGTCTCTCTCCAGCCCTTCTGCGGAGCCCCTGCGTTTGTCCTCGGGTTGTACAGCCTCAAGGGCAGATTCTGGGTGGCTGGTGCCTGCGAACTCCTGCTGTCAGGATAACAAAGCCGCACAGTCAGCAGCCTGTGCAGACGCACCTGAGTGGATCAGCCCAGTCTCCACAGTTAAGTTGGAGCATCATGAATCCAAATTTTGACAGATCTCAATCATTTCCTTTACTACAACTTTCTTTTCTTGGCCACAGTTCGCCAGTGATTCCAGATGAATTCTAGGTGCTGCTCAAGCTGTCATCCAATCCATGTACATAGCTCCTCACATTTCCCAGCATGCACCTCCATGTAGCCCTCTGCTTTCTAATGCAGTGCTTTCTCCTTGGCCTGTGCGTCCCAAGCCATCATGGCTCTGTGCGTCTTCATCCCACATTGACTCCCCGCGCCTCCTGAGAATGGCAGGATTGTCATTGAAGAAACGGAGGCATCAGGAAGTTGAATAACTCACCGTAGATGCAGAAGCCGGAGCTGGAACCCTGCTCCCCTGCTTCCCGAGACCGCAGTGTTCATTGAGCCTCTTGCCTCTGCAGGACTCCCTTTCTCCAGTTTTGGTTATGGCTTTATTTTGTTTAGTTTAGTTTTGTTTTGTTATTTTAAGTAAAACTTCACCTCATCGTGATAGTTTTACACTTAAATTTTTTGTGTTTGTTTTCAAAATCATTTCAGTATTTTGACCCCCCGTTTTTGTTATGATCAGCACACATCTTCTCTTTATCTAACCTTTTTTATTTTGTCCATGACCATCCTACATTGCAGGCTTCTCAACCAGATGAGTTGACCATTGAGGAACATGAGGTGTTAGAAGTGATTGAAGATGGAGATATGGAAGACTGGGTAAAGGTATATTCCTTTGCTCATATCGCCCCTTCTTGTGACATTTTTAGGAGTGTGTTTCGGTTCTTGTTACGCTCTGTCCAGATTGTGTGTGCAAACCTGTTTTGTCACATGTCTTTTACTCAGGCTCGAAACAAAGTTGGTCAAGTGGGGTATGTGCCAGAAAAGTACCTCCAGTTCCCCACCTCCAACAGTCTCCTGAGCATGCTGCAGTCCCTGGCTGCCTTGGACAGTCGGTCGCACACATCCAGCAACTCCACGGAGGCCGAGCTCGTGTCAGGCAGCCTCAACGGAGACGCCAGTGGTAAAGACGGAAATAAGGCACTCTTTATCTGTCGCATTTGGCCTAAACTGTATTTCCCCAGAGTCAGCCTTCAGCAGATTAAAAAGCACAACTCCATTCCTGTTCTATAGCATGTTTGCCTTGATTTGGCCACTTTCATTCTTTATTGTAGACCCCTAAGGTTGATCTTCAGTGGGTAAGAAGTACAGCTGTACTTCTACTCTGCACAGTGCCCTCTTGGTCCTCACATGAGCGTAGGGGAGGCCCCGAGTAGCCTGGCTGTCGTCATTCTCACTGCATTTCTCTCTCTCTTGCCACCTAGTCTGTTTCGTGAAAGCACTTTATGACTACGAGGGTCAGACAGAGGACGAATTATCTTTTCCTGAGGGAGCAATCATCCGAATCTTGAACAAAGAAAACCAAGATGACGATGGCTTCTGGGAGGGAGAATTCAGTGGGCGGATCGGAGTTTTCCCGTCGGTGCTCGTGGAAGAACTTCCAGCCTCAGAAAATGGTGACACTCCAGGGATGAGAGAGATTCGGGTACGTGAGAAGAGAGAAAGCTGAGCTAAGATATTTAAAGAAAATGACTCCCAAGGGGTCTGTGGACCCACGCAGAAGTGGGCTGCGGTCTCAGCCTCACCCTCGCCACTGCAGTCCTCAGTTGTCAGGTTTCTGCAAAACCAAATTTGGGAAAGTAGGACTTATCGGTCAGGCTCTTCTGTAAAGGCCGTGTCACACCTCTCCTCTCCCACATTCTATTCTCCAAATCCATTAACCAAAATGCTAAAGTGTATGTGACATTGTATGAGGAGAAACGGAAACAAACCAGAGAGGGAATGTATTCTCTCTGTGGTTAGTTTCTGTAGTGAAAATATTAGCTTGCTTTTTCTCTCCCTCACTGTCAGCCTCCTGCCAGCCCAGGCTGTGTCGGTCCATTTCAGAGAATTGATGAGCCTGCCAAAGCCTCATTATATTTGTGGCCCTGAGCTTAGGTCATTATAGCAGAACCTGCCTTTACAGGAAACCCCTGATTGGGATCTGTCATGGCAGGCCCGGCAGGGCCAGGGCCATAAGGAACATGTCCTGTGTGTATGATATGACCCCTTAGCCCCGTGGTCGGCAAACTGCGGCTCACGAGCCACATGCGGCTCTTTGGCCCCCCGACCTGACATCTACGAGACCTGGGGAAGTCAGAAACTCTGCCGGTTATTTTATTTTTCACACATACAGAAAAATACAACTTGTCCCCTTTGTTCTTCATTGAATTTACTGACTTGACTAATTTGGTATGTTTTTAATGGAACTCTAGAGAATGATTTGACTTGATAACTGTTTTAAGATGAACTAATCAATGGTATAATGCAATCTATGAGAGGAAAAAGATTTAAGCAACACAAAATTAGGGTTTAGGGTGTTTAATCCAGGCTCTTGTGCTTCTAATGAATCTGACCAAAAAAAATCAACAGTCATAACTCAGCTCCTGAGAAAAGTAACTTGTCTGAAGTAGTCAGTCAGAGAAGCGAGTCTGTCCTTCCTGAGTAAGCACTTTGTAACCTCCCTTCCCTTCATGGCAGATTTCTCCATCCCCCAAGCCACCCAGCTCCCTGCCGCCACTACCACTGTATGACCAGCCTCCCAGCAGCCCCTACCCCAGCCCAGACAAGAGGAGCTCCCAGTACTTCCCCCGCTCTCCTTCAGCAAACGGTAAGGGTTCTCCTGGACACGGGTCAAAAATGGATTTTCACTCAGAAACTCACTTGTTCACTGGAGGGCAAACAGATCTGCATTAGCATTCTCATTGCTCAAAACCACAAGTAGCCCTAACCGGGTTGGCTCAATGGATAGAGCATCGGCCTGTGGACCGAAGGGTCCCAGGTTTGATTCCATTCAAGGGCACATGCCCAGTTATGGGGCTCAATCCCCAGGAGGGGGCATGTAGGAGGCAGCCAATCAGTGATTCTTTGTCATCATTGATGTTTCTATCTCACTTTCCCTCTCCCTTCCTCTCTGAAATCAATAAGAAAAAAACAAAAACACAAATAAAATGAGCTTCTTTGGTTCCTTCCCTTAGAAAATAGCGTCCATGCCGAATCGCCGGGCTTCTCACAGCCACCAAGGCAAACTCCTGAGACCTCATATGGCAAGCTGCGACCTGTAAGTCTCTTATCTGGGAGGGCTATCTTCCAAATTGAACATTAGAAATTAGTGTTTCTCCATGTCCCCTGTTTTGTTACTAATTCCCCCATATGAAGGTAAGATGGGTTTGGGAAGATAAAAAGGTCTTGAAAAGAAAAGAGTATAAAAATCAACACATTGGCCCTAACCGGTTTGGCTCAGTGGATAGAACATTAGCCTGCAGACTGAAAGGTCCCAGGTTCGATTCCAGTCAAGGGCATGTACTTTGGTTACGGGCACATCCCCAGTAGGAGGTGTGCAGGAGGCAGCTGATCGACGTTTCTCTCTCATTGATGTGTCGACCTCTCTATCGCTCTCCCTCCCTCTCTGTAAAAACTCAATAAAATATATTTTTTTAAAAAAATCAACACATTGCCCGGCTGGTATGGCTTAGAGGTTGTGTTGACCTATGAACCAGGAAGTCGCGGTTCGATTCCCAGTCAGGCACATGCCTGGGTTGCGGGCTCGATCCCCAGTGTGGGGGGTGCAGGAGGCAAAAGATCAATGGTTCTTTCTCATCAATGATGTTTCTATCTCTCCCTCCCCTTTCTCTCTGAAATCAATAAAAATATATATTTTTTAAATCAACACATCTTGGAAGGTCCAGTCTACATTGGCACTTTTTTCTGAGCCATGGTGAGATTCAAGGTGATAGCTGTGAAAGTATATTTAAATTGTAACAAGGTCTGTGAGCATCAACATGGTCTAATTGTGAAACAGAAGCAGTTTCTTTCCAGCAAGCATTTATTGAGAACCTAGTTTCCAGGCCTATATTTGCAAGCAGGAGGGGCCGGCAGATACAGACTGGAGAGAAGGGGACCAATGTCTTGCAACACCCTTCCCTGCCTCGCTTTCTGCCTCTCTGGCCCTTCCTTTTCATTGATCTCTGCTGCTGCTGCTTAGGATTCTGTCCATGAATCCTCTTGAAGTCATTAAACTCACTCTCTTTGTGTAATGTCATCTACTGCCACAGCTTTGACAACTGTTTATTTACTGACAACCCCCAGATTTATAACTGCCAATCCGATCTCTCTCCTGAGCTTCAGACCTGTGGACATCTCAGAGTGTCTGTACCAAAAGTGCTCTGGTCCCCCACAAGTAGTCATCACCAAATCGTGCCAAGTTTCCCTCAGAGACAGCTGTCAGTCTTTCCACTTCTCTGCTCCCCACTGCCGGCGCAGCTCAGGCTAACAGCAGCTCTCATTCAGATGACTACATCATAGCTTTGCCCTCCTCCACTCTTTGCTCCAAACTGTTACCAAACTCACCTTTCCACACTCTGATAATGCTGTTTAAAATCCACCACGGACTCCTCTTTGCGAACAGAGTAAAGCTCAGGTTTCCTGACTTAACCCCAGCCTACTTCTCCCGTCTTCTCTCTTGCAACTCTCCTGCTAAGACATGCACCAAGGTCTTCAGTTCTCCAGGCCCTGCGTGCACTTCCAGCTCCAGCCTGTGCTGTGGACGAGCCTGTTAGGGCCTCAGTCACTCTTGTGCCCATGAGGCTTTCAGCCTGGGCAAGACCCTGATTCACGGGTTTCACATGAAATCCAGGATAACTCCCCCTCAGCGGGAAAGACTGAAAATTAGGCTGAAAGAACATGTTCAGAACATCTCTGAGACCCCCCTGGGGGCCCATGTCCTTGGATAAATGACTGGTTGGGGTTTGGATGCTTCATTCCGGCCCTGAATCCAGAAGCTGATGGGCAATTTGTGTAATTGTTTCCTGCTCAGGTCCGCGCAGCTCCCCCTCCGCCTACACAGAACCACCGAAGGCCAGCAGAGAAGGTCGAGGATGTGGAAATCACGCTGGTGTGACGATGGGTTTGCCCGTCCGTGACTGCTACAATCAAGGTCAGGCTTGGAGTTTGGCCAGTCTTGTTTTTTAGGCACCTTTGCATGATGATGACTCTTGAACAGAGCAAAAACCAGGAGGATTATATGTGACTGGGTGGCCTGGTGGACTCCTCCGACATGTTGAATATTTTGTGCCTTTTTTTTGTTGTCATTTTCTATGTCATCTCTCCTACCATAGCACAAATCCTAGCGGGCCCTCCAAAACAGAGAGGGACAGCCCTCGTGCCTAACAGTGTCCGTTTTTATATGAGACTCAAGACCAGGCCTCATGCAGGCACAGTCACAGAGATGCTGATCGTGTGCACTCGTACAGTATATTACTGTGGCCACAGGATGTGGCAAAGATTCTCGTCTTCAAGTGGCTTTTGCTCGTCTGGTTACGTTTAATCAGATCACGTTGGCTACATAAGGAAGCAGGAGGGATTCCAGGGAGGCTGGCTCCTCCCCGCAGTTGGTCCCGACTGAGAAACCAGTGGACTGCCCCGAGTCTAGCGCCAATTGCATTAATGCACATCTCTACCACAGCTAACGGGTTTAAACAATAACAGTGTCGTTTGTATTAATATTTATGCCATTCATGTAGTACTAGTGGAGCTAACACGGAGGGGCTGAACTAGCAGCCAAATCTTGTCCATCACATAGGGTAGTAGAAAGGAGGCTGCGGCCAAGGCAGAAATGGATCTTCCAGATCTGAAATGAGCCGATTTAATGTTCTTTTTGTATCTGGGTATTTTTCATCTTAATTTTTTTGCAGCACATACTCTTCTGACCAGTATCCTTAGAATCTGAATGTCTAGGTAAATTGGGGACACACACTTGCCTTGTTGAGCTTCTCTACTGGAGAGCCGCTGGCATCGTTTTATTCCCAAGTCGTGGACTAGCCCAGCCCAGCGGTCACCCCCCAACAGAAAATGCCGCTTCCCAGGTCCCACTGACATTTCCTTGGGAGGAAGAACCTGTGGCTCATGGAGGAAACCAGCTTCCTACGAAAAAGGACTAAAGGACTGCACACCCTGCACAAGTGCAAATGGGCATGGAAAAGACAAGTTCTCCGCATCACGAGGAGAGCCCGGGGGAGTCCTCCACGGGCCAGCAAGCCCAGCGCAGGTGTCCCGGGGCCCTCTGCTGGCTCTCCACTTCCTATGGAAGGTGGGGGGGGAGGGTGTCACCTAGGGACTAAGGGATATTTGCCAGTTGCTTTTTTTTTCTTTTTTTTAAGAAATCAAATTTGCAGAACTTAAACGTTGTATTACGCTTTGAAAACTCCTAAGACTCTAGAAACTTGAAATGCTCGCCAAATGTCCCCATGGGAATTTTTAAAGTCACAGCTGAAGAAATTTTCAGTCTGCCATTTGATCATTTCAGTGACAATACCAACTGATGAATTTTCTCCATGATTTGGGTTGGTTTCTTTTTTTGTTTTTTGGTTTTTTTTGTTATTTTTGCATTTCTTAATCTGTTGATCTATTTGAGGTCTTTTTGTGTTATCAAACTTATTCTTAAGTTTAAAAAATAAATTAAAAGGGTGGGTTTTTTTAAGATTTTAAAGTTTGCCTACATGTTAAATATCTTCAAAGCACTTTAAAAATCTTCCAAGTGCTTGAATAAGGCAGTTCTTGCCACCCAGTCTTGTATTCTCTCTCTAGTTAGCCAAATTGTCCTTGAATCTGGGTTTTCCACACTCTCAGAGGGTTATTTGAAATTTTGTTATATTTTAAATATTTTTTGGAAGAGCTGCTAATTTTATTTTTAAAAAAATCAATGTTGTACAAATAAGCCTCCTTTTTAAGAACTCCTCCCTCCAGGACATGTAACCCAGCGTCACAGTGCACAGGGCCCGGCTTAGAGGGAGCTCCTCTGTGCAGATGTGCTTTCTTTACGTAAAGTGGCTGTAAAAAGTTTGTATTTATTATGTATAAAATGTTGAATAATAAAAAAATGGAAGTAAGTTTTCTAAGTTTACTTATAACGACACACTCGTAGGCCCTTCTTTAACCATGTGACAGATACAGAGAGGTATCTGTTAACCCATTCCTGGGACACGCAGTTCCTGATGCCACCAGCTGCCAGGTGTAACATTCTGGATACCTAGAGAGAATAACAAATAAGTTGTGGCCTTGCTTTCAAGGTCCTTTTCAGCGGTGGGGGACAGGTACACACATGACAGTACTGTGTGACGTGCCGGGAGGGAGGGGAGGACAGTGTGCGCGGGGAGCTGAGCATGGAGCTGATTCTGCAGCTGCAGGGACAAGGAAGTCACTGAATGTGACTTTGAAGGAAGTCACTTCGGAGGATGTAACTGCTGGCTTCTGGGAAGTGGGAATTCTGAACTCCTCTGCCCTTTCCCCAGCCTCCACCCTCAGGAGTAATGAATCAAGCAGAGATTTCACTGGCCCCAGGGGTGGATGGGTTCCTGGTTAAAGGCTGAGTCCCTGTGGCTCCCAGCTGGCCACACTGAGGGTCAGGGCTCGGCATGTTTGGGCAGAGGCCTACAGCTCTCCTCTTCCCAGAGCTGCACACATGTGATATGTATTCTCCCAGATATTTTCTGGCCATAAAACTCATACCCCTATACATATTGCCTTTTTATATATGTGGGATTATATAATACATTTAGGTTTACCTCATTCTTTTTGAAGGCTACATTATAATCCATTATCTGAGCATAACTTTAAGAGTAGTTGATTTTTGAGAGAGAAACATGGATGTGAGAGTGCAACATTGATCGGCTGCCTCCTGCACGCCCCCTACAGGAGGTTGAGCCTGCAACCCAGGCATGTGCCCTTGACCACGAATTGAACCAGCAACCTCCTGGTGCATGGGATGACCCCAAACCAACCAAGCCACACTGCCCAGGGCTGTCTGGTCATAATTTAAACATTCCTATAGTGACGAGTATTGAGGTTGTATCCATCCATTTGCTATTAAAAAGTTTGAAATTAACATCTTTGTACATAATTCTTTATAAATTTGTTCCAGTAAAAACATTGGGGAAATTTCTAAATATGTAATTTGAGAGTCAAAAAGGTGTTATGTTTTTTTAAATTTTTTAGGTGTCTTTGTTGTTAATTCTCACTGGATATTTTTTCCATTGATTTTTAGAGAGAGCATTGATTTTAGAGAGCTCTTCGTCCAGGCCCAGTCAATGTGAAAGAGCCCCATCAATTGGTTGCCTCAACCAATGACCCTTCAGTTTGTGGTCTGACACTCTAACCACTGAACCACCGGCCAGACCGAATTTTTTTAGACTTTGCCAAATTGGCCTCCAAAAGGATCACATCCATTGACACGCCCACCAACAGCATTGGAGGTGACAACATGGACTTTGGAGTCAGAAGGTCTGAGTGAAATTCTGGCTCCTCTTTGGGAGCTGTGGGAACTGAGCCTCAGCATACTCATCGGACATCTGAGAGTAATACTGCGGACCCAGAAAGGATGCATAAAGTGAGCAGCACGGTGGTCACAAACATTCCTCGTGAACCTCTTCCACATTCGGCGTCCTCTCCTTCAGAGTCCTTGCTCCTCCAGCCTCGTGATAACACAGGGCTGCCATGAGGCCCAAGGGGAGGCGTGTGTGTGAAGGCTTTACCGTAAATGAGACAAGGTTGTGCACATTAAATGTCATTTCCATCTGCCTTCACCTGCTAATGAAAAGCTGCTCACCTTTGAGACTGCTGTTGGCATCAGAGGATTAGTCTGTGACTCAGGAACAGAGTTAAGCTAATGGCCCCACCCTAATGTCACAGCTACATTTTGGCCATATTTCTCTCCTCTCACTCTCTCATCACAGGAACTAACTGTAATGCAGTCAGGTTGGATTCACAGCACATCACCTGGATCCCTTTCTTCTCTGACCACCATGTCCACCAGCCAGACACAGACGCTAGTGAGAGGACGTGGGTGACCTTTCCCTCCACGCTGCCACATCCCCGGCGATAAAAGGAGTGAAAACGGGTGATTTCCAAGGACGTATCCAACTCCCAGTGTTCTAGATAAGTTTTCTTTCTTGACGCAGAGTGAGAATGTCGCACAGAAAGGTTGCAGTATCTGAGAACAGACTCGCACACAGAGACTTCCCGGATGGCCAGCAATTGGAAAATCCAAGCCCCTGCACTGTCCCCTGAGACAAAGCAAACCCTCAGTTTCCAGGTCGGGATCGCATCCCAGGCTCCACTGTTCACTGGCTGCCCCAGGAGCCCAGCTGCAGCTTTGCCTGTGGGACCACTAACGGCCTAGCCCTCTCAAAGTGGCCTCCTGACAAAATCTGTCTGCTCGGACTCTCTATTTATGTTGCTCTTTATGAAGTTGTTTTTCGTGACAAAAATACAACCACGTTACAGAAATGTTAGCTCAGGGGGAGAATTATCATTTGTCTCGAAGTCTCGCAACTTGACACAACCGGGATGTTTCTTCCTAGACTCTCCCTGTGTTTGCTCTGTTACTGCTTGACCTGCCAAGAACCCCGTGACTGCCAAAGAGCGTCTTGTTCCTGGACCATTCTCCTGGTCCCACTGGCCAAAGAACAAATGTACTTCTGCGGAATGTTCTCCTGGAATCTGATCCTGAAACAGAAGGGAACTTACATCCCTGCCACACTGCGCGCCGAACTCCTGAGCGTCCTTTTCGTTCTTGTCACCCACGCACCCCTGTGAGGGGCGAGGACGATGAGCCGAACGGCCTGTATTCAAGTCCCTGAGCCGCCCGACGAGCTGTGGACTTGGGCTTGCTTTCCTCACCCTACAGCGAGAATGAAAAGGTAATACAAACGCCCTCAGCTCCAGGAGGATCAATAAGATGACGGACAGATAAGCTGATAAAATTGTAACTAGTGGATGTGCATCCAGAGAAAGGAAATAGCCTTGCACTGAGTTGTTCTTAGTCTCAGGTAGGTCCGTGCCTGGGGCCGCCAGGATTCCTCCAGAGAACATCTCTCCAACTGTTGTTTGTCCTGTCAGCAAACTGACTGCTCCAGGCCATGTTCTGGTGACACAAATGTCTCCCCCATTACCCAGGAGGAGACTCAGTAATGGGAGACCGGAGCCAAGCGTCTCCCAAGACAGGAAGATGACCAAGGGGCAGTTGGAGCCCCAAACTAGGGTTCCTCCCTCTTGAGTCTCAGGCTCATGAGGTCTGAGAGTGGGCAGGGTAGGCAGAGGATGCAGTACTTGCACCAGCAGAACAGCCCAGGGAGGAGCTGTTGGGTGAGGGTCACCTGTGGTGAGGCCCAGAGTCATGGGGCAGGAGGACTCAGATCGGACGCTCCATGCCCTGGAAGACACTGCTTTGCCCGGGGTCTCCCAGGAGACCAGGCCAGCCCCTCTGCAGAACCTGAGTCCAGTTTCCAGAAAGGAGGGACAGGCCTGAGTTCTTATCCTGTGCAAGTCCCTGCCCCCTCCCTGGGAAGCAGCCTGAACGTCTGAGTACTCCCTGCACAGTGCTCAGTACTGAAAACCTGGGTTCCGACTACTGAGAGCCTGGGTCAGCGTTCAGCACCAGGGCTCTGCCCCCACCTCCACGTACAGGGGCTGCAGAGACCAGGTGCAGCCTTCCCAGCCGCACCCCCTTGGAGCATTTGCCCCACCCGGCCGTGGCCAGCCGCTCTTCGTCCAGGCCCACCTTGTCCCCAAACGTCTCTGGCTCCTCCAGGAAGCATTCCGTCCACGGAAGTGAAGGTTGTGTGCTCCCTCAGGTGAGGCCACTGTGCCCCAAGGGTGTGCTGTCAGTTTGGCCCAAAGAGAGGAGGCTTAAGGGGAGCGGAGGGGCTGCTGTCCCAGGAGTCGAGTCAGATCATTTCCTGAGCACCTTTTCGGTTATCGAAGCAGCCTTCGCTGCAGTCCTGTGAGGAACTTGCCCCACACGGTATAGCTGATAACAACCTCCTGTTTCCCTCACTCCCTGTGGCCCTGCATGTCCCTCACTTAAAAAAAAGACACTAGCCCTCCAAGCTCAGGCCCAGGGCCCAGAATGGAGAAGAAGATGCAGGGAGGAATCACCCCCTGGCAGGGGTACACCACTGGGACACGGGTGGGGGATGCCATGCAGCTCTGCCTAACTGGAGCCCAAATTCTCTGGTTGGTTTGTGTGTGTTTTTAAGTATAATAGTCACAATCCAGCTGTGTAATCTCACATCACTGAACCTCTCTGAGCCTCGATTTTCTTATCTGTACAAGAAACACCGATATCACAAGGTGGTTGGGAACAAATAAAATACCAAAGGACGCCCTAGCCGGTTGCTCAGTGGATAGAGCGTCAGCCTGTGAACTGAAGGGTCCCGGGTTCGATTCCGGTCAAGGGCATGTACCTGGGTTGCAGGCTCCTCCCCACAGCCCAGGCCCTGGTCGGGGCACGTGCAGGAGGCAACCGATCAATGTGTTTCTCACACATGGATATTTTCTCTGTCTTTCCCTCTCTCTTCCACTCGCAAATCAACGGAAAGATATCCTCGGGTGAGGATTAAAAAAATAATAATTTTTTTAAGAAGAGAGACCGCAGGAAAAGTGCAGAGCACAGGGCCTGACACGAGCACTGGGTAATGGTGGCTCCTGGAAGCGCTGGTCTTTCGGGCCATGAATCCCAGGAGACAGCATGGCCTCAGCAGACACTAGGCAGCTGGTGACTCCTGGTGGCCACCTGGAGCCAGGACATGAGGGCTGGGCCTCTGGAATTTTAGATTCTAAGAACGCTGGACTCCAAGTGTCTTTAACTGTTGGACTTGCCGTCCTTGAGCAGAATTTAGCCCCTTAAACATTTCCTGGGGCTTTCTCTGTGCCAGGTCTGACCCCAGGGAATACTTTCCATCCTGGTCTCTTCCAAGAGTTCTCTGCTGAAGATGAAGGGAGGCAGACACAGACTGGAGCACAAACCGGAGGCAGGCCCCTGGCCAGCCTGGCAAGTGAGGCAAATGTGAACTGGGGACTGGAGGGAAGAACAGTCTGAATAGAGAGAAAGTCACATGGAAGACACATTCAGAGTAGCCAGGACATGAAGATGCAGCCGAGGCCAGCAGGGTGGATCCAAGGGCTTTGAAATTCAGGCCGAGTTTCTCTGCAGGCAGCAGGGGACTCCAAATGGTTGGACATGTGACCATGACACCTTAGAACGTCACGATGGCAAGGAGGGGGCCGGTGGGGTAACAGGAGATCCAGAAGGTGGCCTGCAGTGGCAGCAGGGTTGGAAAGAGACACGGTGGCCCCAGGCCTTGGTGCCAGAGGATGTGCTGTGTGAGGGGAAGAGGAGCTTATGTGTGTATGTGGGGGCAGGGGGAGGGATGAGGCCCAGGAGGTAGCTGGGTATCTCACCTAGAGTTCAGGGGACAGCTGGGCAACCAAGAGCAGTGAGTGATCTGGGAGTCAGCAGATTTGGGTACTTAACCAACACACAGTCTTTGGCATGTGCCAGGAGCTCTACAAATACTAGTACTAGCACAATGGGGCCTTACAACAATCCTTGAGGTGTACACTACATCCCATTTTACAGAGAAGGAAACTAAGGCACAAAGACGATAACTTGCTCAAAACCATTCAGCTGCTCAATAGCGGAGCTGAGATTCCCACCCAGACAGTCGGCTAGAGTCCAGGCTCTTAGCTCTCTGCTGTCCATTCTGGAAATGGTTTCCAAAACCCTGGGACTGGCAACGACCCCAGGGGAAACTGTAAGATGATAAAGGAGGCGTAGGTTCAGACTGGAGCCTCTGACTCAGCTGGGCAGATCCCCACAGGTCAGCCCTCATCGCTCCGGACAGCGGCCGTCCTGCTGACCCCTCCGCCGTGCCCCAGGAGGATGAAGGAAAGGGGGTCCCCAGGCTCTACCCTGTTGGGTCTGCCCTGCACTTCGGCGGCATGTTGTGAAGATTAAATCAGATGCCGATGTAAGCGGCCCAGGCCCAAACCCAGTCCACTGCTTCCCTCCCAGACACACAGGCCATTCCCCACCCACTCGGGCTCTGCCTCTGGAGCAAGAACTTGCCTGGTCTAAAGGTAGGCAGGCCTGTGTCCCACGTACTTGCCATCACTTTCCAATTCGTTAGGACCCTTTCCACCAGGGCCCTTCCCGGCTGCCTCTCCTCCTCCCTCCTCGGACTCCCACAGTTCCACGGCTCCCCCTTGGCCTCAGTCTACTCTGAGTGGGCCCAAGATGTTGGCCTCAGGACCAGCGTGGACCAAGGGTGATGTTCCCATGGCTCCAAGAATCACTGCCCTTTGCTGCCTCTGGCCTTTCTCATGCTGTCTCCTCTCAGGCCAGCTCTGCCCAGTTCTGTGCCCAAGGAGGAAAGGGGGCCAAGCCTGGATTTCCTTGAGCCACCAGCCCAAAGGCCTCTCTGCTCCCTGAGTGCTGCAAAGAGGCAAGCTGACACCAGTTTAGATGTAATTTTTTTCCACTTTTGGCAGAGAAAGTAAAGAGACAGCAATAAACAAAATGTACTGTAATCACCCCCAACCCACACTTCGTTTTTAAACCAACAGGCCAGGTCCTGCCAGGCCGTCTTCCCTACTAAATGCCCTGAGACCACCCCACCCTGCCCACACTTCCCTGGCCCCCTGGCCCTGGAGCTCAGTGAAGGGGGAAGCTGTTCTCTGGCTTCAGGCTTCAGATGAGAGATCCAGCCCAGGCAGGGAAGTCATGGCACTAGTGCCAGAGCACAACCTTCCCGGCCTGGTCCACGCTCACCACGTGGTTCCCAGAGTAGCACCAGGCCACGGCGTTGACGGCAGCGCTGAGGAGAGGGAGGGCCAGGCTTCAGGGGAGGGCCATGTGGGCCTGCAGCCTGGCGCTGCCCCTCAGTACTGGGCCTGGGCAGTTTGAGGCTTGCTCTGAGCCCATTTCCTTCCCTATAAAAGGCTCACAGGACTACGGCGAAGATGGACCCAAGTGCATATGAAAAGGCATCTTGTGAACAGTAAAGGGCTCTGGGAGATGGGAGAGATGGACACAAAGGCGGGGGACTCCAGGGCCCAAGCGTGTCAGAACCTGAACTGGGCTCAGTGGGACCGGAGGCAGGGCGGCAGTGGTCCTAAGGCCAGGGTGGGCAGGTGGGTGGAGGCCATGCTCACCAGTGGGGTCCCCGTAGGCTACTCTCCAATTTCCCAGTGTCTACATTCCAGATATACAGGGCTCCGTCCCAGGAACCGACCAGTGCAAAGCTTCGGTCTGGGCTGCAGTGACCACGGCACAGCAAGAGAGAGGAGGAGGTCAGAGGTGAGGACACACACACACTGACACACAGACACAATCAGACGGGGCACACTTGGGTAGGCATGTGCTCTCACATACGCACCTGAACACGGCTTTGGTCCAGTCAGAACCGCACTTGAAGCCATCAGCTCTGAGGACAGACAAGAGTTGGGTCAGAGTGGAGGTGGCTGTCAAGGGATCGGGGACCTCAGCAGGCCCTGGGGAGCCTTTAAGAGGCCCAACTACCCCAGCCAAAGCCACAGGCCAGAGGCCATGAGGCAGGTACCTGAACACCTGGCGGATATTGCTGACACGCAGGTCGATGACCTTGAGTGTGTTGTCACGGGAACAGCTGAGCAGATGCAGCTGATCATAGCTGAGGCTCAGGGAGGTGACGCGGCCCTGCACAGGGATGACCTGTGTGCAGCCGGGCCCCCTAAGGAGCAAGGACAGAGATGGGGAAGAGCAGCAGCCCCCCCTGACAGGGCACCCAGGTCTCAGAGCACTGAGGCCAAGGCTCACAGTGACTGATCTCCCACTGCAGACAGGAACCTGAGCAGCCCCTGAAGCCCTTGGGTCACTGAAATAAGGTCAGAGGGGCCCAGCTGGCATGGCTCAGCGGTTGAATGTCAACCTATGAACCAAGAGGTCATGGTTCAATTCCCAGTCAGGGCACATGCCCTGCTGTGGTATCGATCCCCAGTGTGGGGCGTGCAGGAGGCAGCCCATCAATGATTCCCTCTCATCACTGATTCTCTCTCTCCCTCTCCCTTCCTCTCTGAAATCAATTTATTTTTTTAAAAGGCCAGAGGAAAAGCAAGGAAGTCTGTCTTTACACGCGTGAAAGACAGCAAGGGTGTCCAACGGCAATCCCTGCAGACGAGCAAGGAGCAGCCGGAGGCAGGCCTGGCACCGGCCTTTACCACCATTCGAGCCCAATGTTGGGCTCTTAGGTTTTAAATACAACTGAAACTTGTGTTCCTTTTGATTAAAAAGTGGCGACTATGTGGGGAAAGGGGTTTCTAGATCTTGGCTGTCAAGGCCCAGGCAGAGTCCCCTGGTTGGAAGGAGAAGCCCTGAGGTGGCAGAGGTCCACCAGCTGAGCCTTCACGGGGCCACGCCCAGCACAGCCTCTCCACCCCTCCCCGAGGTGCCCACCAGGGCTCCACGGCCACAGAAAGGAAAGAGAACATGGGAGCCTGCCCCTGCGCCTCCGCCATGCACAGCCTGTCACCTGCTGTCCCAGAACCGGATCTTCTGGTCATTGTGGCCACTAATGATGACATGGTCCCCGCACACCACGTCGTTGCAGTAGGAAAGGACGTTGATGGTCCTCGAGCCTAGGGAACAAGGAGCAGAGTCCCAGCCTCAGAGAAGGGTCGTCAGGAGCCAACCCGCAGACATAGGAGAAGCTGAAGCCCAGAAGCCTCCCAAAACTAGAACCCAGGTCCCCTGCTTCCCAGCCCAAAGCCCCAGGTCACCAAAAAACTGACAGCACCAATGGGGATAGAGAGGGAGGGGCCTTGGGAGGTTTCACACCAAATGCCTATGAATCTGGGAAACACTTCCAGAGAGAAGGTCAAGGTCCCTCATTGACCAGCCTGGGGGGTGAGGAGGATGTGGGCGGGGGGTTGGGGGACTGGGCCTCACAGTAGGCACGGTCAAGGTCCCACTCCTTCACTGTCCGGTCTCGGCTCCCAGTCACCGCCTGGTGCCTCGTTAGCTTGAATTTAGCAGCCGTCACCTTGTCTGTGTGTCCAGATAGTGTCTCCTGCCCCCCGCAATCCCAAATATGGATCAAGGGCATAGTCAAGACTCCATTACACCCCCCTCTAGGCCCAAGGCATGAACCTGACCCCCAGGCGGCCTCCCCAGTCAGACCTCACCTTGGATTGTGCCTCTCCCACCTTCCAGAGCTGAGCAGCCCGACTGTAAGTAGCTGCCAATACCTGGGAGCCCTGGAGAGATGAGAGTAGGAGAGGTCAGAGACCTGGGCCTGGCCAGAGGCAACATCCCTCAGGCCAGAGAGCTGGGATGGGCCGCCTTGAGACTTCTCTCACAACCCAGGTCCCTGGGCAGGCAGAGGAGGATTTGAGGGCCCAGTTCTAGGATACCCATGTATTTCTAAGAGCCCCCAGCTGCCTAGGGTGGAGACTGGGGGGAAGGAAACATCTCATGCTACTGCGACAAAGGCCTCTCACCGAGGGGTCGAAGTCCACACTGGTGATGCTGCTACCAGCTCCTTCAAGAGTTTGGTTGGCCTCCAGGCGACCTGGGGGAACCAGGGAAGATATAGTGCAATGAGGTCACTCACCTCACGAAAACGGGGAGCTGGGATGGAGAGTGAGATAATCAGCCTTTCCCAATTTAGGGACAGAATTGTTGGGTCTGTTCTGGGGGCCTGGGCTGCACCTTCCTAACCTGCCAGCAGGGGGCCCCAAAGGATAGCTGGTCATTTCACAGCACTAAAGAGGACTAGAGAAAAAGGGGCTGTCCCTAGGTCACACAGCAAGCCAAGGGCCAGGCCAGCTAGAGATCGGACTCCTCTAGGAAGCCTCCAGGAGCTGGCTCTAACTTCCCAATACCCACCCACTCCACCTCTCCTCTCGCCATCCACACACACACACAGCCCAAAGTAGCTAGCTAACATTGGTTTCCTATTGAGTTCTGAGCGTTCAAATGATAACAGAAGTGGCCTAGCACCCAGCCGGCATGTCTCAGTGGTTGAGCATCAACCTACGAACCAGGAGGTCACAGTTTGATTCCTGGCCTGGGCACATGCCCAGGTTGTGGGCTCAGTCCTCAATGTGGGGTATGCAGGAGGCAGCCAATCAATGACTCTCTCTATTCATTGATGTTTCTCTCTCTCCCTACCTCCCCCTTCCTCTCTGAAATCAATAAAAAATAAAAGAAGTGGCCTAGAGAACCCCTCATCTCCTAACAGGGACCATGTGAGCTCAGCCCTCCTCATCCTGCAGGCCTGGGCCCCAGGAGCTAGAAGACTCTACCCTTCTTCAGAAAAGCAACCTCAGCACTCTTGCCGAGGAATCATCTGGCCACTGCCCACAAGAATAGTCCACGTGAGGAAACATAAAGAGGTCCGAGACCTTTACCCACCAAGAAACGAGCTGAGGGTGGGGACTGGAGAGAAAGCAGAGGGTTGGCCTGCAGGGGAGGGACCCTCACCTCCCACAACATTCCAGAGGTGAATGAGGCGGTCAGCCCCTCCAGTGGCCAGGAGGCTGCTATTGGGACCAAAACGAACTGCATTGACCTCAGAAAGGTGGGCATCCTGTAGGAAAAAAGGAGAGATTGGTGCCCCTGATCCTTGCCACACAGGCCTCTTTGTGCACGCTCACAGGCTCTCTCACATGCGCTGGTGCACACAGTAGGGTCTCATCATCTCTGCCTAGACCCCTGCAGCAGCCTCCCCTGGCTGATACCCCATACTGCCTGGCTGGCCTCCTGGTCTCCCAACCTCCTGTCTCTTCCTCTCCGGTCCATGCCCCTATTATAAATGGCTGAGGGACGCCCACCACAAGCTGTGGCGGAAAACTCCTGCTCCTCCTGAAGAGCCCGGCCCTGCTTCCCTGGCCTCCTGGGGCCACTCCTGGGGCCCACACTCCCCGTATCAGCACCTGATGCATGTGGCCCAGCTCCTCCTCACCAGCACATCCTGAGCCCAGGTAGGAAGTCGGGCAGCCACGCACACAGGGATGCTCTGATACTGCTGCACGGAGGGTCCCCCAATAGAGTGTCCTCTCCTCTTCTTGAAACTGGGGGGAGAGGAGGGTCAGGAGGGCATTCAGCAAGTTCCTCTGAGGCAGCAACAACAGGAAGCAGACATCGAAGGCAACAGAAGGTGGCCAGGAGGCGTAGGGAGCATGGTCCCCAACCTGGCCTCGGACCCCAGGGGTCAGTGTGGAGCTGGCAGGGGCACAGAGAAATGCAGAGACGGGGCAGAGTGGATGGATGCAGAGAAACCTCGGGGCTGGGGTTTCAGCCCTGGTCTGGTCACTCCTTGGCTCTGTGACCCTGAACGAGTCCCTGAGATTTCTGAACCTGTTTCCCAACTGAGTGGTAGCTCCTGTGCAGCCTCAGGCTGGAACTCTTGGTCCCCTGTGAGGAAATTGTGAGGGACAGAGCCTGGAGGAGAGCTGAGCAGGAGCTGAAAATGAGGCCATGCACCCAGCTCGGCCTGTGGGGCTCAGCAGAGACTCGCACGGACTGCTGGGCAACACAGATGGGCAGACTGAGGTACGCACGCAGACCAAGTCTGAACAGCTGCACACGAGGCTCCAAGATGCCCTATCCCTTCACACACGTTGGTGCGCGCACACACTTACTGCAGAAGCCCCTTCACCACATCCACACAGCGGGACAGCGTCAGGGAGGTGGCGGAGGCAGACCTGGGGCAGAATCGAGAGAGAGATGTGCTAAGGGGCTGGCCGGTGGGTGTGCAGACAGCAGTTGTTTGAGCCTACTCTGCCAGGGACCCTGGGGCTCACAGCTTCTGGAACCCAAAATGAGAACTTGGCTCCTCGAAGATCCGGAGAGTGGCATGACCCAGAGCAGATGAAGATGGAGGCAGACAGCGAGTTGGCAATGAAGTCTCCCAAAGTTTTCACCATGATGGTAAGAACTGCCTCAGCACCCAAGTTCCCCAACCAAAGTTCCTGGGAGACTGAGCGGGGCCTATGGAGTGGGGTGATGGTGACGGTGTCTCCAGGTTGGAATAGCATAAGGCTGAGGGCAGGGGGATGTGAGGACCTAGATCTGCTGAGACCTCATAAATGCTCAGGAGAGGACTTGGCTCACAGGGACACTCAAGGGCTCTGGGGACCAGGATCGCATGCCCTTCCCCAAGGTTCCTTCACTTCCCTGAGGCCTAGGCACCAGTGACCTGCAAGGAAGAGCTGCAGGAGAGCTTTCGGCCTGGGGAATGGGGCAGGGAAGGGCAGCCTCAATGCCAGGCAAATCAAGACAAATGAGGAAACGGAGGGGAGGGGCCCGAGGACTGAAATCCCAATCAGGTCCCACTGTGTGAGCTCACATCTATCTACACATGCTCAGATTCTCACACACATTCAAGTATGCTCACCCAGGCTTGCACACTCGTGTGCTCTCCTATCCCTGTGTATGCACACACATGCCTTCAACAGCTGAGCCCCCGGCCTTGCCCACAGGTTCCCTTCTGGTGACACCCTTTCACCAGCCTGACACCCCACCCCCAGAGATCCTGTCCTGGGGAGGAAAGAAAGGAGTGAGGACAGGGTTGGGGTCCCTGAGGTGGCCCTGGAGGTCAGACCTGTCCTAGGAGGTCTGAGCTGTATGTACTCCAGTGTCTCTCCAAGGTCCCTCCCAACCCAGGAGGAGGCTCAAGGTCCCACTGGAAGACTCTGGGGTGGGGCTCAGCTCAGAGTTCTGGGCCAGTCCTCACCTGAAGGGCCTCTTCAACTTCTCACCAGCCTCACCCTCCAGACACTCAGGCTCAGCAGGCAGAGTGAGAGTCATCTCAGCCTTCTCTCTGGTCCCATTGCCTGAGGTGTCTGGGTTCCTGGGAGAGCAAATGGAGTTCAGAAAGGCCAAGGGACCAGGCCAGCCCCTCCCTGTCCCAGAGCCCCACAGGGTGAAGATGTGCAGACTCCGTGATAAGGGGTCAGGGTGGGCGCACACATGACAAGCCCCGTGCTGGCTTCTATGACCACACGTGTCTGCGCGTGTCCTGCGGCCGCAGTCTATGTGCCGCAAGCAGGTGTGGGGCAAGGTAGAGGTGGAGGCAGCGGCCCAAGAGGAGGGCACTGCAGGGCACACGGGGCCGAGCCAGCATCCGAGGCTCTCTTACTCGCTAATGCTCACTGTCCGCTTGGCAGCCTTCTTCAGCTCCTGGGACACCAGCGCCTGCTTGGCCCTGGGGGTAAAAACACTTCCTGGTACACAGGCGCAGGGCGCCGCCCCCTTCCCCAGAGCGCGTGGGTCCTCCTTCCTGGGGAAGGGGCAACGGGTTCCCTTCCAGGGGACGGGACGCAGCCCCCTGACCTCTCGCGGCGCTCGTTGCGCAGGTTGCTCTGTCACTTGTTTTCTATTAAAATAGATTCATTCTTGATCTATGATAAGGCCTAAGGGAGATTTTATTGCATCAAAGTCTCAATTTGTGAGTAATAAAAAATGAGTGGAAACTCTTTGTGTCTCCTATAAAAGAAACTGCATCTTTTTATTAGCAAATTGAGTCTCCTCTGGACTGTAAAGTGATGGAGCACATGTTTCTGGCCAGGGAAATAAACGCAACA
>NW_006383005.1:2365060-2370033 GCF_000327345.1 Myotis davidii
GCCCTGCCGCTCCTCCAGCTCGGACTCCAGGGCGCCCAGGGCTGCGGTCTTTTCCACCACCTGGTAGGCCATCTGGGGGCAGTTAAAGGTCAGACTCTGAGCCTCTTTGTAGAGCTTCAGCCAGGGTCTGCTGCTGCACCCACCCGCTCCCTTACTGAAAAGCAAGCTGGGGCGCAGGTAGACTACGGGCCTGGCCCTTCCGGAATGCACTGCTGTTTCATGGAGCGGGGAAGGGACTTAGGCCCTGAAGTCTGATCCCTGCGTGTCAGTCTTGGCGTGGCCATTTATTTTTCTCTGTGACCCAGGGGTAGTCATTCAACCTCAGCCTTCTGTTATCTCACCTATAAAATGGGAATGATCGTGCTGGCCTTATAGGGTAATACGGAATTATTATGAAAAATCGTTTTTCAAATAATGGCAATTTTTTTAATAGAGCACTTAAGTGTTCCATGCCTTGTTCTGAGCATTCTACACATATTAATTCTTAATCCCCATAACATCACTATGAGGTAGGTGATGCCATTCTCCACATTTCACAGAGAAGGACGTTGGCACAGAGAGGTTAAGTGTCTTGCCCAAAGTCACACAGCTAAGTGGCAGAGCTGATATTGGACCCCAGGCCACCTAACATTGTGCTCCAAGTAAAGGGCTGGTCTACAGGAGGGGTTCGAGGGTTGTGGGTTCTGTTCCCCTGGCCTACTGACCAGATCCCCCAGAGTAAGAAGGAGCCCTGAGCAGAGGCACCCAGCCTCAGAACAGGAATGGACTATAAGAGCACCTGGCCCAGAATAAATGCTGGAGCTGCCCCACAGCCCAAGAGTGGGGGTGAGGGTCATCTTATCTGTACCCCTGCCTCACTGAACAGTCCTTCAGCCAGGAGCTGGGGAAGCCACCTTTTGGAGCTGAGGGATTAGTGGGAGAGACAGGCCCTAGACAAAGCAGTTAGTTCCCACCAGTGTGGCGAGAGGAACCTGAGGAAATAGCCTAGGCTGGGGCTATTGGTAACCTGTTCCTGTGTTCTCACATGGGCGGGCCTGGGGAGGGATGGGTTGAGGAGCAAGGTTGGTGCTGTCCACCTGCACTGACATTACTCACTCCCCTGTGGGCCTGGGGAGGGGCCCAGCACACACAAGGCAGGGAGACCTGCTTCCATACCTGGCCCAGTTTATATAACATTTATAATTCCTTTCACCACGAAGCAGTCTCACCACCACTTCCACTTCCTCACCTGTCATTTACTTGCATTGATGTCTTGGTACTCAGTTTTGGGGTTTTTTTGTGTTTTTTTATGCTTTTCAAAATTAAAATAATAGAGATGGAAAACAGATTAGTTGCTAACAGGAATTAGGAATGGTTGGGGCAGAGGGATAAGTTGTGACTAAAATAGGGTAGAGAGAGATCTCTGATTAGAGCCGTATCTTACTGTTCACACAAATCTACACACATGTGACAGAATCATCAAGAACTAGTTTGTAGGGAGCCGATACAGGGTTAAGCCTCGGACTGACCTATGGGCAAAGTCACAAACAATTCCTGGCTTAGAGGGTACAGTCACCTTAGCATAATTAGGCTTGACCTTATAACACTCCCTAGATCTTATCTGGGAAGCTAATGGGCTGAGGAAGTACAGGAAGTATAACCATGGTGTAAACAAGTGAAACTCACAATAACAGTGTAACTTTGGTAACCACTACCTTGTTTACCTCTGACTATAAAATAAAGGCTCAGTTTACCTTGGGATCTTTCCCTGTGGCCTCAGCCAGGCACAGGAAGATCCACGGAGACTAAAGAGAGCTAGAGAGTTCTGAACGCTGTCTCCGTGTAAAACATTCTTCGCCGACTCCGTCCACACCTTTGGGAACCCCTGGATCCGCTGGGGCCCCCAGCAACAGTTCACACCAATATCAATTCCCTGACTGTGTGTGCTGTAGTTACAGAAGATGTAACCAATGGGGGAAACGGGGTAAAGGGTACACAGGTCCTCTCTGTACTGTCTTTGCAGTTTCCTGTGAATCTATAATTATTTCAAAATAAAAAGTTCAAACAATAGTAATAATACATATTGGTTGTGATCATGTGAAACAGTACAAACAAAGGAAAAGCCCCTCCTCATCCCCTGGTGTATCCAGTGGGGGCTGACTGGGGTGTGCCTGAGGAAACAAGGAGAGGGAGTGCTGAGGGCAAGGGGTGTGGGAGGGATCCCATACAAAGGGAACTATGAGCTCAGAGATAAGAGAGTGGCAGGATATATACATACCAAACTGATAATGGGGAGAGGGGGCGAAAGAGGCTCTTACTTGTTTGTATTCTATGGACTTCGGTTCTCTTGAAATGTTCACAACAAGCATATGTTATATTTTTTTCTCTAATGGAAGTCACTTCTATTATTAAAATATATCACTCTGAGTGCCGGATGGGGGTGCCAAGAGAGGAGCCATCCAGGGTGGAATGAGGTCAGTTTGGACCAGGCCAGACATGGTATAGGAAACAGAAGTTGGTAGATTTCGAGGAGGATCCATGATCTGGTGATTAGCTCAGAACAGAGGGCTGGGAAGGGTCAGGGGTGCCCCCAGGTTTCCAGCCCTGTGACCACTAATGGAGGGGTACATGATCCACCTCATTCAGCACTTAGCCTACAGATAATGCATTAGCATGGACTGTGGAGACAAGCCCCAGGGACACAGTGGAGGCAAACCAAAAGCATTCCAGGCCTTGGGGTGCTCACAGCCCAGAAGGGGGTTCAGATGTTTGAGAACCACTTCTCAAGTGTGAAGCTGTGACTACAAGACGTTGAGGGAGAGGCTCTCACTGCATTCACAGCCCCCGTCCCACACTAGTTAGGCAGGTGACTAGGCATGCTATAACTGGGCATGAGTTTACTGGTCCATCAGTCTCCTCCAGTGGACTTGAACCTCCATAAGGCCAGGTCTTGTTTATGCTGCATTCCTGTGCCTTACATGTAGCAATTGTCAATAAGTATGTGTTGAAAGAATGGAGAGTGCCCGGCCAGCGTGGCCCAGTGGTTGAGCGTCGACCTACGAACCAGGAGGGCTGAACTCTCACCTCACTTCCTCCAACTGCTGTTGGAGCCCACTTCATCCTGGGCTGCCAGAGCCAAGCTAGAGCGCATCGGACTGTCTGGCCTCAAGGCACTGGACTTGGGGACTGTCCCTCTTTTGCTGACTCCCTTGGACTGAATCTTCCATCCCCCAAAATCCTAGATCCTGGGCCCACGACGTTGTCTCTCAGACCACATTTTTAGACTCTGCCCAGCCTACCTCACCACAGACCAGCCGAAGTCCCTCCTTCTCCTCTTGCCATTTCACCCTCAGAATGTCCGGTGATGGGACTTGGTCTGAGTTAGACCGCGACTCCTGCTCCCTGCCAACCAATCAAGAGAGTGGTGCTCATTGTCCCTCCATTCATCCGAGCGATGTGCATGAAAAGCCTGAGACCAGCATCATGAACTTTTTCCTAGAAAGGTGGAAGCCAGAAGAGGAAAGCGCACATTTCCGGCAATTGAAGCTGTCCATGGCTCAGCTCTGGGAGTCCCCCGGCCTTGGTTTCCATGGTCAGGACCCTCCTTTAGAAGCACCTCCCAACTCTGAGCCCCAACCCATTCTTGATTCTCATCTTCACTCCCTCTTCGGAATAGGTAGCAAGACCCTTTCTGTAGGCATCCGGTAAAGAATTAGGGATACAGTCCTGGCTGGGAAGGCTCAGTTGGTGAGGGGTTCAATCCCCAGTAGGGGGTGTGCGGGAGGCAGCCAATCAATGATTTTCTATCATCGTTGATGTTTCTCTCCCTCTTCCTTCCTCTCTCTGAAATCAATAAAAACATTTTTTTTTAAAGACGAGAGAGATAGAGACAGAAAAGGGGAAAAGATGAGTGTGGGGGTGGGAAGGGAAGGAGATGGGACAAATGCAGATATGGACTGAGATGGGTAGGAGAGAAGGACATTCAAAGCAGCTGGCCTGGGGGAAGGCTGAAGAGCTTACATACCCCTCCCCCCGGGTAGCAGACAGGGGCCAATGAGGTGCCAGGGAGAGAATGGACCCAGCATAGGCAGTGAGGGCAGGGCCTAGGCACAGGCAGCCCATTGTGACCACAACCACAAGCAGGCATGCACTCACCAAGGGCCCTGCTGGGGAGCAGGAGTGACATCGTTTGGCTCTGGCTGCAGCTTGTCTGAGAACCGGGCCAGCAGTTCAGCCTTCTCTAGGAGACGGTTATCTAGGGGTGCAAGAGGGTGGACCTGGGGCAAAGACACTTACCAACAAACTCCAGACAAAAAAGTTCCCTGTCTGGCTGGGAAGGCTGCAGGACCCCAGGGGTGCCAATGGCAGAGCTACTGGCAGATTGGGTTCGACCCCTTCCTTAAGGAGCGTTTATACAGCTCCATCAGGACCTTCAGCCTTGGTACAGCATCCTCACAGCACTACCCTCCAGACCCTCCCAGGAGAACACCTGCTTTCCCAGAAGGATGACCACCACTGGGGAAGGGTCCTGAGAAAGGAAGGGGCCAGGGTTGAACCCCCTGCCCCAGGACAGGGCCTGGCCGCAGAGAGTGATGAAACACACAGCTCCACCTGCTTATGGCCTTACTTCCCCTCCAGGGGCTCTAACTTTCTGGATGAAAAGCAATCCTGACTTCCCCTGGTAGGTGAAAAGTTCCTCTCCCCTCCCACCCTCACACCCCTCCAACCACACCCACCATCCCAGCCAAAACAGAAAGCCCTTGAGCAGTTATCCAGCAGACTTCCTCAAGTTCCGGTAGTTTCTGCTACAGACCCTGAAACACACCTCCTCCACACCCACTGTGGTCACTTCCCCTTTTTTCACCAATTCCAGGATAAGGTGGAGGTGACAAGCCCAGGCCTAGCTCAGCAGCAATTTTTCCTCTCCACATCTCACCTCCAAACCCCAGCCAGCCCTCAGGGCACTGCACTGCCCCCCTCCCCCCCCCCCCCCC
>NW_006383005.1:2370054-2377292 GCF_000327345.1 Myotis davidii
CCCCCAGCAAGTCTAAAGATGCCATTTTGCCCAGCTTATGGGTGAGAAATCTGAAGCTTAGGAATATGATCTGCCCAAGACCACAGAGAAGACTGGACTTTAAGTGTGTCTGATTTCAGCCCTCTGGACTCTCCCCAGGCCCACACATTTGCAGCTGGTGGGGGGAGGTTTGGTGAGGGAGGATTGATTAAGCTTCAGCCAAGATTAGGCCCAGTGATGGAACTAGAGAGGGACTGGTGACCATAGAAATGACCAGAAGCCCTGCACACAGATGCACACCTGTTTATCTCACTTGATCGCCATACCCCATCCTGACCAGCTACCCAGAAACAGCTCTGTGACAGTCTGATTCCAGGGCTCAGCTAGCTCCCTCCTGCAGCCCGGGGTCTCCGTTTCTCCCTCCCGCCAGCGTTGGCTGGGCACAGAGGCACTCCAAAAACCGGAGCCAGGATCACCTACCTGTGGCAAAGCCTGGGACTCTGAGCTTCCCCCCTAGAGATTCAGTTTCACTCCTTTCCTCGATTAGCTAAACGGTAGTTGCTCTGGACAGTCCCACCTCCTTTCACTGGGCTATGAGGACCAAAGGGACTGACCAGGCTCTACCTTAGGGACCGCCGGGCAGGGGGAAGCACAAGAGACCCTACAACATCAACACCGGCTGACCGGTGCCGCCTCGGAAGCACAGCTCACGGGGCAGAGCCGGGCCCAGAGGGGCGAGGAGAGCAGCGGCATGAGGAGGAGCTGCGTCCAGGACGGCGCCCTGAGCAGAGCCTGAGCTGGAAGGGGGCAGGGGTGTGGCGGTCGGAGACGGGGCGTCACGGATGGGGGTGCAGCAGGCCCCAGGCCTCGGAGACGAGAAGGCACTGGTGCACTGGCGTCACCGCTGGAGAAACCAGACACTTTCCCGCAGCCCCGTCCCCTCCGCAGCCCTCATCCCAGCCCCGCGGGGCGCAGGCACAGGCCGGTGGCCGCGATCTCCCGCCTGTCCCGCGTGGACAACGGCTCCTTAGAAGGCTCGGGTGGGCTGGGGCGGGGCCTCCCGGGGACTCCGTGACGCCAGGGGGAGGGCCGCGGCGGGGAATCCCCGGGTTGTACCAAGAGCGTATTTGCGGGAGAGACGCGATCGTGGGGGGAAGCCGCGCCCGTGTCTACACCAAGTGACCCCTAAAACTTTCTCACCCAAGTTGGAGCTCCTATTGCTGCCGGGGGCAATAAGCGGGACGCGAGGATGGAGCCTCCGGGCGGCTTCCCCGAGCCGGTGGGCGCGTCCGCAGGCGGGGCCCCAGGGCCAGCGCGCCTTAACCCCACAGTGAAGAATAAAGGAGGAATTCACTGGGCCCAGGCTCATCCCAAGGTACACTGTGTAAGGCCCCTGCAGGCCCTGCTCTCTCTCCCTGAGTGAAGGCAGACCTGTCCATCCCCAGGAACTTAGAGAAACTGAGGAACGTTGAGGATGCAGACGGGCCTTGGAGGTGACAGGTTTATTGAGATGCAGATGATGGGTCACAGGACTTGGAAACCAGTAAATGCCAGTGACACCCCCCACCCCCAAAGAGTATAACACCTTCTGTCCAGCTGGTGTGGCTCAGTGGTTGAGCCTTGACCTAAGAACCAGGAGGTTACGGTTTGATTCCTGGTCAGGGCACATGCCTGAATTGCCGGCTCGATCCCCAGTGTGGGGCGTGCAGGAGGTAGTTGATGAATTATTCTCTCTCATCATTGGCGTTTCTAGCTCGCTCTCACTCTCCCTTCCTCCCTGAAATCAATAAGAATATGTTAAAATAAACAAAATAAAATAAAAAACACCTTCTCCTTAGTCAGCCTGGCTCCTTAGTCCGCTGTAAAACTTCCCTGCCCCTGCCAGGAGTTAAGGCTTCCCTGTCCTCAGCCCCAGCCCAAGCCTAACTCCTCTGTTGAAGGAGTGGTGGTTGGTGGTGACATTCACTAGAAGGCATGCCCAGGAGAAGGGCACGGTACCCATGGGGGCCAAAGCCAGTTGGCAACAGTGATGAATTCCATTTAGGACTGACTGACTCTCGAGGTGCCTTAGCGACACCATCAAAGGAGCTGGGGCTGTGGGCTTGGAAGGGAATGTTAACAGGGCTCTGCCTACTTGTGAGGTGCAAAGGTGCTATTCTCAGGTGAGGGGGCACATTGGGATCAGGGGTTCCTAACCCTTTTTTTGAGTCACAAAACATTCCTGGGAAATTTTAAATAATTTTGTCATTTTTTGATCGTATGCAATAAAGATTGTGCTTTAAAATATCTTCTATCTTTGGACTATGAAAGATTGTATTATAAAGTTCACTTAAAATAGAATTTTAAATAACATTCATGATACGTGAAGACAAATTTCTATTTTTCACATTTAGCATGATGTTTCTATTTAATTATGTTTGAAAAACATGATTCTATGACCAATAAATGTAAAAAGTGATTATATTGTGATTTAGAGACCGAATGTACTTAGGAACATAGTTTGAAACTTGCACTTGGGTTAGACAATGTCAGCAGCCGGGGGGATTGTTTAAAACCCGGAATCACAATGCTAAAATCACTGCCAAACTCATGGCGGCACACCCTGGTTGGCCCCTATTCCTGGCGATTTTCCTCCAGAACGTTTAGGGGCTGGCATTACCCCTTCTCTCAGAAGACCTTCCCTGTTCACCCAATCTGAAATAGCCCCAGCCCAGTCAATGTCTACAACATCATCTCGTTGCTCTTCCTTTCAAAGCACTTCACACTCCCCAAAAGGATCTTGTTTCTGTGTTGGTTTAGTTGTTTATGATCTGTATCTCCTACCAGACTGGAAGTTTCAGGAGAGCTGGCATCAAGCCAGCCTTGATCACAGCTCTTCCTTCAGCATCTATCATGGACCCTGGCACCAGCCCAGTAGGGGATCAGTAAATATGGCTGTTGCTGTGACTTCAAAAATATACTAAACCAGTGTTCACGGCTCAGTGCTTAGAAGTTTTAAGTTCAAAACTGTAGCTGTTTTTGACTGAAAAATAAATCACATGCACATAGCCGAAAATTCAAATAGCGTAAGAGTGAGGCGCTTTGCCACACTTTCATGCTTGTTGGGATAGGACAGGCTGTTCCGTGGCCTTTTGGTTATCTATTACTTAGTGCGGCCATTTTTTTTTACTGTCTCTCATGATTCAGAGTGTTGGCAGAGTTCAGCTGGGCGTCTCTTATGTGGTTCTAGTCACAACCAGCAGTGGAGTCATCAGAGGACTCAGCTGATTTGGTTGCTAATGACAGCTCTCTCGTTTGTCTGGCGAGAGAGGTTGGCAGTTAGCTAGAAGGACAGTTAGAGCTGTGCCTCCAGGTGGCTTAGGTCTCTCAGGGCATGGTGGCTACATTCTGAGAGGGAGCATTCAAAGCAAACATTCCACTGATCAAAACAGTCACAGTACTGCCCAGACTCCAGGACGGGAGACAGAGACCCAGCTTTCAGTGAAAGGAGTGTCAAAAAATGAGTGGCCATCTTTAATCCACCACATATGGTACCAAATAAACCTTCATACTTCAGTGGCTTAACGTAACAAAGGTTGGTTTCTCAATGTGAGGTAGACAACGTTGGTGTGCTCTCCTCCTCCAGCAGTACTCAGATCCCAGGGGCTTCCACCCAGTATCTCCACCAAAGTTCTTAGATCCCAACTGCTCAGATGGGAGAGAGGTTGGGAGTTAGGGGAGTGGGGAAAAGATTCACAGTGACATTTACTGCCTTGGAGCTGAAGTGACATTCCTCTGCCCACATTCCCATTGGTGAGATCATATCACCCAGGAAGGTTGGGAAATGTAATCTCCCCATGTTCCCTGGAAAAGAAAAATGGGTGTGAACACATCATTGTTGCTGACACACACTAATTTCCCAGTCTCCTTCTCTAGAATAATCACCATTAATAATTTAGTGTGTATCCTTCCAGAAGTATGTATTCATGTACAAACATTTAAAAACATAAATGTAGCTCTAGCCGGTTTGGCTCAGTGGATAGAGGGTCGGCCTGAGGACCAAAGGGTCCCGGGTACGATTCCAGTCAAGGGTATGTACCTCGGTTGCAGGCTCCTCCCCGCCTGGGCCTTGGTCAGGGCTCATGTAGGAGGCAACCAATCAATGTGTTTCTCTCACATTGATGTTTCTCTCTATCTCTCTCTCTTCCACTCTCCCAGCAAAATCAATGGAAAAATATCTTCAAGTGAGGATTAACAACAATAAAAAACATAAATGTAGCATTTACACACTGTTGCTTCTTTACATAACAATATATTTTCAATATATCTTAGAGAACATTGCATATCAGAATAAATAGATCTACTTTATTCCTTTTATGCCTATAAAACATTTCATTGTGTGGATGGACTATAGTTTACCTAATCAATCCTCTATTGATAAACATTTAGACTATTTCTAATTATTTGCTCTTACTATGTGATATCATACAGTCTTATTTATACATTGGTCTCTGCTTACCTATGTTAGTGAACATGTAGGAAAGTTTCAATAAATAATATTTAGAATAATATATATATTCAGTGTTAACATATAACTCAGGGATATCCAATTAGGAAAGGTAGTAAAAATGAAGTCATTCACAACAGCAACTAAAACTAATCTATAACAATAAAAGCATAATATGCTAATTAGACCAGACAGCCGAATGACCTTCCAGACAAAGCCATGGCAGCAGGGGCTGAGGCAGAGGCGATTAGGAGTGATCGGGCAGGCAGGCAAGCAGTTAGGGGCAATCAGGCAGGCAAGCGAGTGGTTAGGAGCCAGCGCTCTCGGGATCAGGCCTAAACTGGCAGTTGGACATCCCCCGAGGGGTCCCAGATTGCTAGAGGGTGCAGGATGGGCTGAGGGACCCCCCCCACACACACTCGTGCATGAATTTCATGCACTGGGCCTCTAGTATGCTTAGGAATATACCCAAGGAGGGGGCGGTGGGAAGGGGAGTACAAATGAACAACATAAATTAACTTGAATGTGTTGTTTCATAATGTGATCAATTAAAATAACTGAAGGACATAAAAGAATACCTAATGAAAGAAAATATATAACATGTTTGGTGTTGAGAAGACTAAAAATAAAATTGTAATTTACACAAATCATGAATTCAATATATCCCAATTGATGAGATATCCTTTTTTGTGGATCTTGACAAGTTGTTTCTAAAATTCATTTCAAAAAGAATACTCAAGAAAAATGTTTTTAAGAATGAGGGAAAAACTTATAATGAAAATGGTATGCTGTTGGGTCAGAAATAAGCAAGACTCATAACAGAATAGAGACCAGAAATATCCTCCTGTGTAGGAATTTAATTTATGATGAAGGTGGCATCTCAAAAGGCTGAATATAGGACTACCATATGCCCCAGCATTTCCACTCCTAGGTATATATCCATAGAATTGAAAACAGGGCCTGGCCTGAGTGGCTCAGTTGGTTGAGCATTGTCCTGTGTATCAAGAGGTTGCTGGTTCGATTCCTGGTCAGGTCATATACCTGGGCATGTATGGAAAGCAACAGATCATTTCTCTCACATCAGTGTTTCTCCCTCCCTTCCTCTCTCTAAGCATGTCCTTGGGTCAGGATTGAAAAAAAAGAAAGAATTGAAAGCAAGGACTCAGAAAGATACTTGCATACCCATGTTCATCATAACATTATTCACAATAGTCAAAAGACAGAAACAACTCAAATGTCCATCAACAGATGAACAGATAAACAAAATGTGCAGATACATATAATGGAATATTATTTAGCCACAAAAAGGAATGAAATTTAGATACATGCTACAATATATATGAAACTTAAAAACAAATGCTATGTGAAATAGGTCAGACAATAAGACAAATATTATATGGTTTCACCTTATCAAATATATACAATAGGCATATTAATGGAAACAGAAAGTAGATTGAGGTTGTCAGGCGCTGAGAGGAGGAAGAAATGAGAAGTTATTGCTTAATTTTTACATAATTTCTGTTTGGGCTGATGAAAGAGTTTTGGACATAGTAGTGATGGTTACATAACATTGTGACTGCAATTACCACCACTGAATTGTACACTTAAAAATGGCTCAAATGGCCATTTTTATGCTATATATATTTTAGCACCACATAACAAAAACTCACTTAAAAAAAAAGAGAGAAAGACACTATATAAAAAGTAAAAGGAGAAGCAGTAAATGAGGAGAAAATACTTGTAACATATACAGTAGTCCCCATGAACCGTTTTGCTTTTCATGGCTTCAGTTACCCAAAAATATTAAATGAAAAGTTCCAGAAATAAACAACAATTCGTAAGTTTTAAATTACACACCCTCTGAGTAGTAGGATAAATCTTGCAGCTTCCTGCTCTTTCCCACCAGGATGTGACTCATTCTTTGTCCAGGGTATCCATGCTGTGTATGCTCCCTGCCCATTAATTATTTAGTAGCTATCTTGGTTCTCAGACCAACTGTCAAGGTGTCACAGTGCTTGTGTTCAAATAACCTTTATTTTCCTTAATAGTTTCCCCAAAGTACAAGGGTCATGATGGCAGCAGTTTGGTTATGCCAAAGAGAAGCCATAAACTTTATCACGGTTGTGTATGTATAGGGAAAAAACATAGTATACTGTGAATTCAGTACTATCCATAGTTTCAGGCATTCACTGGGGGGTATTGGATTGCATCCCCCTCAGATAAGGGAAGACTACTGTATAGCCAATTAGTAAAATCCAGAAGATAGAAAGAACTTCCACAAGTCAACTAAAGAACAGAAAACCCCTGTAAAAATGGACAATGACTTTTATCAAAAGAAAGAAAACAATGCCCACAAAAAATAAAACTATGCATTATTAGTGAAGTGCAAGTTGAAGTATGAATAAGAGGCCATTTTTTCACTCATCGGATTGCCAGAAATTGAGAAATGGAAGGCGAGCTGTCCCTCTCAGGAGCTCACCCATGCCCTTCTTCCCTTTCAGGCATGCATCTCCTAAACTCTAAGGTTCCCCACAAGACTTGCAACTAGGGGAGCATCATCCCAGGCATAACCCCTCAACCCATCTCCAAGGCCCTCTTTTCTGTGACTTTCCAGTGAGCCCTGTCTCGGCTCCCCTGTTGCCTCTTCTATCCCAAGCCTCTCCGTTTCACTGTTCCCAGCTTTAATACACATACTCTCAAAATAAACAATTAAAAAAAGAAATGGAATAACATTCAGAGTTGGTTAGGATGTGAGGAAGTGGAATCCATCATT
>NW_006383005.1:2377315-2380213 GCF_000327345.1 Myotis davidii
TGCGTGGGTGTATATATATATATTTCTTTTGTGGATCTCTCTCTCTCTCTCTCTCTCTCTCTCTCTCTCTCTCTCTCTCTCTCTCTCACACACACACACACACACACACACACCCTTGGACCCAGCAGTTGCTTTGGAGTGTGTAACAGGACAAGTAGTTACATATGTCATGGTACATCCACAAGATGGAATTCAATGAAATACAAAGGAGCTAGATCTGTGTGTCCTAACATTGGAAATATATGTCCGAAATACTTTCTAATATTTCTTGAAATCCAACATGTTTTGTTTCTTTTTAACACGTTTATTTTTTGTTTCTAATTTATTATCTAAAAGGCTCAGACTGCTGTTTACAAACAGTTTTCACAAATGACACTTGGGGGAATGGGTTACCTTTTCTTCCTGGTACATAAAAAGCCAAATAGGATATGATTATCACTCTTTTTCTTTTCTTTTTCTTAGCCATGCTTTGCAGTCTTAGTGACATCTGGATATGCTTTGTATCAGTTTTCTTTAAAAAAAATTTTTTTTAATTTTCATTTTATTAAGGCCTTACAGATGCTCACTAGATACCTTAGCAACAGTTTTAAATTGTCCAGAGAAATTACAGCTGCTTAAATAAAGCCTAAAGTATTTGGCTTCCTTGGGTATTTCTGCCATACTGTTCCCACAGAGCTGCTGTTAGTTTAATAATAGAGTAGCTGTTAAAACAATATTTTTTTCTTTTTTAAAAGATAATTATTGTTTAAACTGCAGTGGTTCTCAACCTTCTGGCGCTTTAAATACAGTTCCTCATGTGACCCAACCATAAAATTCTTTTCGTTGCTACTTCATAACTGTAATGTTGCTACTGTTACGAATCGTAATGTAAATATCTGATATGCAGGATGGTCTTAGGCGACCCCTGGGAAAGGGTCATTCGACCACCAAAGGGGTCGAGACCCACAGGTTGAGAACCTCTGGTTTAAAGTATTACATATGTACCCTTTAACCCCCATAAGCCCCGCCCCTGCCCCTTCCCCAACCCCTCACCATCCCATTGTCTGTGTCCATGGGCCATGCATACACCCATACAAGGTCCTGGGTTGATTACCTCCCACACATCCACCCTCCCCCACCTTTGTTTGGATAAATGCAAGGATCTGAGGTCACAATCACATTGAGGCAAATTTACAGGCTTATTTTTTTATGCCCTCTTTAGTTAGTTGTTTGTGTCTATAACCAGTGGTCCACCAAAGATTATAAATTAAATTATATAGAACTAAAAATTAGACAGTTTAAAAGTGTGAAATAGTCAAAACACTTAGGGTTTGAAGGAAATGAGTTCATCTGTCATTAATGGGGTCTTGGGACCCCTGATCTTCCCTACATGCCACATGCACGTACTACTGACTATTTTTTTGAAGGAAAAACAACTTTGGGATGGGGTGAACTGAAACTACACCCTCCACGGGGAGAAACCTGTGATTTGGGCATCATTCCATATGGGCCAATGTGAAAAATGCTCTGATATGGGCAGAAACGGGGAACATGAACCCTTTTATTTCCTAAGCAGTTAGGTCAAAGTTATGTGAATAAGAGAAATGCAGTGTTCTCTGGTAGATGAGATGGAGCAGAGTGGAGTGGAATGAAGTAGCAAGAGGGTTCTTCACAAAGAAGTTAAATCCTCAAGGTGCAGAAGTGTGCTTGGTTTCAGCCTGGAGAAAACCGGGCACAGCCCAAAGGAAGCTTCCTCCCACAGCACTCACCCTCCCTCCCGGCAGCAGACAGACCACACATCCCCAAATAGCCCCCTCCCCACAGAGCGCTTCTGAGCTGGCCCCAGGGGAAAGCCGCTAGGCTCTGTGAAGGCAGGTGGTGGTGAAATCCCTGAGGCACTAGAGGGACTGGGGACTGGATGGGGACAGATACAGACTGGACTGGAAGGGTTTCAAGGGAGGAGGACCATGAGAGATACAGAGAAAGAAAGAGGAGACAGGTGGAATCTCCTCTGCAGCCTCCTCCTTGAGGCTCTGCCCTTTGGTTGAAGGGCCCAGGAAGGGACAGAAAAATTCAGGTCCAGTTTCTACCTGTCTTTGCCCACTACCCCTGCCCCCACCCCCAGATTCCTCCCAACTTTCTAAGGTTTTAGGACACTGACCTATGTAAAAAATTTGATTCAGTATGATGCAGTTTGAGGACAGTGGGTGAAGTGGTACCTGGCCCAGGTAAGGAGTGTCCCCACTCATCTCAAGGTCAGAGGTGGTCAGTGCCTAGTTCTTACTTGGAACACAGTAGTGAAGAGTGGTTGTTCTACCCCCTACCCCCCAAAAAAGTTGTTTTGAACACACTGAGTTTAAGAGACCTGTAAGTCAACCAGAAGGTGTCCCAGAGGCAGCAGAAAGGCCCGAGATGGAAGTTGGGGAGTCATCAGCATATGGATGAAAGTGAATTAGGTTATCTAAAAAGAGTATGTGGAGTGACTGACCCTGGAGGATACCAGTATTCCAGACTGCTCTAGCCCAATCAGCCAAAGCTGGCCAGGGACACACCCAGAGTCCAACAAAGTCAGGTTTACTGATCCATTGCAATGAGGAAGACAACACCCCAGAAGAACCATGTGCTGTCCCACTGAACACAAAGGAAAAGTTATAGGCTCTAAGAGAGGTGAAGGGTAGGCGACATTTATTACTTATTTATTTGTTTATTTTTATCCTCAGGATTGTATTGTCACATAATAAGACAAAATATGGCCCAAACCGGTTTGGCTCAGTGGATAGAGCGTCGGCCTGCGGACTGAAAGGTCCCAGGTTCGATTCCGGTCAGGGGCGTGTACCTGGGTTGCGGGCACATCCCCAGTGGGAGATGTGCAGGAGGCAGCTGATCGATGTTTCTCTCTCATCGATGTTTCTGACTCTC
>NW_006383005.1:2380558-2393634 GCF_000327345.1 Myotis davidii
CTGAAATCCATTAAAAGATTTGTTTTATTTTATTTTTATTATAAAAATATATTTTTTTAAAAAAGAAAGAAATATGAAGCTTAGAACTGGATCACTTGGCCCTTTCTCTTATCTCCCAGTTCAAAAATGCTTGGATCTCTTAGTAGCCAGCATTCCCTTAGATCTGCAGTTGGGCTCACCGCATTCAGGCCTCAGCACAATCTTTGTAGTTTTAGCCATTTTGCAGAAAATCGGCTTAGTCTGCACACCATAGCCACTCTGCTTCCTGTCATGATGCCGCTCTCCCTGGGCATGGGGAGTCCTTGCCCAACTATGTCACTTTGTGGGGCGGATGCTTGCCACACTTCCTGCAGAAAGTCCAGCAGGTTTTAGGAATGTTCGCCATGTTTGTGAGAGCGCTATCAGCACAGAAAAGCTAGGTGACATTTAAATGAAGCAATTGAAGGGCGTACTGGAGTAGGAGTCTGGCCGCTGGGCTCTGGATCCCTCCGCGCCCACCGGCTCCGTGTGTCGGAAAAGCTAGGTGACATTTAAATGAAGCAATATTTTGATGGCTCAAAGCAAATAGCTGTGTATAAAGCGGTAATATTTTTATGGCTCAAAGCAAATAGCTGTGTATAAAGCGGTCAACATCAGGTCTGGATTGCTAAGTGAACCCAGAGTACTGTTTGCTTGGAAAGAATAAAGTTAAGGTAAATGTGGTATATTATGTTCAGAAATCTTACCTGAATCTCTGTTCCTGGGTTGTAAGCCCTGTCTGCTTAGTGATTTAGATCCTCCAGGTTGGAATTTCAGTCTTACTTACATAATTTCAAACAGCAAAGTTTCTGATAGTCTATGATTTTAGAAAACAAAGTTGCTCAGTGAATAAAAAAAAAGTAGTTACTCAAAAGATAGTGTGTTATGACATTTTATAACTGCAGTATGTCCTTGGGAAAAATTTTACAGCTAAGGAATCTGCAAAGATTAAGAGTAGTGAGTAGGGCCTAATATATAGTGAGAGAAGATGGTTTGACTTGGGGTGGTGGGCACACAGTGCAATACACAGATCTTGTAAATAGAATTATACACTTGAAACCTGTATGATCCTATTAATCAATGTCACCCCATAAGTTTAACAAAAAATTCAAAATAACAGAGTAGTGAGGAGGCAGGAAGAAAACTGAACTGTAAGTCTCACAAAGCAGGAAGATGATGGTTGGTGTTGAATGCTAAGAGGTCTAGTTCACTGCGACACTGTCCAGTAGGGTAGGCACTAGCCACAGGTGGCTATTTAAATGTAATTAAAAGTGGCCAAAACCGGTTTGGCTCGGTGGATAGAGCGTCGGCCTGCGGACTGAGAGGTCCCAGGTTCGATTCCGGTCAAGGGCATGTACCTGGGTTGGGGGCATATCCCCAGTAGGGGGTGTGCAGGAGGCAGCTGATCGATGTTTCTCTCTCATCGGTGTTTCTAACTATCTCTCTCCTTTCCTCTCTGTAAAAAATCAATAAGATATATTTTTTTAAAAAATAAATGTAATTAAAAGTGATTAACTAAATTTAAATTATTTAAAGAATAAAATTAATTAAATAAAAACATGTTTATTTCTCCATGGCACTTAGCCGCATGTCACGTGTTCCGTAGGCACAGACTAGTCCCTATTGTACTATTACAGAGAGAGAACATTTCCATCACCCCAAACACGTTCTACTCAACCTCAGTAAGAGAGCTGAGAGCCCTGGGTGATGTGGATGCCTGTTGAGAGGAGTCTCCAAGGAGTTATGGGGGTGAAAGCCCTGTAGGAAGTGCATACTGGTAATGAGTAGTATTCTTTCTTTTCTTTTTTAAAAATATATATTTTATTGATTTTTTACAGAGAGGAAGGGAGAGGGATAGAGAGAAACATCGATGAGAGAGAAACATCGATCAGCTGCCTCCCGCACACTCCCCACTGAGGATGTGCCTCGACTGGAATCGAGCCTGGGACCCTTAGTCCGCAGGCCGAGGCTCTATCCACTGAGCCAAGCCAGTTAGGGCGAGTAGTATTCTTTCTAAACGCAGCTCTAACAACACTACTCTCCTCCTATGACAGCTACTATGTATTACGTACCTCGAACACGCAAGGCGAAGACCAGAGCAGGCAATTCAACTGCTCTAACTCGTTTCTCTGCCAGCACAAATCCACTACGGTCCCCAAACTCCATCTCCCGCCATGCCCCGGGCCAGTCTGCGTCTCTGTCTCTTGGGCTTCTGGGAAATGTAGTTTTTACAGCGTTCCAACTCCAGAAAGGTTCTAGCCCTGAACTAAGGCTCCCACGAGGCAGTGCATGGGCCATTCTGGTCTAATTCACTGCGGCCGCCATGTCTGCCGGGAGGGGGCGCCAGAGCCGGCACCCGAGGTTTAGTGAACCGGTGACGGAGATGCTGGAGTCCCAGGAGATGAGGAGGGTAGAGACCGCGCTGTTGCTTCTTCCTGCCATTTCTCAGATTGCGGCTGCTGCGGGTCTTTGGAGACGCCTCGGAGCTGACAGGGGCCCCAGGGAGCTCACTGCAGTACTTGGGGCCGACAACGTGCAGCTTGAGGACATTGGGCAGCCCCAGCTGGAAGCGCAGGCGCAAATGCAGGACCTGGCGGCCTCTGTAAACACCAAAGAGCGCCTGCGCAAGCTGGGCGACCCGGGATGGACACCTGGGGGCGCCTTAGCCAAGATAACAGAATTAGTAACTGTCCGTCTTTTTTTGGTGTCCTTTCTCTATGGTTTGCAAAGCACAGCTTCCTTCATTGCCTTAGTTTGATCCTCACAGCAGCCCTGTGCAGATTGGGCAACGGGTCAGAGAAAGTCACACAGCCAGAGTCCTAGTATAATAGAGTTCGAAGGACCAGAGATGGATGGTTCAGGATTCATAGACTCTAGCCCAGGCTCTGCCTCGGACTTACTGTGTGACCTCGGGCAATTCAGGTCCTTTGGGAACCTAAGCCTTCTCATTTGTAAATGGAAGTAGGTTGTTGGGAGGATCAAATCTGATGCAGGAGTGAAACTAAACTCCCAAGCAGTCTATAAGGGCAAAATATTATTAGTCAGGTGATTGCAGATTGAGGGGCTCATTTCCTCTTTCTACAGATTGCAAAACTGAGGGCCTCAAAGGGGCAGGAGCTTGCTCTACAGGTCTCAGCAGTTTGTGAACAAGGGCTAAAGCCCAGTCCTCCTGCCTTTGGTCCTGGAGCCTCTCCCTGCACCAAGGATTAGTGTTTTTGTTGAATACTGTCTTAGAGACACAGACTACTCTGAGGGCATGGAGGAGACCCTAGTTCCAATCCTTCTACCCAACGTAGGCCGAGTGGAAAAGGGCCCTGCTCTGTTGAGATGGCTACAAGAAGCAGGAAAGTAAGAAAGATCTGGAGAATCCTGGAGAAAGAGAACAGTGTAGCTGGATCTGTACAGACCCTGCCTGTCAGGATAGTGGCCCAGGTAAGGGGAGGAGTCCAGGTGGGACAGATGTGGGCGTAGTTCTAAGGGATCAGGCTCTGAATGGAAAAGAATAGGAGGGTATTGGGCTCTGTTTCTGAACGTGGGAGAAACTGGGCACTCAGGTGACTCCAGGTGGGGCCAGCAGCGGCTGAAGTTGATACCCTGGCTGGCTTGAGTAATGATGAGAGAAAGGGATGCACATTGAACTGAGGCTGTAGGAGCCTCTCTCCCCGTCAGGTGGAATAGCCAGGTGGCACCATGGACACACCATACAGCCCCCAGGATCAGGCAGGTGCCCAGCTGGGAAGTGAACTTTTGTGTCTCTGAAATGATGGAGCTGGGCTGTACCTAGGTGTTCCTCTCTGGAGTGCACTTAGAGGTTCTGGGGGTAGGCGGGAGGAAGGCCTGGGAGACCCTGAGGTCTGGTTGCAGATGGGTCCCCCTCCTCCGGAAAGTCATGAAAGGCAAGTGTTTGTAGAAATGGAAATCCAAGGTCCTCCCCACATCCAAGTATCTATTTCTCTGGATCTTCACTAATCTCTGTTTTCATTGGGGGAAACTGAGGCTAAAGGAGGAAAGGACGCTGTTACGTTTTACCCCAACACACAGGAGTTGGGGTACAACTGAACTAGGATAGGGATCTTTCCATTACATGGCAGCAATCAAACATCTTCATCAAACATTTATTGAGTCTCTAATGTATACTCGGGGCAGAGCCACCTTGGGGTAGCAAGCAGAAGCCAAGATTGTAGTCCAGCCTGGCTCTTAACCAGCCTTCCCAGTGACTGAACGCCTCGTGTCATTCACTACCTTCTCTGAGCACTGACTTGTCTGTAAAGTGTCGTGGGGGGTGGGAGGGGGATGTTGGGGAGGAGTAGGAAACCTTATCCAGGGCTGTCTCGAGGTATAACTATGAATTAAAGAAGTTAAGACTTGTTACGTGCATAGAACAGCACCAGGCACGTGTTCCAAGCTCGGTAAACATTAGCCACTGTTGTTACTGATGAGCACAGGGTTGAGGCTCGCTGCAGACAGGGTTCTTCTAGAGCCAAGCAGGGGCAGCGATGCTGCAGCCCCAGGTATGCTCATCCCTCAGACACCTACACTCTGTGCCCTGAGAGCCTACGTTTCTGGAGTCAAAGGGGAAACCCACATCCCCATGTCATCCTCCAGCACTGGTAACCTGGCAGGGAACAGGCGCCTCAAGTGTTTACACCGTTTACACCTCCTCATGCAACATGACTCCCTTCCCCACAGCCTGAGGTCTAGAGTTAAGCTGTACATTACAGCCCTGGTTAGTCAGACCAGGACCAGACCCTATACTCTCCCCAGCCCCTTCAGGGTGTGGGTCATGCACAACCCTTCCTCCAGGCAGGGCAGAAGTTAAAAAAAAATTTTTTTAAAAAAAAGGCTGCCAATATAAACTGATGAACAAAAATAGATCCAGAGACAGAAGCACGGAACAGACCATCAAACCTCAGAGGGAAGGCAGGGGAAGGTGGGGGGAGGGGCGAGAGATCAATCACAGGACTTATATGCATGCATATAAGCATAACCAATGGACACAGACAATGGGGGGCGGGGGTTAGGGCCTGTGCTGGGGGGCGGGAGCCGGCTGGGAGAATTCAATGGGGGGAGAAGGAGACATATGTAATAATTTCAACAATAAAGATTTTTTTAAAAAAAGGTTGCTGGCAGGGGCTTGGCCTGTGTCCCCAGAGCAAAAAAAAAAAAAAGGAGGAGGGCTAGAGGGGAGCCTAGACAGGATACAGGGCCTAATGTCAGATATCCTGCCCCTGGCCCACCCTGTTTGAAGGTGGAGATCTGGCTCAGTCCTCATTTCAACTGCAGTTCAAACCCCTTATTTATGGAGGAGGAAAGAGAAACCTAGAGTAGCCAGGAACTCACCAAGAGCCTTCAGGTGGGAGTGAGACTCTACCTGGGAACTAATTTGGAGGGGCAGGTCTTGGCTCCCTCTCTCCTTCCCCACTGCCACCACAGTCCTGCTTGGAGTCAGCCCCCCCTTCCCCATATGGCCCCCTGGGTAGGTTCTGGCTGGGGAGTGGCAGGGTGGAGGTGAGTGTTTGGAAAGGTAAGGGGAGGCAGACAGACATGGTCAGAGAGAAGCCCAGCGCTGACCTGAGGGATGGGGGCGTGGACTGGGGTGTGGTGGCTGCTGAAGGATTTCTAGGGCCTTATTAATCAGTCTGAGGCAGCAGAGGTTGGAAATACCGTGGGAGCACAATCCTGGAGGAGAGAGCAAAGCAGATTCAAGAATGAGTCACAGAGCCCGAGCCCTAAATTTAGAAGGTGCTGAAGGAGGCAGCCTCCCCTGGGGAACCCTGTGGAGATGCTGCTGACCCAGAGCCTCAGGGCAGGGGCAGTGGTTGGCAGGCGGTGCCTGCACATCAGTGCCTTGGGAGGAGAAAACAGTCATTTTGTGTTGCCGCCTAGGCATTTCACAGGATGTCAACCCTGCTCACACCCAGAGTCTGGACATTTAAATAAGGGCCTGGAGCTTAGGATTCTGCCACAAGTCCCTGCCTTGCTTTTCCCAGGCGCATTTTTAAATGACCACTCAGAGTTGAGCCTGTGAAAAAATTAGTGCCTTTGCTCCAAGCACCTCATAGATAATGGGTGCTTCTTGCTATCCGGTTCTTCATCTCTTGCTCTCTTGTGACCTGGGACAGAGAACTGCATTTCCTCCCTCCCCCTCACGGTGCTCCCTCACTTCTGGGATCTGCAAGTAATAAATCTTGTGACTACTTCCTCTGTGTTAATGTATTGAAACTGGGCCTTCAATCAAAAGGGCCCCTGGGTTTTCACTTCTCCAAAGTGGGAGCTCTGATGCCAGTGTGGGTGGCTTGTGTTCCCTCATTCAACAGGTCACAATCTGCATATTCTTAATACACCAGCTCTGAGGTTTCCAATGCGTGCCCTATAACGTGGAGCCTGGCTTAGGCCCATTCCAGGCGTGGGTTTTGCCCCAGAATGAACCCTAACCTAGGGCAGAGCTTTTAGCCCCATTCTCAGAGCCCCTGTGGAGGCTTGCTCACACCAGCTGTGAACCAGCCTCTGGAGCAGCGGTTCTCAACCTGTGGGTCGCGACCCCTTTGGGGGTCAAACGACCCTTTCACAGGGGTCGCCTAAGACCATCGGAAAACACATATGTAATTACATGTTGTTTTTGTGATTCATCACTATGCTTTCATTATGTTCAATTTGTAGCAATGAAATTGGGGTCACCACAACATGAGGAACTGTATTAAAGGGTCGCGGCATTAGGAAGGTTGAGAACCACTGCGTCTGGAGTATGGACAGTTCACTCCTGTCTAGCCCACTGCCTGGTCATGGCCAAGCTCCCTGTGTCCCTGTGTCCTGCTGCTGTCCTAGCAACCAGTTGTCAGACATTGAGGAGGGTGCTCTGGGGATGCAAGGAGCCGCTGAGTGTAGAATTCTTAAAGGGGACTCAGGCCTTTGACAAGTGTTTGGAATCGGGGGTAAGGGAGGGGGACAACATGTCATAGTGCCCTCCTCTGCTTTTCGTTCAACCCCCAGGCTCCAGGTGAGCCAAGGCTGTTATGTTTTTATTTTATTTTTTATAATATATTTTATTGATTTTTTATAGAGAGGAAGGGAGAGAGATAGAGAGCTAGAAACATCGATGAGAGAGAAACATTGATCAGCTGCCTCCTGCACTCCCCCTACTGGGGATTGAGTCTGAAACCCAGGCATGTGCCCTGACCAATCACTCTGGCAACCTTTCAGGTCACAGGACTATGCCCAGCCAACTGAGCCACACTGGCCACGGTGAGCCCAGGCTGTTTAGTTTCCTCCAGTTCAGGAGAAGAGGGAGGCACTGCCTTCAGGTCGAGCATCAAAGACATAGCAAAGAGGCCATGCCTTGGATACAGATGTTGTCACCAATCCCTGTGGGTCAAGGACTTGAAATCATGATCATTCTGTCCATTGTTGCTCACGCCAATAGAACAAAACCATGTTCAGTAAAGCACATCAGAAACTTTATTCTTTGGCCCAGGAATGGAGAAGGATGATCTTGTGCTCTAAAGATGCCTTCTTCCTGATTCTGGGGACTTAGGAAAGTCTTAAAGGGTTTGAGGGGGAGTTAGGAAGTCTCAGGGGCAGAGATTTCTGAGAAAATGGAGTTCCCAGATTTCGAAGGGAGCAGGCGCTGTCCCCAAACATGCTTGGAACATGCCTAGGCATACACCACATCTCATTTTAATGTTAAATCTACCCCCTGGGTGTGATTTTTTAGTATGCTAATGAAATTTCCTCAAAGGGTCCTTTGGGAAGGGGTTTCAGAATCCATCTTGGATCTTTCTGGAGCAAACCGGTTTCTTAGTTGTGGTCCTTGGGTATCTTATCTGGTTCCTGGTGGCAGGCTTAGCTAGCCTCCTTGGAATTGCTGTCTTCTCTTGACAAGTTCAACCTGCTTATGTCCGAGGACATGTTGGGGAGAATACCCGAAAATTAATGGAAGTTTAAAATTACTAACGTGGTGGCACAACCCAACGACAATGCCAGGCAGGAAGAAGGGGGCGCAGGAGACCAGAGCTGACAGCAGGCTCTGGCCAGGTGGTTTAGTTGGTTAGAGCATAGTTCTGATGTGCAAAGGCTTCGGGTTTGACCACTGGTCAGGGTACATACAAGAATCAGCTTATGAGCCCTAGCTGGATTGGCTCAGTGGATAGAGTGTCAGCCTGCGGACTGAAGGGTCACAGGTTTGGCTCTGGTCAAGGGCACAAGCCCGGGTTGTGGGCTCGATCCCTAGCATGGGGTGTGCAGGAGGCAGCCAATCATTATGACATGTTTCTCTCTCTCTCTCTCTCTCTCTCTCTCCCCCTCCCTCTCCCTTCCTCTCTGAAATCAATAAAAATATATGTTTTTTACAAAAGAATCAACTAATGAATGCATAAATAAGTGGAACAACAAATCGATGTCTCTCTCTCTCTCTCAAGTCAATAAATAAATATTTTTTAAAAAGAAAACACATTTAAAAAAGAAAAGAGCTGGTAACAGCTGTGGTATTTATTGAGCACTCACCGTGTGCCAGTCATGGTGCTGAACACTCCACGTGCATGAACTCACTTCATCCCCGTTGCCATGAAGTAAATCCACACTAGTCTACCCATTTTAGAAATGGGAAAACGGAGACACAGAGAGATTCCGTAAATTGTTCTAGGTCACACAATATGAGGTTCTACCCGGACAGTTTGGCTCCCTGGCCAAGCTGTTAGCCGTTATGCTAGACTGCTGAGAAGGGATTTCCCCACATCTGTCTCATCCTTCCCCCAGCCCCTGCCCTCCAGTCCCTAATGTTAGAGCCCTGGGAGCTGCCCTCTGGGCCTGCAGGGTCCTACTGCCCAGGCAACCTGGGCCTAGGGCAGTGATGGCAAACCTATGACACCTCTGACACGAGAACTCATTTTTTGTTGTTGATTTTTCTTTGTTAAATGGCATTTAAATATATAAAATAAACACCAAAAATATAAGTCTTTGTTTTATTATGGTTGCAAATATCAAAAAATTTCTAGTTGTGACACGGCACCAGAGTTAAGTTAGGGTTTTTCAAAATGCTGACATGCTGAGCTCGAAAGGTTTGCCATCACTGGCTTAGGGGGAAGGAGGAATCTAATAACCCTGCCACGCCACCACCGTGCAGGACTTTACAATTAAAGAGACCTCCCACCTGCCTCAGCCCAGTGGGGAGGCATCTTGGGCATCACCATTTGACAGAAAAACAGGCCTACGTTGGGCAAGGCCCAGAGCAGAACCATGGAGACTCCTGCTTTGGGAGGTCCTCAGGCCCAGATGGACCCTCACACCCCTTCCCGCTGGGTCTCCCTGCTGCTGTTTATTGGGTACCGATACCTGCAGGATCCCACTTCGATTGCTGTGTCAATGCAACCTTCTGAAAGCCATAGCGTTTCCTGTCACATGTCCCTGATCCACCTGCCTGACTTCAGGCCCTCCCCTCAGAAGGATGAGGTTGCCTGGCCTTCTACCAGGGCCAGGACTGCAGCCCCGGGACAGAGCAGGCCCCCTTTCTGGCAGCCCACACAACTTCCTTCTTATGGTTTCTTATTTTTTTAATTTCAACGCTGGCCCTCAGCACCCTGACTCAGGACAGTTTCCACCCTGAGGGAGTAGAAGGGTCTTGGGGGAGCATTTAGGATCACCCTTTGGAGAGTAGGAGGGGTGGGGGTCCACCTCCAAAGCCTGTAGGCCATTATTGTTCCTGAGGGAGAAGTTCCTCTGAGAGCCCTGCTGAAGGAGCTGGGACCTTCCCACGTGTCAACGTAAGAAATGTCCAAACCTATAGGGGATTTTTATGAGTTTATTTGAGCCAAAACTGATGATGATCGCGGGAAAGCAAGATCTCAGATCCGGAGAAGGACAGTTTTGCAGTTTCTTTTGTGCCTTTGAAATGAAGGAGGGAAGTAAGGAAGATTATGTGAAGATGGGAGAAAGCAAGGTGGGGATAGGATAGCAGGACAGTTGATTATGTGCTCTCTTGAGGGTTAATACCCCCTCAGAGGGTGATTACTTCTGGCATTCCAACGGTGTGTTAACCTAGATGCACAAAAACAATGGACAGGGCTGGCTTAAAACCTTTCACTAAAGAAGTTATAGGCCTGGGCATGGCTACCCACCATGACCTGCCCAGTTAGGAATTTATGATCAGATCACCCTGGGAGGTTACTTTCCATAGCACCCCGCTCCCCGCCTTTTTTAAATTGATTTCAGAGAGGAAAGGAGAGGGGAGGGAGAGAGAGAGAGAAACATCAATAATGAAAGGGAATTATTGATTGGCTGCCTCCTGCACGCCCACTACTGGCAATCAAGCCTGCAACCTGGGCATGTGCCCTTGACTGGAATCGAACCCGGGACCCTTCAGTCCACAGGCCAACACTCCATCCACTGAGCCAAACAGGCTAGCCCCCCCTCCCCCTTTTTTTTTCTATCCACAAGGCTGGCCCTCAGCACCCTGACTCAGAACAGTTTCCACCGTAAGGGAGTAGAAGGGGCATGCAGGAGGCAGCCGACGAGGGGACTGGTGAGCAACTGTGCAGCACTTCAAGGATTTGTGATGTCGGTGTGGCAGTACCTCAGGCATCAGGCTGCCTGATTTAGCAAATATTCGGGACATACTTATTTAAAAATGATTCTTTGCTTATCTGAAAACCAAATTTCACTAGGTGTCCGATGGTTTATCTGATGATCTACTTGAGTGCTCTGGGTAACCTAGCATGCCTAAGCAAGCCTGAGATGGTGTGTGGCTGTGGGGGACTGTGACAGGACATCAGAGATGATCTGTGGCTGTGACAGAGTCACCAGGAGTAAGGATGTGGGTAACTGACTGTGTCTCTCTCTGTGACTCTCTCAGGCTCTAGGAGTGCTCCCTCAAGGCAGCGTTAGGGCTATGGGCTGTTTGCTGAGGGAGGCCCAGCAGGGGTAGGAGGCCCGCCCTGGGCAAACACTTAGATCCGGCTCAGAAGGGACTGGATGCAGAGCCTGTGGCCACCAGATTGTAAAGGACATGTCCTCCTCCAGGCCAAGCCAGCCCTGGGGGCCTTAGAGTACTCTGCCCTGGGCCTTTCAGAGAGGCCTCTGGAACCACCTCTCTACTCTGCTACTTCCTGGTGACATCACACAGGTCATTGCACAATCTTCTAGAACAGTGCCCCCAGAATACTGCCTTGTTGCCCTAGGCAACCTGGAAAATCTCTCCACCCAAACTGGCAGGCCCAGTTACCCTGAGGAGGTGGTGAGGGTGGGGAGGAGTCAGGGGGGGCCTTCTCCTCATGTCCCAGAGGGAGATCCAGGCAGCCATCCATATGTCTGACTAGATGGTGAGTAGGAGGGGGTATCCAGGAGCAAGTCAAGACTGGGTGGGGGCCCAGGGTGGGGGCTGAATCTTGAGGCAGAGAGGGAGTGGGGACTGTGCCAAGGTCACCCCCAGGGTAGTGAAAGGGGTGTCATATAATGAGGGACAGGAACAGAGTCTTGGGTTAAGAGCTGGGAGACCAAGATTATTATTTTTTAATATATCTTTTTATTGTTGTCTAGAGGCCTGGTGGGGCAGTCTCTCAGCCCAGCTTGCACCCTCTCGCAGTCTGGGAACAGCGCTTTCCTTGTGGGAGCGCACTGACCACCAGGGGGAAGCTCCTGTGTTGAGTGTCTGCCCCCTGATGGTCAGTGTGCGTCATAGCAACCGGTTGTTCCACCATTCGGTCGATTTGCACATTAGGGTTTATTTTTTTTTTCACATTAGGGTTTATTATATAGGATAGTAGAGACCAGGATTCTTATATCTACTTTGTCCCTCCTGGATGGGCTGGGCCTTTATTTCTCTGTCTGTACAGTGAGGGGCTGGGGCCAAATGACAGTAGTCTAAGGTAGTCAACCCAGTGGGGGAGATGAAGGAAATGTTAGGGACCAGGTCTTGGGTGACTCCAGGCAAGGGCTCTGCCCCTGCTCCACTACCTTTCAGGGACCAGTAAGCAAAGTCTGATGTGAATTTCTCCAAATGACCCCCAGGCCCCATTCACAGACCTGAGGTCCCCATATGGGCTCTGACTTGCTGTGTGATTTGGGAACGTCCCTGTGCCTCTAGGGGCCTCAGTTTCTCTCTGTGCGAGGGGCACATGTAAGACCCAGATTCCTCACTGCCAGACTGTGGGAAGCAGGGGTGGCTGAGTCCTAGGACTTCTTTTCAGACTCCTCCCCCACCTGCCCCCTCCCAGCCTTTCTGGGTTCACTCCTCTGCCCTCGAGCAGACAGGACCCTTGTCTCTGCTGCTTGAGGGTGCTTGAGACAGCATATGAATATCCTTAGGTGAGGATTAAATAATAATAATAATAATATATATATATTTTTAAATCTCAAAGTCCTAAGCATGTCAGTACTATATTTGTGAAGCCACAGAGACAATTCCTCATCTTTCTCTAGTGACTTTAGGAGAAGCTGTTCCATCGCAGAGCTCTAGGATGGTAAGGCTAGGAGGTTATACATTCTGATTCCCTCGTTTTACAGACAGGAAACTAAGGCCCAGAGAGGATAGGAAGCCAGAGCAGAGAAAGGAACCCTGGGATGCGAGGAGGTTGAGACCTGGGTTTGGACAGGATGCCCATGTACTCACTGTGTGACACTGGGCAAGTCGTGGGCACTTGTGGATCCTGTTAGCTGCCCACCCAGGGGAGCTCACCACGGGCCCTCCCTCCTGCTCTGTGGTCAAGGGCCAGTCCCTGGGGTCAGTGAATGTTCAGCCTTTGGGCCCTCTGCCACACAGACTGTCCTGGCCTCAGGGAAGTTGAACTATTGGCCTCAGTGCACACAGAGCAACTGGAGGCAGAGCTGGCACCAGGACCCAGAGGGAAGGTGGCAGCCTCTGGGGCTGGAAGGGGTGGTTGGGGTGCTGGTGGACATATCTCCCCAGGGCTATGAAGCATGGCCAGCTCTGCTTAGGAAGGGACAGGGAGCCCCAGTGCTCTGGAGCCAGATGCTTTTGAGAGCCACGTCTAGTCCAAGGGAGATGTGTGGACACACACATGGGTGCTCAGAGAGGGTGGTGATGGACAAGAGCCAGAGTCTGGGGCTGG
>NW_006383005.1:2393857-2394171 GCF_000327345.1 Myotis davidii
GGGGGGGTGGGGGGTGGGGGGGAGCTTTGTTACAGCTCCCAGCTGGGAGTGGAGATTTTGCCCAAGTCTGGCCAGCCTGTGAACCCTGCGGCTAGTGGTTGGTCAGGGATGCAAGCTGCGGGCAACTCTGAGTTGCCCTTGATTGTGGTGGGGTTTGTGTGCCCATCTTCGGGTCTCTGGGGTGTCGTTTGTGCATAAGTAGGTTGTTGCAGAGGTGCGTACCTGTGAGTGTGGGAAGGGGTGGAGAGGAGGGGTTCACAGTTAACTTCCAGAAGGACTGTTCTAGCAACCCCTCGCCTCTCCTATCAGAGCCC
>NW_006383005.1:2394671-2418893 GCF_000327345.1 Myotis davidii
CCAGGACCCCGGACAGCCCCACCCGCGCCCCCAGCGCACTGACTCCGGTCCCCAAACCGGTCTTGCAGGTCCCGGGAAGGTGGCGTCAGCATCGGCAGCCGCGTCGACGTTGTCGGAGCCTCCGCGGAGGACCCAGGAGAGCCAGACGAGGACCAGGGCCCCGGGCCTCTCCATGGAGAAGTCTGCGGCCTCCACAGAGCCCCAGGGGCCTCGGCCAGTCCTGGGCCGCGACAGCGTCCAGGTGCCCGACGACCAGGACTTCCGCAGCTTCCGGTCAGAGTGTGAGGCCGAGGCGGGCTGGAACCTGACCTACAGCAAGGCCGGCGTGTCTGTGTGGGTGCAGGCTGTGGAGATGGATCGGACCTTGCACAAGATCAAGGTAGGGCTGGGCACCGCACATGCAGCCTCACCGCCTCGGACAGGGGTCTCCTGGTGCTCCCGCAGAGCCCCTGCCACCTGGTTGTGCATTTCAGTCTCTTGCCAGGAGCTAGATAGAGGCACAGTTTGTCCTGCCAGCCCCATTACACAGATGGGCCAACTGAGGCCTGGAGAAGGTGTGTGACTCTGGCTCACTCTTCTGCATGCCCCTGCCTGCTCCAGGGAGGTGGTCTCCCTCAGGGACCCTTCTGCCCCCACAAGCCTTCCCCTCCTAACTGATTTGAGTCACTCAAGGTGGGGGATTGAGCCCTTCTCTTCCTAATTCCTGGTTCTCTCAGCCTGAGCCGGGTCTCTTTCCCACTCTCTGCACACTTGGGTGGCAGGGACCTGATCCCTTCCTGCCTGGTGCCCTGCTCTTCCCCCCTTCTGTCCCTGGCTGCTCCTGAGTCTGCTGCAGGGACTCAGGATTGTGGCTGGCAGATCTCGAAGGCAGGGCGTGGATGTCCCTGCCTTACGCAGGGCCAGGCTGGTGGTGGGTTGGGAGAGGAGGCCGCCAAGGGAAGCACATCAACCCCTTGACAGCCCTCACCTCCATTCATTATAGCCCCATGATTTTCCTTGCTCTGCCTTGTCAGGGCAGGCGAAGGGTGTGGGACCCCAAGAGCTCATCTCCGTGGGGGGCCTAGATAGAGCAGAGGCTGGTGAAGACTCTGGTCTAGAGGCATCAGTAGCTACCCCTAGCACCTCCGGCATTGTGTGAGTGCCACATTTCCAGGGGGACAGGGCTCCTTCAGTGGGCTCCTGGCAGTAGGCTGTGCCCTTTCCCCTCCCTTCTCTTTCTCTCGCCTTCTCCTTCTGCTGTCCTTCTGGAACTGTGCAGATGTGGATTCCTGTTGCAAGGGTTGGTGGATCAGGGCACTGGACTCAGAGGGCCTCCTGCCCGCTCCCTCCCTCCCACCGCTTGCCTAGGCCCTGCTCTCAGACTTAGCTCAGGCACCTTGGCCTCACACCAGACAGAGCCAGAGATGTCTGACGTCCGTCTCTGGCCGTGTACCTTTCTGCTTCCCTTTGTCTTAGTCATGTACAGCTTCGTCCATCTGTTCCCATGTGGCCTTCTGGCTCACCCTTTCTGCCCTCTATCACTCTCTGCATCCTGCCTATCTGACTTTCGTTTTCTCTCGGAGTTTCCATGTGTCTCCCCCTCTGGGACTCTGCCCAGACCTGAGGACGGTGGGCTAGGGGGCTTCCCTGGGGGCCTGACCTGTGTCTGGCCTGAGGTGCAGGGAAGGGGAGGGCAGCTGGAATGTCCAAGCTTGGTGTTCCCCTGCACCCAACACAGACAGAGCAGGGATGTTAGTTGAATGAAGGTTGTGAGAACAAGTTTGTTTTCCTGACTGTGACCTGGGAAAGGCTTAAGGATGGCTGCACAGTGGGGTGGGGAAGTGTAGTTTACCCCCTGAGCTGGCTCTCCAGAAGGAAGGGAGGGAAAGATCTGAATGGAGGCTAGTACGCCCATCCTCTGTCAACAGGGTGGAGCTGCCTCCTCCATCTGGCTTGGTTAATGGATAAACTAGCCCTGTCCAGGACTGGGGTTGGTGGGTCTGGGGGCCAGACTGCCACAACAGACCTCTTGTGGCCACATCAGACTTGTCTTGTCTGATAGTCTTCCTTGGGAGTGGACGGACTTGGAAAAAATGGGCTTGTGGGCTATGGTTAGGGCATACACTCTCCCTGGCAGCCAGGACCCTGCCCCTTCTTTCCTCTCAGACTGAGCTGATAGTGGAAGTGCCAAAGGGCTCCTGGCAATTCCTATTTCATACTCTCCCCCCACTCCCTCACTGAGGTGCTAATGAGGTCACTGAGGCCCAGAGAGGGACAGGGGCCAGCCCAGGGTCACCCAGCCAGGTGCCAACAGAGTGGAGCTTGGAACCTAGATTTCCAGCCTCCCAGCCTCGCCCTCTCTGTCTTATGTTTCTCCCTATTGCTGCCCTCCAGGTCTGCTCCCTCCAGTGGAGTGAAGGTTGGGGATAGTAGGTGAGCAGAGCTGGGGCCCAGGGAGAAGTCTGGGGCCTTGATTATAGGCATCTTGTACCCCACTCCTGGTCCCCTCAGCACAAGCTCTGGGAGATGGGCAGAGGCCTCTGAGCTGCCCACCCCTCAAATTTCAGGAATACCATTTCTAAGAGCCCCTGCTTTGAACCAAGCATTTACCTCCATCATCTAATTTACCCTCAGGCTAGTCTTGGGCAGTAGTAGGCTTGTCTCCATGCTACACACAAAGAAACTGAGGCAGAGAGCAGTGATATTACTTGCCTAAGGTCACAGGGCAGCTGCGTGGAACCCAGGCCAGCCTGGCTCCAGAGTCCCTGCCCCTCTCCACTTGGGCTCACATTTTGGTCAGTGTTATGGCTTGGACCCCATCAATAACTCTTTGATGCCTTGGTGGTTCAGTTGGTTGGAGCATTGTTCTGTACACCAAAAGGTTGCGGGTTCGATTCCTGGTCAGGACACATACCTAGGTTTCGGGTTCAGTCCCTGGTAAGGATGCGAATGGGAGGCAACCAAAGGATGTTTCTCTTTCACATCGATGTTTCTCTCTCTCTGTAAAAATCAATAAAAACATATCCTCAGGTAAAGATTAAAAAAAAAACCAAAAAACTCTTTGAAGGACGCGGTGTTCTCATCATCCCATTCTCCTTTGATGCATGAGAAAGCTGAGGCCAGAAAGGGGCGTGGCTTATTGAGGGCGCACAGCAGGGCTGAAGCCAGAGCCCAGAGATGATTGGGCCACTCCTGGAGCAGGAACTCAAGCACAGGTGTTTGTTGAACTTCCCCCTCCCCCACTCCTGCCCCAGCCTTCTGAGCCTGCCCCCTGAGGAAAGGCCAGCTGCCCCCTGGACATGCCCTGTGCTTGTGATCACAGGGTGGGGGTGTGGACCCGGATCCGCCTATCTGTCTGCCTGATTGATTTTCTCCGCCTCGTCTCCCTTCCCCCTGACTTATCTTCTCCCGCCTCTGTGTCCAGAGGTCCCTGATAGCCACTGTGGCACTGGGCCCAGCATTTGGTGCCAGGACAAAGGGAAGGGGCTGCTGGAGGCCACCTCCCCCCTTTCCCTCCCTCCTGGCCTCCAGCCCAGCCTGGCCCCAGGCCTGCATTATGCTCTGGGCACTGGAGAGGAGGCAGACACTGCCTCCTGAGAGGATCAGTCCTGTCCCAGAGGCAGATGCTGACCATGCATCCTGGTCCAAGGCAGAGGGCAGCTTGGAACCGGAACCCAGGCCTCTCAGTGTCCAGGCCAGGCTTCCCTTGACTCCTATGTGATGTGAGGAATGGGAACCCAGAAGGGCTGTCCGTCGTTCAAGCAGTGCCAGCTGGGCAAGAGGCTGGGGTGTCCCTGGCTATGGTGCCCTCTTCTGTGTGTGTGATCGTGGGCACAGCCCTGCCCCTCTCTGAGCTGTGTGTCTATCTGTGTCATGGAGCTCTCTTGGCTCCAAGAGCCTCTGAACTCAGTGCTTGTGCTGGGGCCCATGGGAACAGAATAAGGATCGGGCGACAGAAAGCAGGAGGTGACATGGCCTGCACAGCCCTGCCCTGGATGCTCACGTTCTCAGGTTCTCCAGTGCTGCTGAGTGCCTAGCCTGGTGCTGGGCTAGCCATGTGAGAGGCAGAGGAGGAGGCCTGGCCCGGGTCCGCAGAGGCTTCCAGACCCAGGTGGTGAGAGGATTGACAATTCCAGGTGGCCCCTGGCTACTCATGGGACACATATTCACAGGCAGACCGCTGTGAAGGGGCCTTGAGGGGCTTGGTGGCTGGAGTAAGTCAGGGAGATCTCTTGGGGGAGTGTCTCTGAGAACCTGAGGTTTCTTTTGCCACAGGAAGCTGGGGGTGGCAGTGGGGACCTGTGTTCTCTGACTTCCTGCCCTATGGCTCCTCCGCTTTCCCTTTGGGGAAAGCTCCAGTGGCCCCCCACTGCCCTATCTCACTGTCCACCTGCTTCCACACCGCAGCCCTTCACCTCCCCTCCCTGGGTTCCAAGCTCTCAGGCCAGTGCTCAGGCTGTCCCCTCTCAGCACCTCATTCTCCCCCCCTTTGAAGGGGGATCAGGGAGGGGATCATCTTAGGGATTTCCAAGGCCCCTTTTCACTCTTAACAGTCTGAGGGACTCAGAAGGTCATGGGGAAGGTGGGGCAGGGCAGGGCCAGGTGTTTTGTCTTCCCACTGTGTCTTCACAACTGTCCTGTGGCATGAGTCTTACTAAGCCCATCCGAACAGATGTAGAAACTGAGGCTCAGAGCAGGAACTTACTTGTGTAAGGCCAAACAGGAAGTGGTAGAAGCAGGATTAGAACACAGGTCCTTGGGTTCAAGGCTGAGACCTCTAAGGCTGAGATCTCTCTGCCCCCTTGGGCCCGTCTGTCTCCAGGACCCCATGGCTACTCATAACTTACCTCTCTGCTGACTTGGGTCTTGCTGTGCTGTTTCATTGTGGGAGGGCACCCTGCAGGGGGTCCAGCTGGGCAAGAGGCCAGTCCTTGATACGTGACCTTGGGGGTCATTTCACCTTTTAGAGTCTGTTTTCTTATCTGTGGTGGCAGGGGTGGAAGTTTAATTGGTTTTAGGGCTTTGGATTGGGTGAGTTCAGGTGCAGGGTGGGCCTTTGTCCCCTCTGGGGCCCCGTTTCCCCATTTCTACAGGAAGTTGCTGGGAAGGTGGTTTGTAGAGGCTGTGCTGGTCTTAGGCCATGGTGGTAGGGGATCTGGGCACAGAGTAAGGGCAGATAACTAAGGCCTTGCCAACCTTCAGGTGGGGGTGCTCAGAGAAGGGAATGGTCAGAAGTGGCTGGAGGCTTTAGGGAAGGTTTCCTGGAGGAGGTGCCTGGGTTGGCCTGAGGCTGTAGGTGAGAGAGTATAGGGTCCAGAGTGGCCATAGGTAGGTTGCTGTCCCTGCCTGGGCTTTAGCTTCCTCATCTGTCAAATGTGGATGGTAGTGCTGCCCTGCCTGTCTCAGGCCCTTGATTCATTCACTCACACATTTAGTGGTCGTTCACTGATGGCCTCTCTGCCTGGCCCTGTGCTGGAGTTTGGGGACAGAGAGGGGAATTAAACCTGAGCCCTGCACTCAAGGAGCTCCCAGTTGGGTGTTGAGACAGACACTTGTTTCAGGAGCTGTGGAGACCCAGAGGGAGACTCTGAACCAGCTGTGGAGGCCAGGGAAGGCTTCACAGAGGAGGAATGCGTAGGTGATGCCTTTTGAACTGGTTAGAGAATGAGGCATACAAGTTTGATAGTGTTGGGAGCTGTCCTTGCGGAGGAACAGCTGTGCAAAGGCCCTGGGGCAGGAAATAGGGCAGTGTATTAGGAGCACTGTAGGTGTTCAGTGTGGGGCTTGGAGCTCAGGGGGCTGGAGGTGTTTAAGGAGCTCGACTGAAAGCCTTAGGACTTGGGTCCTGGAGGTCTTGAGGTGCCAGGGGAGGGTTTTAGATAATGCAGATGGCAGGAGAAGGCTTTTGCCATATTGTCTGGACTGAAGGACTGAGGCCTGCAGTAAAGGAGGGACTGTGAGGAATGGAGCAAGGAGTTGTATGGATAATGACTGGGACATGGTGATTACAGAATAACCCTTTGCAATGTGCAAATTGTGGCGTGTTATTCAGGTTGGGGTGTGGATGTGCAGCCCCCTTGGTGCCTGCCCTGAGGATAAGGAACCTTGTGAGTGGGAGTGGGGTGGAGTAGGGTGGGGTGGGTGCCTGCAGTTAGTGTGTCCCTATGGTTAAAAGAGCCCCCAGCTCCCAAGCTGGCTGTGTGCCCTCCACGCCCAGCTCCCCAGGCTCTGGCTTTTAAACTTTAACGAGTCCGAGCCCCAGCTCAGTTTCCAGTCGAGAGTCTTTAAAGTTTCAGGAGATGAGAGAAAGGAGGGAGTCCTGGAGACAGATGGGTTTTATTTCTTCCCCCGCGTCCCCACGCCTGGCTAGGCCACCTGGAGCCAGGCCCCAGGCACCATGACCCCACACACCTGGCACTCCTCAGGGATCTGAGACCTCCCTGGGTCGCACTAGCCAGTTCCTGAGGGACCAGTGGCCATAGGCCTGTGTGCCAGGTGCCACTGAGATAGACAGGGAGAGAAACCCTATTGAGCCACGACCCCTGACCTGGGCAGATGAGCCTGCTCCAGCAACAGGTGGGAGGAAAAATGCTCAGACCAGGGGTCAGGCTTGAGGTGCCTCCCTTACCTCCTCTGGCGTGCTTGGGCTGGCCCCCGGAGCTTCAGAAACACAGGCAGTGGAAGAAAGTAGTAGGCCCAGAATTTAGTGGTGGGTCCCACGCCAAATGCAGGCTCCTCTTACTTGTCATTAAAGAGAGCCTGGGGCAGGTGGCACAGGGCAGCTGGAGCAGTTCTCTGTGGCTATAGCCTGTTGCCTCCCTGCCTCTCAGCCTGGGCTCCCTGGAGGCAGGTACTTGCTACCTCTGATGTCTCCAGAATCCTTATGTTCTGGGGCAGGTGAACAATGCCTGCACATGTGCACCCCCAACCCTGCCCCCATACCGGGGAAGTAGGGGGAGTGAGTACCTATGCAGTGTCCAGGCCTTTTAATCTCATCCTGCATCTGCCCCTGATTCCCCGAGGTTCCCCTCTACCATCTCCTGGAGTCCCCTCTGTCTTTGGATCCTTTCAGATTGCCTGGGATCTGGTACTAGACCAGAGAGGTGATGACTCTTAAGGCACAGGCAGAGGGGATGGTGTTCCCTGGTGTGTCTCCAATATTCAGTCATTCGACACATATTTATTAAGCACATCCTATATGCCAAGGTTTGTGTTATATCCAGGAATTTAGTGGTAAAACAGATTAGGCCCTGCTGTCATGGGTTTATATCTTGAGGGGGAGATAAGCAAAATAGAAGCAAGCAAATAAGTAAATAAGATACCGGATGGTGGTGGTGTGTTATGAGGACAGGATAATATGTTGGGGTTGTCTGGCCTTCTATGTGTGGGCCTTCTGCGTGGAGCTGGGTTGTGAGTGAATGCGTGTGGATGCGCCTTTAAGGTTGTGTGTGTGCCTCTGAGTGTGAAACTGTATGCATGTTTCTGTGTCTGGTGTTACTCTGTGTGTGTGAGTCACTCCCCCTCACTGCAGCAGAGTTGTCTCTGATCCAATTATGTCTCCTCAGCTGTCTCCTGGCGCCTCCTGCCTCCTGCCCCCTGCTCAGCTCCGACTCTGCCATGGTTTTCCCTCGCTGCCTCCATCCAGCCTCCTGGCCTGGCCTCTGGGCCAATCTCCAGGTCTCAGAGTCTCCCCTTAGGGTGTGTTTCCTATTCCTGTCTCAGATGGTTACTGAGCCTGCCTTAATGTTACTGCTTGTCTCTTTTCCTCAATTTTTTTTTTCCTGTCCCAATTATTTATTCATTCAACGAACTTCTCATGCCTCCCACTTACTCCGCCAACCACTGTGCTGCTGCTGGGGACCAGAGATGGATCAGACCCAGGTCCTGCTCTCAAGCCCTAGGGGAAGACTGATAGAGACAGTGACAGCCCTCTGTGAGGACCCAGGCTAGGGGAGGCCAGGGCTGGCAGCATGGGGTGGGGGTGGCAGTGTCTGGGGGGCCAGCAGGATCAGGCACCCAGCTGAGAAGGTCTTGGCGAGTCCCTCAGGGAAGCAGAGGCATGGGCTGAGAGTGAGAAAGGCGTGGAGGCAGAGCCTGAGTGAGGAGGACGTTGAGTTAGGATTTGCTGAAGGCAGGGAGAGAGGCAGCAGCGTCTCTCAAGCTGGTCAGGGCTGTCATTAGCTCTGGGTTTCTGAAAGCTCCCTGGCTCAGGGGACAGCTCGTCCTGGGAACCATGAGCTGAGGATGTGGCTGCAGTACTCGAAGCAAAGGTGGCGAGGCCTGCCTGGGACTGGTGAAGAGGAGCCGTTGGGGAGGTCCTGGCTGAGCGGAGTCCTGGGGATGACAGTGAGGGATGAGTCCAGACCTGGCCTGGTTCTAGGCACAGGAGCGGGGCAGAGGGGAGTGGGCATGGAGGTAGACAATGCAGCAGTGGTGGACATGGTGCGAATGAGGGTGTGTGTGCTGTCCAGGGGTGATGCCCAGGAGGCTGTTGAAGATGCAGCGTGGAGTTTATCGGAGGCCGCTGTGGTCCCTGAAGCCCAGGGGGGCGTTTATCCAGTTTGCCTTTGTCTTGATGTCTGTGTGTCAGGCCTGGCCCTGTTTGGTCTCACTGGTCTCCCGTCACCTCCTCCCTTTTCCCAGGTCCACCCACACTCTGCTTCTCCTTCTCAGCTCCCCCTCCTCTGTCTGGCTCCTCCATCTCCCCCAGGGCTGGAACAGAGTGGCGGGAGCTCCAGACCAGGAGGTCAGCTTCTGAGCTGTCAGCAGGATGTTCCTGCGGCTGCAGAGCTGGGGCCTGCTGCTCATGAGCCTGGGGGTGGGGGTCCAGAGAGGCTGCTGGAGACTGGGGGGAGGGAGGAGGGAGGAGGCGAGCAGCCATGAGTCATTTGGCCCTGGATGGAGAGCAGCAGAGGGCCCAGCGTGGTCTGCCTGAGCAGACTCGGAGCTCTGTCTAGGGGAGGCGTCGCAGCACCTCCACTCTCCACCACACTCTCAGGGGGGCCTCTCTTTTGGGAGAAGATGGGTTGGGCGTATCTGGTTTTAGAACCCCTTCTCTTCAGAAGAGAGAGCACAGGACTCATCTGTCATTTTGCAGGTGGGAATACTGAGTCTGAAGGTGGGGGAGGGGGACCCTGTGTTGGGCACACCACCCCCACGTGCTCTCTGTGTCCCTCCAGCTCCCCTTGCTGCAGGCAGAGCCAACAGCCACAGCTCCTAGTGTGGGTGCCCAGGGACGGTCCTCCCCTGGCCAGGTGCTGGCCCACCTGGCAGCCCTTGGGTCCTCCACAGAGCAGAGCCAGGTTCTTGGGGAACGGCCTTGGGGTGGACTTTGGGTCACAGTGGGTTCCAGTTTAGTTCCTTCACTTCACCTTTCTGAGTCACCATTCACAAATGGACATAATCTTCCCTGCTAGGTAACTGAGAGGGTAGGATTAGACGAATTTGCTAAATCCCTAGCACAGAGCGTGGCACAGAGCTGGCCTACCATTCACATTTGTTGAATGGATGAATGAACGAACAGTCTGAGGTACCCAAGGGACAGCTCCATTTCCTCCGCCTCCATCCTGCTCACTCAGGTTACCTCATGGAATTGCATGAGCCCTCTCCTTCCGTCAGCCCTTCCAGGCCGTTTCCAGTCCCCAGGCTCATACCAGCACCTCTCCCAGGAGCCTCTTCCCCATCCTTACATCTGGGTGCCATCTACTTTCTGTTCATCCATTAGGACTCCCCTTAGGTGCCCCTCCCTGTACCTTCATCCCCAGCTTCCCTCTGTCCCTCCCTGACTGCCCAGGGTTCTCATGCCCATGCCGCAGCCCGAGGCAAGGGTGGAAGGGCCCTGAGTGCCTCTGGCTCCACTCCCAGCACAGCCACACGACTGGAGTATTTCCAAGGTAACTCAGCACCAGCATGGGCAACCTCAGACCCCGTCTCAGCTGAGTCCCAGCTTCCATGTCCAGGGAACAAGACCCTTGGGATTCTGGACAACACTCTTAACTTAGAAAAAAAAATAGATATAGTTTCTATATCTTATAGAAACTATATTATATCAACAGTCACAAGAACCCAAAATGAAAAATCTATCACCCAGAGCCTCAATTCCTGAGTAAAACTTTTCTTTGGTTCCTTCCAGCTCTCATTCACAGGTATAGATAATTTATGCTATGTTTAGACCAGCGATTTCCAACCGGTGAGCCACAGGAATTCTTAAAACATGCAATACATGACTATTTAGTCATGGGCACTGACCTCTTTTCCCTTAGATTGTCAAATTAAAAATATGACAACAGCCAACAGTAACTCTCCGGTGTGAACGACTAAAAATTATACCTTTTTTTTTGTCAGATCAGCAAAAAAATACACATTTGTTGCAGAATTTTAGTAATTAGTTATGTGTGCCATGAGATGAAAAAGGTTGAAAATCGCTGGTTTAGACTATGCACTGGTAGAAGTTAATATCCTCCTTTGTTCATTTAACATTACATCCGTGGAAGTAGCTCATATTGCTACAGGATTATTAATGCACAAACATTTCCGGCAGCTGCTCCCTGCCAGGCCTGTTCTGGGTTTTGAGGCCTGTTCTGGGTTTTGAGGGTTCAGAGCCAGCTCAGCCCCTGCCCCTGGCCCGGGGGAGCCCACAGTCCTCCGTAACTGGCAGTCATTATCAAAGTGAGATGTCATTCTTAACCCAACCCGGTCCTGCTGTTGGTGGTGGTCCAGGTTGTTCTCCAGTATATTTTGCTAATTACAAATGCAATAACATAGTCATGAGTATTGTAACAGGACTTTTTTCTTACTTTGTATTTTTTTCCTGAGTATAAATTTCTGGTCCCGAGTAACAGGAACTAAGTTGAAAGATACATTTTTATGATTTTGAAAATATTTGCCAGCCAGGAGGAGCTCCCACAGCCCCTTTGTTGGCTCACCCGTCCATCCTGCTGTTCCGGCAACAGGCCTTTGCTAAGCTGTGCCAGGCCCAGGGGGTGCCAAGGTGAACGAGGGGCCACAGCACTGCAGACAAATCGATGCACTGCAGTGCGTGCTGGTGGAGGGAGGCACTGGGGGCTGAAGGGTAGGCCCCAGCCCAACCTGAAGAATTTAGGGACAGGGGTCAGCCAGGCTGAAGTTTGAAGACAAAATAGAAAAGGAGCCGGCCAAGGGAGGTCCTGGGAGGGCCAATCAGATCTCTTTACTGGACCCCTCTGTCAGAATGTCCTGACACTTGTGCTGCTGTTGGGATTTCGGGGAACATGGAGGAAGGTCTTAGGGGGTCTCCCTTCTGGGGGCCCCCCGGAAACCCAGAGGCAAGGGCAGAGGGGCTCTACCAGCTTGTCTCAACACTGGCCCTGTGGGCTTTGGGTGGGGCAGAGGGGAGGTCCCTGAAGCCAGCAAGCTGGGGCGTGAGCAGGCCCTGGGAGGAGGGCCTGGTCTGACATGAGGGCAGCATCTGGCTGTGGTCTGAGGGTGGTGTGTGTGTCTGGGGGCATTCGTGTAGGATCCTGGTGTAAGAGGGCCACCTGCCCCTCCTGTCCATCTACCCCGTGGAGAGACAGAGGGCATTTTTGTTGTTCTAAATGTTGTTCCTTGTCCCTGTATATCTTGCATGACCTCTGGGGACTAGCAGGAAGGTGCTCCCCTGGCCGGGCCTGAGAAGTCAGGGAAAGCTGCTGGGCTTTATGTACAAGTCTCATATAATCCTCACAGTTCCACTCTGAGGGGAGGATTCCCCTGTTTGACAGATGAAGATACTGGGACTCAGAGCTGACGTCCTTTGCCCAAGCCAAGGCCACACCGGTCGGATGGGGCCAGGGCAGAGGCCTGTCTGACCCAGACAGCCCCTGGAACTGCTGAGTCAGCTGTGAGCCTGTGGGGCCTGGCTGGGTCTGGTAGGGCAATGCAGGACCGAAAGGTGCTCCGAGGAGGCTTCTGGGCGCAGAGCCCCAGTGCTGGGTTTTGGGCAAGTGTGACCCTGCCTTTGAGTCCAGTGAGATCTGAGGATGGAGTCAGTGACCTCATTCAGAGGAAGCACCTCTGAGCTTTGCCTCTCTGGTCAGCAAGCCCTCTGAATCCATCGAACGCTGCATACTAACCATCAATTAACTAAGACAGTCTCCAGCATGTTTGTTTTAGCTGGCCAGTCTGCTTCCCTGATGAAAGTAGCAGAATGTCCTGACACTCTGGGGTCAGGCACACCCAGGCTGTTCCTCTGCTTCACCACTGTTAGCCATGTGGCCTGGGTCAATCATTGTAACTCTCTAGGCCTCACTTTCTCCATCTCTAAGTGGGGATGATGATACCAATTGGGGGTTGGGAAGGTAGGAGTCCATTTCTGCACAGGATGCAGTTTGGTGTCCTTGACTATTGGCAGAGTCAGTTTGACCTAAACTTTAGCCCAGGGGGTCCATGGTCTGGGAGCTGCTATCTCCTTCATGGGATAATAAATTGGTGATTTGAGCACATGATAATGGTTATTGAGGTGGTGGCTACTGTTTGGGGCTATGACTGATTTGATACTTAGTGCCTAGGAGTAATTACTCTGATTTGAATGTGGTTCTATTGAGAAAGGGCCATTTGCTTAACAGTTATTCCCTTTACGGAACTACTAGAATGCAACATGGTGAGAAGGCGGCACAGCCTGAGGGATTGAGCCCAAGTGGGCCTCAGTTTCCCCAGAGGTAACCTGAAGAGTAGTGGTGAAAGAGATCATCTCTTGGGCCCCACAAATCCTGTGGGCAAGGATATCAGAGACCTGCTGTGTGAGGTCTTGGGGTGAGGGCCAAACTTGGGTTCACCTGTCTGTGTCTCAGTTTGCTTGTTACTGCCCTGGCCTTTGCCATCAAGGCCATACCACAGCTCTGTGCAGGTGGCCTGACTTCTTTTCCCTTGTCTCAGGGAAAAGGGTCCTGGGAGATACTGCTGCTCCCCCCTGCCGGCCCCGCCCCCCCCCCAACACTTCCCTCCTTCCATGGCGATTCCTCCTCTAATTGCTGAGCAATGGGAAAGACTGAGAAGCACAGGCAAGGGGTAGGAGAGAGGAGAAGGGGAGAGTGAGACACAGTCTGGACCCTGGGCCTTGCTCTGTGCATATTTAGTTAAGCCTCCAGTTATTCCCTTTACGGAACTACTAGAATGCAACATGGTGAGAAGGCGGCACAGCCTGAGGGATTGAGCCCAAGTGGGCCTCAGTTTCCCCAGAGGTAACCTGAAGAGTAACCAGCCTCGCTGCCTGAAATGCCCGATCTCCCCTTGTGGCAGTTGAACGTCCTCTCCTTTTGGGCTCCGTCACCCTCTGCTCCCACAGTTCCTTTACTTTCACTCCCCATGCCCCAACACTGCTCACTCTCTGCTGGGATTCTGTGTCCCTGTCTTTCCTACCACCCACTGGATGGGGCTCTTTTGGGGCAGGGCCCAGGTCTGAGTCGCCCCTGGGTCCCTGCTGCCCAGTTGCAGGCCTGGCACACAGCAGACTCCAGAAAGTGGCGAATGGATGGGCTAAAGGGCAGGGCCAGGGTGAGGTAAGAGCGGTGCCCAGGGCACAAAATCTAAGGAAGCGCTTGCAAATGGACCTAGTCCTGGCCTGTGGAAGGGTGAATGGCAGCTGGAGGAAGCCTGCGGGAGTAACAACAGCTACTGTTTTTTGAGTATTTGCTATGTGCCAGGCATATTATATACGTTACCTCACTGAATGTAATCACAGCATCTCCATTCCATAGGTACTATTAGTATCCGCATTTTTCTTTTTAAAATTTATTGATTTGAGAAAGAAAAAAACATTAATTTGTTGTTCCAGTTATTTATGCATTCATCGGTTGATTCCTGTATGTGCCCTGACCAGGGATCAAACCCACAACCTTAGCATATCAGGATAATGCTCTAACCAACGAGCTACCTGGCCAGGGCAGTATCCCCATTTTTCATATGAGGAAACAGACTCAGGAGAGTTAAATCTTGTGCCCAGGAGTGATTGGAATCCAGGATTGCTAGACCCAGAGACTGCAGGAGTCTTTCCTGATGGCTTTTCTTAATTGTCCAGTCCTTTCTGACCATGACTCTGTGAACTCAGGGTGCTGGGGGGTGGTTTTGGACCCAGGAGTTTTGGGCAATCCCAGTTCTCCCTGTCATGGGGTCTGGTGGGGTTGTAGTCTGTATTTACCCTGGGCCTCAGTTTTCTCAGCTGTGAAATGGCTGCATGTCAGGCTCCCTGTTGTAACCAGGATTTAAGGGCATTGTAGCCCAGTTTAGCTCCTTCCCTTCAGTTCTGGGAGCTCCCAGATATTCACTGAAGTGACTGACTTGCCCAGGGCCCAATGAATATGGGTTCTAGTCACAGACCCGCCCACTAGGTATTCTCCAGTGACACACCCCTACCCCACTCGTGCCCCCCAAAGCCTCTTAGTGTTACACCTTGCTGATGTGGCCCCTGGCCCTGCAGACAAGAACATTGCTAGATGTAATTTACTGGTCTCGGCGAAGCCATACTGCCTCCTGGGGGCGGTGGAAAGAGCTGGGCTGGGAGCCAGGCCAGTCGCTGTGGGCGCTATGGGCCATGAGGCCCATGGACGCTCTCTGTTCTCCAGATCACCACCCAGACCTCAGTTTTCTCACCTGGAGGGTCACCACAGCCAGGGTTCTTACCTTCCCAGTGCCCTCCTCCCAACCGGGCCCTGCTGATGGCCTTCTTCCCTAAGAGTCTGCCACGAGCTGGGAAGCCTTTGAAGTTTCCAGCTGTATCTAGAAGATAAAATGGTATGCAGTTTGCACCGTGTTGGGGCTCTGTGTGCTCCGCCCACTGTCTGCTGTCTCGAGGGAGGCCTTTGGTTCTGAAGCCACAACAGTCCTGATCCAAAAGACTGAGGGAGAATGGGCAAGGTCTGGGCAATGTGAGCCCCTTCCAGTGTGTACCCAGCAGTGGGTGCAGCCAGGCCCTGGGGCACTGAGGCTGGCCCTAGGGAAGAGGCATTCCCAGGTTGGACTCTAACCTACAGAGCATCATCCCGTTATCATGGCCCCTCCATACACTCACTGTCTATACACACATTTGAGGACTTGCAAAGCCGAACCAGCTTCCACATGTGGATTTAGAGAAGTTCTAGTTTCTTCAGAAGCCACGCTTCAGTGCTCCTTGATGGTTAGGACTACAGCAAGACCTGGTTTTGTTTTGAATCCCTGACAGGCTGCTTTCTGGCTGCCTGATTTGGGCAGGTTGCTTACTCTCCTGAGCCTCAGTTTTCTATTTTGCAGCACAGGCATGACACCAGCTCTAAATCTGGGTTGAAGAGAGTGTGTGTTGAATGTCTGGTGCAGCACCTGGATCTCCCTATCGCTGCTGAATATAAGGCTGTTTGGATGTTCCTGGTGATGGCAGATCTCCTGTCTGCCATCTCCTCCCACCCCCTTTCTCACCATCACATCCCTCCCATCATGTTGTTCACTCACTCATTCATTCACTCATGTTTCATTAGTCTCCTTCAGTCTGATATAATTCTTGAGTCTTTTCTTGACTTTCATGACCCTGACACTTAAAGGCTAGTTATTTTGTGAAAGTCCCTCATTTTGGGTTTGTCTGATTTTCCTAATGATTAGATTTGGTTATACATCTTTGGCAGAAATACCACCTAAGTGGTGCCTGTATTCTTTTGTTTTTTTAAATATGTTTTTATTGATTTTTGGAAAGAAGTGGGGAGGCAGAGGGATAGACAGATAGAAACATCGATTGGCTGCCTCTTGCTCTCCCCCCTCCTGGGGATCAAGTCCACAACCCAGACATGTATCCCTACCAGCAATTGAACCAGCAACCTTTTGGTGCATAGGAAGACATCCAACCAGCTGAGCAACACCAGCCAGGGCATGCCTGTATTTTTTTAATTTTGTCCTATCAGGCAGCACTCAGTTGTAAATTGTTCCATTACTAATGATGTTCACTTTGATAGCTTGATTAAGGTGGGACCTGCCAGGCTTCTCTACCATGGAGTTACTCATTTTCCCTTTGTAATAAGTATTTGATGGGAAGGTACTTTGAAACTATGCAAATACCCTTATTAAAATTCAATTTATTTATTCATATCTGTATATACCTATTTTACTCAGTGGAATAGAACTTGTTACTTTCATTATTTATGCTCATCACAGGTTGTCCCAGTTTTAGCCCATGGTAGGTGGCCAGCTGTCCGAGTTTGCTCAGGTCAGAGGGGTTTTCTGGGATGTGGATTTCAGTGCTAAAACTGGGGAATGCTTCAGGTAAACACTGATGAGTTGGTCAACCAAAGCAAACCAGTGGAAGCTCATGGCATCGGCTCCTGTGTTCTCTGGGCAAGTTCCCTAGCATTCTGTGGTAGGTCCTTTTTTGTGCGCAATAAGATGTTCCAGGCTCACCTATACTTACTCTGACCTAGTCCCAGAATCACCTATTTCTCCAGGGAGATCTGGAACCAGGACCTTTTAAGTATTAGGCTGTACCACACCCTGGGAACTGGAGCAAATGGAACTCATTCAGCTTCCTACAGGCCACACTCTCATCTCCTCGGTGCCTGTTCCCTGGCGGTTCTTTCTCCCAAGGCCACTTGGCAGACACCTACCTTCCAGACGGAGCTTCTCCATGGAGCCTGACTCCTCACCCACATCACAGAGCTGACCTCCTCTGTGCCCCCACTGGGCAGTTTAGGGCACCTTCTCATTTTCAAGTAGGTCTCCTCTCTCAACTGGAAGAAGCCTTTCAAGGACAGGCCCCAGGTTCATCTCTGACTCTTGTGAGCTCCACGCGGGGCTGGAATTGGGGGTTGTTAAATGATTGGATCTAGTCATACCCCCTCCTGAAGCAGGAAAGCAAACAGAGGGAGAGTGACATGTTCGGGGTCACATGAGTCCGCAGGCTGGAGCCTGTCCTTGAACTTCGGTTTCCCTAATTCTGAAATGGGGCTAATACCTCAGACTGTGGCTGTGAGAATAAAATACTATAATATGTATAAAGCACTTAGGCTAGTACCTGGCATGTGGTAAGTGCGCCTCTCAATATCTCTGGGGGAACTTTAAAATATATAATATATATAATTGATTCCACAGAGAGGAAGGGAGAGAGAGAAAGAAAAAAACAAAAACAAACATCAATGATGAGAGAGAATCTTTGATCAGCTGCCTCCTGCACGCCCCCCGCTGGGGATGGGCAGGTAACTGGGGCATGTGACCTGACCAGGAATTGGATCCTGACTTCCTGGTGCATGGATCAACCCTCAACCACTGAGCCACATTGGCCGGGCAAGTGGGGGAACTTTTTATTTAATTTTTTTCATTATTATAGAAGCAGTACTATACATTTTAGAAAATTAGAAATACAAACAGCAAAAAAAACCCCAACCAATAACAACCAAAGCCCACCATATTCTCATCATTCAGAGATCACCACTGCTAACACCTTTGTGATTGTGCTTCCTGAGCTTTTTCTGTGCACATTTCCCCCCCACCCCGAATGAGAGTACACCATGCATTCTATTTTGTAATCTGCTTTTTTGTTTTCAGGCAGCTATCTTCACCATTTTGATTCAGCACATTTTTGGCACATCTAACACTCAGATTATATTCATATTTCTCCAGTTGTCCCAAATGTCGTTTATAGTTGTTGTGTCCAAACCAGTATGCAGTCCAGGAACACACTTTCCATCTGGTTGTTGTGTCCTGTAAGCCTCTCAGTCTAGCCTAGTTCCTTATGTCATTAATCTGTAGAAGAGACTGGACCAGTAACTCTGCAGAATCTCTCACCCTCTGGCTTTGTGTGGTTGTATTCTCGTGGTAACACTTAGCTTCTCATGGTAATACTTAGCTTGTTCCTCTGTCCTCTTTATTTTCTGCAAAGTAGGGCTTGATGACTTCACTGGTTCCTAAAATACCCAATAGGTAGTGATGTGTCCTTCCTGTGGCCTCTCATATGGTTAGGAGCCCCACAGCCTAACCCGAGATTAGGGGGAAGGCAATGTGACGCCGCCCTCCTATGGTTGCGTGTATCCCCTTTTCAGTAGAAAGCAATGTGTGTGCCTCCCTTGGCACCGTCTGAACGCCAGTTCTGGGAGACCTTTATAAACGATGCAAGGAAATTTGTTCACTTGCTGAGAGAAACTTGATCCTGGGGTTTGGGCTCTTGGGCCCTGTGGTCGCTCCCATGGCCAACGTGCTCAGAGACCTGAGTGCTGAGATGTTGGGCTGCCCTTCCTGACATCCCTGTACGCTCCCAGACAGTTGTGAACACACACACAGGTACACTAAAACACAGTATGCGCTCCCATGTTCATGTATGCACATTACACACAAACACGTGTACAAAAAAAATCACAGAACAAGGCTATGGGCTAAGTTTCATTTTGCTGAGTGAAAATCTGGCAAAACCTCATTCTGTTTTTACTGGCTTTCCAGACATGTGATCTGGGTTAAATCCCATGTCTCTGCTACTTTCCAGCTCGGTGACCTTGGGCAAGTTACTTTACTTAATCTTTCTGAACCTCAATTTCCTCCTTGGATTTCTTGTGTGGCAGAGTTATTGTAAGGGTTAAATTTTTAAAAAGGTATCTTTGGCGGCTCTTGTCTCTGCTGGACAGAAAGCTCTTTGAAGACAAGGCTAATAAATAATAAGAGATCCAAAGATGCTTGTTGGATTAAAAAAAAAAAAAAAAAGGGGGACAGGGGGTATGGCCTGGTGATAAGGTCCCATGGAGGAAAGAAATCATCCACTTAGGCATTTGTTTGTTCATGCTTTCGTGTCAACATGTAAGCAGACCAGGTTCTGTGTTGAAACAGTTGTGAGCCTGCGACCATGAAGTTCAAGGGTCTGAAAAGGCACAGATCTAGAGACTCAGCATATGGCTGGATAATTCAGGAAGGCCTCGGTATGGCCTGGTGATAAGGTCCCATGGAGGAAAGAAATCATCCACTTAGGCATTTGTTTGTTCATGCTTTCGTGTCAACATGTAAGCAGACCAGGTTCTGTGTTGAAACAGTTGTGAGCCTGCGACCATGAAGTTCAAGGGTCTGAAAAGGCACAGATCTAGAGACTCAGCATATGGCTGGATAATTCAGGAAGGCCTCCTTGAGAAGGAAACAGGGTCAAATGGGGAGGTTTGTTGGGAGTTAAGGTGGGGGGATAGTCTTTGGATATAGGGGCTGCTGTCTCCTGGCACAGGTGGCTTCTGGGAGGGCTGGACAGGACTCGTGGCAAGTGGCGAGTCCATGTTGGCTTTAGAGGTCGCTGTTCCTTTCTGTCCTCCTCCTTCTCCTCCCCGCTTTGCCTGTGTACCCTCCGGACCCCTGGTTCCAAGGCTTTGAACCCTGTGTGACCCTGACAACCCATGTGTCTATCTGCAGTGCCGGATGGAGTGCCGCGATGTGCCAGCCGAGACACTCTACGATGTCCTACATGACATTGAATACCGAAAGAAGTGGGACAGCAACGTCATTGAGACTTTCGACATCGCTCGCTTGACAGTCAATGCTGACGTGGGCTATTATTCTTGTGAGCAAGCCCAAGCACACTCCCCTAGCCTCCTGCAGGCCTCTACCAGGCTTCCAGCTGAGGCTCCTCCTCCCGTCTTCCCTCCCTGTGGTCGCTCCCATGGCCAACGTGCTCAGAGACCTGAGTGCTGAGATGTTGGGCTGCCCTTCCTGACATCCCTGTACGCTCCCAGACAGTTGTGAACACACACACAGGTACACTAAAACACAGTATGCGCTCCCATGTTCATGTATGCACATTACACACAAACACGTGTACACATGTATACAACCCACAGCCACATGCCACGTATTCGCAGTCACATGTTTTCATGTACCTACATCAAATAATACCGTGATTTTCCCATACACTCACATATACAAACAAGCCAGGCCAGCAAGGTAAGGGCTGTGTGAGGTTGTGAGGAGCAGGGGTGGCTGGAGACAGGAGGGGAGAGGGTTGTGCTCTGTCTTTCCTAGTTCCAGTTCTGGGACTGTGGTGTTGGGGGTACCTGTCTGGTTCAGGGGGAGCTGGCAGTTAACTAGGCATCCCTGTGTCGCTAGCCTCTGCCATGCCCTCCCTTGCAGTCAGTCAGGAAGGCCAGTGGTCTGGCTGAACTGTCCCTTGCCCTCCACAGGGAGGTGTCCAAAGCCCCTGAAGAACCGTGATGTCATCACCCTTCGCTCCTGGCTCCCCATGGGCACTGATTACATCATTATGAACTACTCAGTCAAACATCCTGTGAGTTGACCTGCCTTCCCTGCTGGGTGGGCAGGGAAGGTGCCAGGTAGGGCTGGGCTGGCAGGCCTAGCCTAGGGAAAAGACCCTGGTTGCTACCTGTGACTTCAAGCCAGACATGAAATCTATTGGCCCTCAGACATGCTGAATTCCATTGGCTGGGCTCTGCATGGTCTGACTAGGAAAGGGGGGAGTGAGGTCAGGGTTCCCTGGCCTTCCTTGAGGCTGGGCCACTTTGATCTCCATGACAGGTAGGACAAGCAGGTACAGCTGGCCTGGGGAAGGACAAGCGCACGCGCGTGTGCGTGTGTGTGTGTGTGTGTGTGTGTGTGTGTAGGTATGCGTGTGCTTGCCTGTGTGTGCTCATGAACCCTGACCCTAAAAAGGGTCAGGAAAGCCTAGTCTGACTCTTTCTTTTCTCCTTACCCCATCAGCAGGCCTTGCCTGGAGTGGACACCAGGAGATATGAACTCTCTCTCTCTTTGTGCGTGTGTGAGTGTGTGTGTGTGTGTGTGTGTTTGTACTCACAGAGACACCTCCTTTGCTCCCACCCTGAGTCTTAACCTCCCTGTGCCTTCTGTCCCCAGAAATACCCGCCTCGGAAAGACTTGGTCCGAGCTGTGTCCATCCAGACGGGCTACCTCATCCAGAGCACGGGGCCCAAGAGCTGCGTCATCACCTACCTGGCCCAGGTGGACCCCAAAGGTGAGGGCTTGGCCCTGGAGCCTACCATGGGATCCTCTCCTATTTCCCAGGGGATGGGACTTGATTTACTCAGAATCCAGAATGGTTTTTGTTAGGAGTTGTTTTATATTTTGGGGCATATTCATCCAAAACATATTCATCATTTGACCCACAGTTTGAGACGTCACAGCGGTTTGAAAAGCAAGGGCCAAGGTGGTAGCCACTGTCCCATGATGAAGCTTAGAGCTCCCTTCCTAGTGCTCACACTCCTATACTCTGACTTGCTCCCTGCTCACTGGCCGCTCTTACACATTCCCAGCTCCCTGTCTAGGCATCCTAGAAACACCCCTTCTCCCTTACTCGTCCCTCCAGATGTCACCTCCTCTATCCCTAATGCCCAGAGGAGTCGCTGGCTCCCTGCTCTGTGGGCCTATTCCCCTCTAGCAGAGCACTTGGCACACTGTTGGGCCCCCCAGACAGTGAGTTCCTCTCGGGGTTCCCAGGGCTGGCCTAGAGTGGGTATCACTGAGCGAATGTGGAGTGCGTGAATGAAGGGATGGATGACTCAAGGATGGGTAAGCCCCAACCACCTTTACCTGGGAACGCCCTGAACCCCACTGAGGGCCCAGTGGCCAAGGCTCTGGGCTCTCCAGCATCTCATTGAGTGAGTGTGTTGAGTGCCAAAGACGGAGCAGACACTTGGGAATGAGACAGGGTGGAGAACTGGGCTGTGGATTCCAAGTCAGGCCAGGCTGGAGTGTCCAGCCAAGAGGCCTGTGCAGCAGCTAGGCTTTCTGGGGTGGGAGGCTTTCTGGGGTACAGGCAGAGGAGGGGCTAAGTATCAGGACTATTTATTCCCCATAGAGGGACTGGGTATGAGAAGGGATGTTAGTGTGAGTGGAGGGCAGGCAGCAGGCAGGAGCTTGCTGGGTCAGCAGTTCAGTCCATCTGTAGCCTGTAGTCACCTAGGACCTGCAGTTTTCTTCCCTGCAGCCAGCCCTCTGGGACTCAGCAGGAGGGGGCAGGGACACAGAGGTAAGCCTAACGAATAGACACAAAGGGAATGGAATATGCCCATACATGGAGAAAAAGCTAACATTCCCCTCTAGCAGAGCACCTTGGTCTGAGATGGAAAGAGAGGGTGAGGATAATAAAGTCTTATGGGACTTATCTCACCCCCCCACTGCCATGGAGAAGTGAGTGGCCTCTCTGGAAACCTCAGACTGGAGGCAGGGGACTGGGTGCCTGAGGCTGCTGCTTCCCTTCTCTCCTCACTCCTCCTCCCTGCTCTCATAGGCTCCTTACCCAAGTGGGTGGTGAATAAATCTTCTCAGTTCCTGGCTCCCAAGGTGAGTGGCCTTGGGACTTTGCGGGTATGGAGGTTGGGAGAGAGGGTTCTGGGCTGAACGGGTGGAGTGGGGATAGAGACGGGGAGTCAGGGCTGAGGGGCAGAGTTATGAACTTGGGGCAAGAACTCAGGATGCTGGGAGTGGGGGGCTGAGTGGCTGGAGAGCATGAGAGGGGATGTGGGAGGGGATGTGGGAGGGGATGTGGTAGGAAACTAAGTCCTGTGCCTGCTCACTCCTGACTCTGGTGCTGCGGGTCCACAGGCCATGAAGAAGATGTACAAGGCGTGCGTCAAGTACCCTGAGTGGAAGCAGAAGCATCAGCCCCACTTTAAACCTTGGCTACACCCAGAGCAGAGCCTGTTGCCAAGCCTGGCGCTGTCGGAGCTGTCCGTGCAGCACGCGGACTCGCTGGAGAACATCGATGAGAGCTCGGTGGCAGAGAGTCGGGAGGAGCGTACGGGCGGTGCTGGCGGCGAGGGAAGTGACGATGATACCTCGCTCACCTGAGCGTGGAACCATAACAGGGACTGAGACAAGACAGGGCAGAGCCTGGGGGTGGCTTTCTCCCCTCCCACACCCCCTGTGCCTCCTGAGGACGTTGGGCTCAGACCCAGGTTGGCACTGTGGCCTTGCTGGATATAGCCCTAATAAACCATCCCACAGCCTCAGCCGGCTCACCGACTCCTCGCTGTACCTGCTTCCCACCTGCCCAGGCACAACTGCCACTCTTGGTCCCCTTGCTCTACAGTTTATTTTGTTAATTTTATCGTCGATTGCCTGACCTTTATTTCTTTAGGCATCCTCTTTCCTCCCCATGGGTAGCTGGGGGGTTGGGTGGTTAGCTTTTTCTCCGTTTATGGGTATGTTCCATTCCCTTTGTGTCTATTCATTAGTTCACTCTTCATCCACCCACCTGTCCTTGTTGGTGGTTATTCTGCCATTCTCTCCAGGCTATTTGACTACCTTTCACTGCTCTAAGAGGAGTAGCTCTGGCTAGAGGCCCTGGGTCAGGGGTTTGAGGGGGGGGTTCTTTTGTGTGACCTTCAGCTCCATGGGGAAGTGGGTTTCTATTTTGTGACTTTCAGCCTCATAGCGTCCAATCTATGGGTTGGGGGACTGATACTCTCTAGTCATCAGGGAAGGGAGGTGGAGAGGTCCCTGGGTGTCAGGCCACAGGGCTGTGGGCCTCAGAACTGAGGTTGGGGCATCATGTTCTGGAGGAGGGAGGTTGGGGTTGAGGTGAGGGCCATCAGACTCCAGGGCATTGGAGGGAATGGGCCCTGTGATTTGAGCCCTCCCTAGGTCATTTTGAAGACCTCCAGTGAGGTGTCTGGCACTGGGCCTGGCATGTAGTAGGTGCTCAAATGAATAACTCCCAATCTCAGAGTAAACCCCCGTGCCCCACCCTGGTGAGAGCTGTTCTTTCAAATGACTCCACGGGGTATTTGGCGAAATGGAAGCATAAAAAAGCTAAGGTTTCTGCTTGGCTGACCCCAAAGGTGCCCTGGACACAGGGTGTGCTTGCAGGATGGTAGAGCCGAGGGATCTTTAAGCGCTCTAACTGGGCAGGACTCCTCCCAACCACCCCGCCTCTGGGGGAAGTGGCTCTGGGGAGAAGTGGGCTAAACTCAAAGAATGGGGTGGGAAAGGACTTCCTAGAAGAGGAGGTCAGAGACCTTGGTCGTCCTGGTTTCTACACCCTCTTAATGGCCCTGGGCGGTCTGGGCTCCTGGGGGCGTGTGGCTCATCCCTCTGGGCACAGTCACCAGAAGAAGAGTAGCAAGAGGCAGGGAGACTCAGCGGATGGGGGTGGTAGGCTCAGGAGCCAGAAACGGACCTTCCAGCAGGCAGAGGAGCGGGAGACACAAACGGGAGGCACACAGACACACCGTCTGCACGGTGAACTCGAAGACTCTGACTGGGCGGGGTCACCTGGGGGCGTGACCACGTCACGCCCCGCCCTCGGGCGTGGTCACGCGCAGATCCCCGCCCTCCCCTCCC
>NW_006383005.1:2419007-2425161 GCF_000327345.1 Myotis davidii
CATGGCTCAGCAGTGAGGCTGCCGGGGCGTCCCCGTTCCCGCTCCTTCCCCAGGTGTGGCCCGGAGTTTTCCCATTCCGCAGAAGGGAACGCCGAGGCCCCGCGGCGATGCTGTGCCTGACACCTACTTCCGCGGGTGTTAATGCAGGTTGTGTTGTCTGTTCTCCGGTCTCGCGGTGGGGGTGGCGGTGGCTTCCCGACGGTGCGCCGTCGGGCCAGAGACCGTAGAGAGAAGGGCGAACCGGCGGGACAGGGGCTTCCAGCCCTCACCCTCTGGCAGGAAGGCTCTCGGGATCGGAGCTAGCCCTGGTCGGACGCCTTGCTTTTCTTATCTGTGAAATGAAGGCTCGCACCTCGTTGACCGCGGAGACCCCCACAGCTCTGCACATTGCTGCGACCCTATGCCCAGGACCTGGGCAGTGACCTTGGGAAGACTACTTCCGGTCTCTGCCCCAATTCCCCTCCAGTAAATGGTGGCATGGCCTCCCAAGAGCCCCTACCTGGCCCAATTGTTGGGGAAAGAAAGGAGGTTTGTGTTCACATTGAATGGGGTCACGCCTGGAGTGGGTAATTGGGCCTGGAGAGAGCAGACTTGGAGTGCAGCCTGGGGGGCGTGGGGTGGGTGTTTGGTTTCAGATCGCCAGGGGTGTTTTTGTTCTGGGGGAACTTAGGTCAAAAGCCATCGCAACTTGACTTCTGGCATATGCACCCCCTCCCCCAAAACTGTCCTGGAATCCTTCCCTGATCCCCAGGCTTGGGGGGTGGGGAGGCTACAGGGTCCGATGTGTAGAGGTACTCAGGGAAGGATTTGACTGAGCACCCAGGTCCAGACAGGCACCCAGGACGCCTATCTCAGAGAGCAGAGTGCCCAGCTAGGGGAGACCTCCCAGTGAGCTCATTATAGGGTAGACCGGTAGAAGGATACCAGCAGAGTCACAAAGACAGGTCTAGACTGGCACTGAGATGGAATGAGGGACTGGAACTCTTGGAGGCCCAGGGGGAGATGACTGGAATGGGCCTCAGCAATTAAGTGTCAATTCACAAGGATAAGGACCCTCCAGAGGAGGGCATAGCTTGTGCAAGGGCAGGAACTTACATGGCATATTTGAGGAATGGTGAGGAGATGGGTATGGCACGAAGGGGTAGCTAGGGCAGGGTGTAGAGCGAACTCATCCCCCTGTCCCATGGGTTTGGGATTGTCCAGACTCTGGCTTGGGAACTCTGCCTCCCCATTTGCCACTTGCTCACAGGAGTAGGGCAAGAGGGGGCTGATCCAGGCAGAGTCCTGACAACTAGGGAGGTGGAAATTGGCAGAGGCCACCAGGGGCCCAGATTGTACCCAAGCTTCATTGAGGCATTCCCCACTTGACCCCAGCCTCACCTCCACCACCTGTCGGGTTCCAGTCATGCTTTTCCATACATCAAGCCTCAGCCCTTTGTTCAGGTTGCTTGTCTCCCCCCACATCCTCCGTCCCCTAAGTTTTTGCCCCTCCAAATCTCCTAGATCCTTTGGGACTTCAAAGGTGGGCTGCTTATTGCTGCCCAGCCTTTTAGGCCTGTGTAGTGGCTCAACTTAGCAAGGGCCTCCTTGGAGCTCTGTGGGGAAGGGGTTTGCAGAGGTATGGGAATGTCAGGGATGTGGGGCAGCCCTGTGCTGCCACCAAACCCTATGTTCATAAAGTAACAAATCCCCAGACTTCTTAGTTCCTGGCTCAGTTCCTCAGAGCCTTCATTTCCCCATCTGTAGGATGGGGTGATAGCCCCGGTCCCATGCTCCAAAAAGAGCCTGGTCGTGGGCAAGAGCTGGGCCTGAGTCTAAATCCTGCCCCCAGCAGTGAGTGTTTGAATGAAGAAACGGCAGAACCTGGGGGAAGGGGTCAGTTTATAGGGGTAAGGGACCTCTGAGAGTCCTAGGGGCTAGTGATGGACTTGCCCATTGACTGGAAGAAGGGAGTCCCCTCTGCTCTCCAGGGCCCTCTCCCCTCCCCACCCCATTCTCCCTTTGGCCAAGCTCAAAGCCAGCCGGCTGATGCCCAAACAAGTAGCTTCTGTTCCCAGGGTAGGGGGAGGGGAGGCAGGCCCTGGGCTCCAGGCCTCTCCCTGCCTCTTCCCCACACCCCCCTTCATTCTGGATCTTAACCCTTGGAGGCCTCGAATGGGCCCTGGGCTACTTGAGGGCTGGTACCCCATTGCCCACCAGCAGTCTCTTTAGGGTTCCAAGGGTTCTCTTTGCAGTAGGAGGGGATGTAGTGGACGTGAGCTGGAAATGGAGAGGGAAGGAGAGAATGGAGGGGAGAAGGAGGCTGGAGCACATATGGACAGTCAGCGACCACTTGGCCCAGAAGCTTTTTTCACAGATGGGGAGACTGAGGCCAAGGGCCAGAGATTGGACACAGAGAGCGCTGGTGGGGGTCAGTCTTAACTCGGATTCATAGTCTGGCTCCTCTCTGGGAAAGGAGAGAGAAAGGAAGGGTGCCCTCCTTGGTTTAAGTACTACAGTGTGCCTGACACTACGCATTTGTTACTTTACTTAACTTTATATCATTCCATGAGACAAGCTCACTCTCCAGTAAAAGGGGAAGAAATTCAGAGAGAGCTGAGTAATGACATCAGCGAGGATGACAACGTCAGCAAACATGCACACAGCACCGTAGCAGGCAATTTTATGTATGTTTACCAGCCAACCAACCTTAGGAGTTAGGTTCCAGTCTACGGATGAGGCCCAGAGAGGCAAAGTCACTTGCTCAAGGTTACAGCCAATCAGTGGTAGAAGCAGAATCAGGATCCAGGATCCTCCACTTCCAGCCACCCCTCCCCCCAACTCTGCCCCCACCCCTGCCTTCAGCCTGATTTCCCTTCCCATAGCCTGACCTCACCCTTGAGCTCAGTCCAGGGTCCCAGCCAGGAAGGGGCTTTCCCCTGGTTGGTGTCCAAGGCAGCAGGGCATGACCTCAGCCAAGCAGACCTGGTCCCTCTCCCTCAGGAGCAGAGTCCAGTCCCTTGGGTGGCCACTTCCATCCCCTCCTCTGGTCTCGGGCAGCCTGGACTCATCCCTTCCACAGCCCTGCACAGAGGAGTGTTTGATGTTTCAAGAAGGGGTTCTGCACTAAGGGTGGCTCCAAGGGTCTGAATAGGAGGATATGGGGGCCCTCAGAGATCCCCTATAAATGCACTCCCCATAAAACACAGGGCTTGCTGCTAACTCCTGAGTGCCCCCAGCCCTGATCAGAGAGGACATCTTGTCCACTTAGCCCACCCCTGTTGGATCCCCAGACCTGTACATTCCAACCAAGGCTCTGGGGAGGACAGTCCTAACCCAGGGAGACAGATGACCCCAGGTGTCAGGGACGGCCTGGGGGTGGGGGGGCAGTACATGGTTGGTCTTCTGCATGACCTTTCTGTGGAATTTCTCTCTGGCTCATCCTTTGGAATATGGTTCAGAAAGGGGAAGTGTATTCTATAATCAGGACATCTGTTCTAAACCACTGGGACAATCAGAGTAGCTGGGAGGGGATGTGGAGTTACGTGACCAATTTAATAACCAGATTATTATTTAATAGTAGTAATGATAGTAGTGGTAGCTACTGTTTCTAAGAAGCTTTGTGATGACCCATGTCCCGCATGGTTCAGGTTTGGGCTCTGGAAAAGGGCCACGTGCAAATGACAGAGACGAGAGAAGAAATAATAATTTGGAAACTGGGGGGCCAGGCGGGAGCCCAACGGAAAAGGAAGGACTCCACTTGTGCTCAGGTCTTGCCATCCTTTTATTCAGTTTGGGGTACACCTATACCCCTTAAGCAGGCAGTTCTAGTAACAGGCAGACTATCTTATCAGTAAGGATTTATATGACTATCTGGTCGGGAAATTGCTTCAGCTACCATTGTCTTGACTTTGCCAGGGCTCAAGGTTCACCAGCGTTCCGGGGGTTAAATTCTTTCATGTCCTTTTTAAATTGCTGCCAGGCATCCAAGGAATTAGTTACTAACCTAACTAATTTTGCCTGGGTTAACTGTACAATATGCTGCTGTAATTCTAAAATATCAAGCGTTGTGTTACCTTTACCCCAAGAACCAAGAAGGTGATTTTTTATTGATTCCCAAGGGTGCAAGATATTATTATAGGGAATGGGGGTAACACAAATCTAGGAAAAATTATAATGACACTGCAAGGATATTCTTTGCTCTAAGCTATGGATTTTATCACCCATTCATAAGACTGTAGACTTTAGTGCCGACAATTCAATCTCAAACTGGCTGTTAATTCTTTTTTTGCATAGACAAGGTCTTAGTTACATTTTCCTTAACATGTCGTACAAACTGAGAAGGTTGAACAGTTTGTACCATGGATGAAGCAGCAATGCCCACAGAAGTAAGTAAAATTATGAGGGCAAAGATTCCTGCAATTAACATTCCAAGAAATCTTTTTTGTCTTTTTAATATTTTTACCAGATCATGTATCAGTTGGTAGGTTTGATGAGATTCCCAAGGCTCGGTTAGGTTAGTCGGAACCCAACCGAAAGCTGGTTGTTTTAAAATCATGAAGGAATACAATGGGATAGTATACAGCCTGTGCATGACACCTCGTACAGATGGCTTGTAGCATTAAGGCACATCTGGATGGGGCCTGAGAGGAGTACAAACGGATCAAACACACAGGCGGTGGCAAATACTCTTATTGGGAGTTCCCCATAAGGTACAAATGGAATTATCTGAGCTATAATTAAAACTATACCATTTAATAGGTGCAAGTGCAGCAGCTAATTTCCATTGCGTATTTTGTAGGGGCCAGTTGTCATGTTGTAATTGGGATCCAACAATCCTCCTCCATGCCATGAGATGGAGTGATTTGCATCAACATTTAGATAGGATGTGTTCCCCTTCCATTTCTGGGTGCAATTGTTACTATACGCAGACCCATGGGGGCTCTAATCCACAAAGGAAAAACTTATTAAGTTTGCTGGTGGTAGGGTAATCACTGTAACAGTCTTGCCAATTAATTTCTTCCTTGGTGGGGTGCCATTCACAAGACTTTTTACATAATGGCTTAGTGGGGGGGGGGTGTCTTAGTACAGTTACATTTTCTGCACCTCTCCCTGGAGCAAGTAGTGATAGTAGACGTATTTGGGCTTTTGCCTCCCCCTCCTTTGGTGTCCATGCAAGCCAGAAGCCTCTCTTTAATTTTACACACAAAGGAGCAGTGGTTTGATTCTGTGTCATACAAAAGGGAAGCACCCATGTAATTATACTTTGCCCATATACTTTCTTGCCCCACCCATGGTCCTCCTGGATGACCAAGCTGTTTGGTATTATTGGTGACTACATTAGGCAGGGGTCTTACCCATGGAGGGTCAGGAACATAAGTCCAAAATACTTCCCCATTTGCCCCTGGTAAAATTACCGCACAGCATGGCAAGAAAGACTTTCTCAGGTGTCCTTGGGTTTTGGTCTCCTCACAAATTTGCTCAGCTTTCTGGACCGTTGTCTTCAACATGCCTCAGGTGACCTCTGGACTGTTTGTCGTCCGCCTCGTCCTCCTCCCACTCCTTATCTTCAGAGGGTTGCCCGGGGTTGCTGTTATCTGTGGCTAAGATTGTCCGAAGCTACAAGGTGTGGCTCCAGGTGCAGGGTCCTCATTAACCTGGCTAGTTCCTCCCTCGGATCCATGTTGAAGTTTAATATTTCTTGCGGGAATCGACACGGGCTTGGAGGAGTTTTCTGGAAATATACAAGCATATTCTCAACCAAAGGTTAATAAAGGAATCTTTTCTATAAACTAGACTTGGGATCCTTTCCTTTCATTGTGCCCAAACCATTTTCCTTTGGCTTATTTTGACACCATGTGTGTTTTCATGGGTGTCTTGTCTTCAGTATTACAAGTGAAAAATATATTTGAAAGTAAAAACTTTTCTTGGTGTAATTTACTCACAGGGGGTTATTACACTACCCCTTCTTTTTTGATTTAAATAATATTAAGAGGCTTTTGAAATCTTGCAATGCAGTCTTGATAACTTCTTAATTTTATTTTTTATTGTTTTATAGAAATATGACTGCTTTGGATTCATTGCATTTTAAGCAATTTTTGAACTATGAGATAAACCATTAGTAAAAAATTACTTAATGCTTCAGGAAAAGTTTCCTGCCCAGTACAAAAAAGTT
>NW_006383005.1:2426373-2428711 GCF_000327345.1 Myotis davidii
CTTGCTGAAAGCTGGTTTTTGGGTTTTTTTTTAGCTTCTATATTTGTTAAAATGTTTCAAACTGCAGGCACAGAGGCCTGCAAGGCAGGTGGGGGAACGTTGGTTTCCTCCGTCACTGAAGCAAGCAAGCCTCATGTTAGTTTCAAGCTGCCTGGCTGCTGGCCGCCATCTTGGCTGGCAGTTAATTTGCATATCGCCCTGCTTAGCCAATGGGAAGGGTAGTGGTCGTACGCCAATTACCATGTTTCTCTTTTATTAGATAGGATTAAAAGGTTTTTGGAAATTCTGCAATGGAGTCTTGATAGCTTTTAATTGTATGCACAGAAATATGACTGGTTTGGATTCACTGCATGTTAAGCAAGTTTATTATGAGATGAACCATCAATAAAAACCTAGTTAATGCTTAAGAATAGTTTCCTGCCCAGTACAACTAAATTTCGTGAATATTTATTTATTTAAATTTGCCAATTTAAATTAGTCTGAAATAAGGCTTATTTTTAAATTTTACTTGTCCTTGGCTGTGGACAATAAATGACACTAACTACATTTCTGCTATTCGTCTTTTAGTAATTTTACATAAACTTTGTTTAGGGAGGCAAAAATGCAAATATTTTACAAATATTTACTTTTCTTTTTGAGGCCCAATATATTGACTTTTAATTACAGTTCTTCAGATGTTTGAAGGGGACCTCTCTTTACTTCCTTCCAGAGTAATTTTTAGGCCACACTTAGAGAGTTTCTTTTAAAAATCTTTATCTTTCTTTTTTACACCAAACCACAAATATAACAAACATGGTTGCTTCTTGATGCTTACTAATACTGCCAGGCCATGTAGTCATTAAACAACTTCCCTTATAATCATGGTGACTACTAGTAATGATCAGATTTAGTGCTTGAGTAACAATTTTCAGTTAACTCTGTAAATATTAGTGGAAGAGATTTCAAAATTTTAAAATTTCTCCTTTTTATTAAGCTTAGAATTTTACTTTTAAAGAGTATTCCCTTTGGCTTATTTGCATATACACGGATTATGGGAGGTCTCAGTAACTTTCTTAGAAGACTTCACTAGGATCCAATTGCTTATAAAAATATTGGCTTCTCATTTAGCTGAAATTTTATGAAACCTTGGTTATAATTTAAAAAGCTAATTTGTAAAGTAATTAAAGTAGGTATCTTTATTAAAAAGGCAAAGCAAGTAAATTTATATGTTTGACCCATGAGGCACATATGTCGCCCCACCCCCAACCTATTTAAAATGGAGGCTGCGAGGGGCTTTTTGTCTTAAAATTCTGTTTTAAAATTCTGCTGTTGAATTCTTTGGCTTTTACTTAAGAATTAATTTTGTTTTGCCCTTCCTCAGAGGCCAAAACCTTCATAACGTATAAAATATAGGCATATAAGTAAAATATATTTATTAATTTTTATTTGATAAAGCTTTCCATGTAATTTCAAGTATACTAAATTGGCTTAATTTAAAAATATTTCTTTTAAGAGAGAACAAACCTTTGAAAACATTTCAGGGCCCATGAACTGTCCGAAAGTTATTCTTGGTTAAAGTCTTGAAATTTAACTTGGAAAGATCATCAAAAATATATATATATGTGTGTATATATACATATATATATATATGTGTGTGTGTGTGTGTGTGTGTGTAATTTAAAGATTATATAGTTTTATAATTATCTTAAAAGATATCAATTATATTTAAGCTGGTTTTTGTATTAAAAATTTGGTTCAGATCACAGAATTAATCCTCTTTTTTTTTAACTAGATTAGGTTGAAATTTTACCACAACTATATGATTTCTCCCAATTTAAGTTGAATTTTAAATTTTTAGAAGTCTTAAATTTTATGGTAGCAAGTTAAATATTCAGATTAATAATAACTTAATATATTTTTTAAAAATACAGGACATATTTAATTAACAAATTCAATTCTATCCTCTACATTTTTCATGAGTCAAATTTAGATTAACATTTTAGTATTTTGTCATTTGAAAATACCTAAATATTTAAAAATTTTATTATTTAATTAATGTAGTAAACTCCCAAAGGTTTTTTTTTTTTTAAATATATTTTATTGAATTTTTACAGAGAGGAAGGGAGAGAAATAGAGAGTTAGAAACATCGATGAGAGAGAAACATCGAACAGCTGCCTCCTGCACATCTCCTACTGGGGATGTGCGTGCAACCCAGGTACATGCCCTTGACCGGAATCGAACCCGGGACCCCCCAGTCTGCAGGCTGATGCTCCATCCACTGAGCCAAACCGGTCTTGGCCCATTTTTAAATTGAATTGTTTGTTTCCTTACTGTTTTGTTGAGAGACTTTTTTTTATT
>NW_006383005.1:2430521-2434797 GCF_000327345.1 Myotis davidii
ATCACTTCAAGCACCTCTCAGAGAAAGCCACCCTGGAGTTCCGCCCACTGCCAGACAGTCCAGTTTCTCCCCGTATGAGTCTGGGTCCCCAGAGACTAGCCCGGAACTGGAGTTCAGAGTGGGAGTGTGTATCTCCCTCCTGGTTGAAAAAGACAACCTTGTCCTCAGTTGCCAGCCCTTTCTGCATGCGCCTCCGTACCTCTGCACTTTACTTCCATACCTTCTCTGAGTCTCAGTGTGCTTTTCTCTTTCCTTCTAGTTGTAGAATTTCCATTCAGCCAGCCTTCCTGTGGTGCTCGATGATGTCCGTTTTGTCTTTTAGTTGTATTTTTGAATTTGTTGTGGGAGGCAGCAATTTCCGGTGTTTACCTATGCCGCCATCTTGGTTTCTCCCAACTCCTAAAGTTTTAAGCTGCCAAACAAGTTTGGAGGAAGTCTGTAGTCATTCAAATGCAAATTAGCTATATTCTTTCTGCTGGTTACTGTTGTGGGGAAACTAGTGCAATTTAAAACGACCACATTTTTTCTTTAAGAGGTCTACGCGGGGTGGGGGGCGGGCAGAAAGCTTTGTCCTTGGCTGGAGAAACAGGTTTGACCTAGCCTGGTCTATTTATTTATTTATTTTTATTTTTAAAAAAATATGTTTTATTGATTTTTTTACAGAGAGGAAGGGAGAGGGATAGAGAGTTAGAAACATCGATGAGAGAGAAACATCGATCAGCTGCCTTTTGCACGCCCCCTACTGGGGATGTGCCTGCAACCAAGGTATATGCCCTTGACCAGAATCGAACCTGGGACCCTTCAGTCCACAGACCGACACTCTATCCACTGAGCCAAACCGGTTAGGGCTAGCCTGGTCTATTTAAATGTCAAAGAGCGAAGCTAGTTTCCCCCTGGGCTATTGGACCTTCATATTTATCTGTGTTTTAACAGTTTTGAGTTCTAGAGCCAATTATAATTATTTAAGGCATTTTCTTTAGCAAATTTTATAACAGATGATTTATTGATGTTTAGCAGTTTTAATGTTAACTTTTGAACGCGGTCCATTATTATTTAAATAAACTACTTTTTATTATGGAACTACCAATCTTGTTGCTAGAACCAGTTGGTATCTTTCTTTTGTGTCCTTTCCGCCATCTTTCTCTTGAGAAAAAACATTTTGGGTTTGATTGTGTACTATTGCAAAGAGAGTTAAGTTTAGCTCAAAAATCTATCTAATATCCGAAATTGGACGGTTGTGCGCATTTGTTTTTAAGCTAGCCTCTCTCCTTACGAGCACAGAAATCCCAGACGCATTTCTAAATTTTGTAAAACTTTTCATGGCGAGAAGGAGACTTTTCCTAGCACACTCAGGAGTTTATGTTACAGGATCACCACGTGTCTCCCTTTCCCCACCTCCTTTTTGCTTTGGGGGAAAATTCAGGAAGTGGTTCTGCCACGTTTCTCTTTCCAGTTAAACTAAAGGCATATTTAATCAATAAGCACATTAAACCAAATAAAATGACAGACTCTGAAATTTTTTTCTATTTTGCTTTCCAAAGTAATGACTAGCTCTTACAATGATTTTTGCCAACATTTGCTTATCCCAACGCGTTCTTCGGTAATTTTTAAACCAAGCATTAGAGAATTTTTTTGCGGGGAGAGCTGATAGCTCTGCCCTTTCCAGCCGCCTTTTAAATCAAAAGTGGAGGATCCAGCGGCTTTTTAGAAATTATAGATTTTCGATCCTCAAAACAAACTAGGTATTTTATGATTTGAACAAGAAACCACATTTTTAAATATGATAATGGTACTTTTTCCTGAGCCTGATTTTGCACATCAATATACTGTCCCAGTCCTGCCAGCATTTCATAAGTTATTTGAGCATTCAGCCTGCAGTTTGCATGGGCTTGCTCCTGACATTTCTCCAAAAATTCTCCCTTCCATAGTAAATAATCTCCTCCATCCAGAGTTGCATGAGCCAGAGGATACCAATCATAAGAAGCTAATAATGCTTCAGAAATGTTATTCATAATTTCTCCTGTAAAAGGAGCTGTCGGACCGTTCTGAAGTATGCTTTCCCGTAAGGCCTTTATCATTTTAAAGTCAAGTTTTTCATGGTGTTTTATTATCTGATTTGGAAGCCGTGGGTCAACTACCTGTATAATAGGAAAAGCAAGTCTTTCTTCCACTGACCTGTCCTTCAATCCTTCTCTGATGGCTCTTTGCATAGGTGATTCTATTAACGGCGAATTAAATGTTTCAGGATTGGGACAATGGAGGAGGAGGGGGCCATGAAGGCCATTCCTCCAATTTTTCTTTTTGCTCTTCTTTAGGAGCAGAGGGTGCAAGGGGAGGAGGTTTATCCTCCTTAGCCTCTTTAAAAGGCTCTAGCAAATGCAATACCATGTTTCACAAGGAGAAACAGTTTGGAGGCAAGTTTTTCCCCTGCCGCTGAGCTTTTTTCAAATTTTGATCCAGTTTTTGCCAACATTCAAGATCTAATGTACCTTCTTCAGGAAACCAAGGGTTGTTATGCCCAGATTTCAGGATCCCCAAAAGACCACACCAGGGAGCCAGCCAAGTCCGATGCAAAAGCAGAGAGTTTTTATTCGAACTAGTTCGGCTCCCTGACCACACCCACCGACCCAATGGTAAACCAAGTGGCAGAGAGAGGGCTAGCCCGGTGGGAAGGAGTTTTATAGGGGGGTAGAGTAAGGGGAGGAGGGGTGACTGTGGGCCCTGCTGATTGGGCAGGCGCAAGTCGGGTCCCGCCCCACAGGATGTGGTCATATCCATGGTGCACACCTCCCTTGACCGGCACTGGCTAGTTCAAAGAAATCCTGGGCGTGGCTAGCAGAGGCCTGGGCTTCCGGGAAGAAGCCCTGCCAAGCACATGGCTGCTAGGGTAAGATGGAGGGCGTAGCCCTCGCCCTTTCAGGGTTATGTTCTATAATATCAAGCAAAAACTGTAAGAGAATACCTTCTGAAACTTTAATTCCTTAAGCATGCAAACCAAAAGTCTACAATAAAGTTTCTTACTTTTTAACCAAATTCTGCCCCATTAACCTGGCTCAAAAAAAGACGTTCCCACCCTTCTTACAGATCTCGACTTCTGCAGCTGACTGTGGGCTTTACATGTGGCAAATTTCCCCACCTATATGGTGAATTCTTCCCCACCTAGCTGGTGAAATCTTCCCCACCTTGCCAGTGAAATTTCATTCTTTGCTCTAGGCAAAAATCTTCTTCTCCAGCGGCCCCATGTTTGGTGCCAGATGTGATGACCATGTCCTGCATGGTTCAGGGTTTGGGCTCTGGAGAAGGGCCACATGCAAATGACAGAGACGAGACAAGAAATAATAATTTGGAAATTGGGGGGCCAGGCAGGAGCCCAGTGTAAGAAGAAGGACTCCACTTGTGCTCAGGTCTTGCCATCCTTTTATTCAGTTTGGGATACACCAAAGCCCTCAGGCAGGCAATTCCAGTAAGGATTTACATGACTATCTGGTCGGGAAATTGTTTCAGCTACCATTGTCTCAAACAGTTGGTGCTTAGTTCTGACCTTTGCCAGGGCTCTAGGTTCACCAGCATTCTGGGCTCCTTGTCCACACCTCTCTGCTAGTGAAGACAATGGGCATCGTCCAACAAAGCTTACTTTGTGCCTAAATGTTTAGGCACTGTGCTAAACATTTTATATAATTATTTCATTTAATCCTCAACAATAGTCTTATGGGGTAGACTATTTTACAGATGAAGAAATTGAGGCCCAGAGAGGTTAACTGATTTGCCCAAGATTATCCATTCTGTAGTAGAGCTACGGCCTGAATTTCGATTGGTTCACAGTAAGAACCCTGAACACTCCTCCGCCAGAGGAGATCCAAACCCTGTCCTACCTCGGGAACTCCCAGTCAACTCCCAGTCAGGGTGACAGGCAGGGACTGGAGGGCCACTTGGTCAGGTGTCATTGCTGGGGCCAACTGTGGGGATGGGATGCCTGCAAGGGCATCCTGCTTGCAGACTGGACTGGTTGCTATCAAGAAATGAACTCTCAAGGGCTCAGCTCTGGGATGAGCACCTCCTGAGGCCTACTCCCTGTTCTCATCGTGTCTGCTCGGCTTTGCTGAATACAGTAGTTCTCCCAGACCCCCTTTTGCTGATGAGGAAACTATTGTCAGTAGAAGTGACTTGCCTGTAGTCTTTAGCCAAGGAAAGGGAGAGCTGGGACTGCACCCAGTCAAGACCTCTGAGGTCTGCGTTCCACCTCCCTGCCTGAGGTCTGGCCAGGGCCTCCTGGGAA
>NW_006383005.1:2435790-2455620 GCF_000327345.1 Myotis davidii
TTATTTGGTTTGGGATACACCAAAGCCCTCAGGCAGGCAATTCCAGTAAGGATTTACATGACTATCTGGTCGGGAAATTGTTTCAGCTACCATTGTCTCAAACAGTTGGTGCTTAGTTCTGACCTTTGCCAGGGCTCTAGGTTCACCAGCATTCTGGGCTCCTTGTCCACACCTCTCTGCTAGTGAAGACAATGGGCATCGTCCAACAAAGCTTACTTTGTGCCTAAATGTTTAGGCACTGTGCTAAACATTTTATATAATTATTTCATTTAATCCTCAACAATAGTCTTATGGGGTAGACTATTTTACAGATGAAGAAATTGAGGCCCAGAGAGGTTAACTGATTTGCCCAAGATTATCCATTCTGTAGTAGAGCTACGGCCTGAATTTCGATTGGTTCACAGTAAGAACCCTGAACACTCCTCCGCCAGAGGAGATCCAAACCCTGTCCTACCTCGGGAACTCCCAGTCAACTCCCAGTCAGGGTGACAGGCAGGGACTGGAGGGCCACTTGGTCAGGTGTCATTGCTGGGGCCAACTGTGGGGATGGGATGCCTGCAAGGGCATCCTGCTTGCAGACTGGACTGGTTGCTATCAAGAAATGAACTCTCAAGGGCTCAGCTCTGGGATGAGCACCTCCTGAGGCCTACTCCCTGTTCTCATCGTGTCTGCTCGGCTTTGCTGAATACAGTAGTTCTCCCAGACCCCCTTTTGCTGATGAGGAAACTATTGTCAGTAGAAGTGACTTGCCTGTAGTCTTTAGCCAAGGAAAGGGAGAGCTGGGACTGCACCCAGTCAAGACCTCTGAGGTCTGCGTTCCACCTCCCTGCCTGAGGTCTGGCCAGGGCCTCCTGGGACTTTGATACCCTAAGGTTCCTTCACACACTGCCCACCTGCCTTGTCATAGGGCCCAAGTCTTTCTCCCGGATTCCTCGCTAGGTGACTGAGATCAGGTATAGCTGGGTGTCAGTGACTAATTGAACAAACCTGGAAACAGTGGTTCCAGAGCTAAGAGGGCAAGAAGCATAGACCAGCTGTGATCAAGAGTGTGGTGCTCAAGGTGAGGGATCCAGGGGAGGATTCAGGGTCAGAGAGCCCAACCCTGGCGGGAGGGATGTGGCCAAATCTTCCACCTTCTCATTATCTTCACTGTTGTGAGGGTAAACATTGTGAGCCAAAGGTGGGGAGGGAGAGGAGGATTGGGACCTCTCAGCCACTTCTTGTTTCCATTCTCAGGGGCGGGGGGCCGGAGGACACCTGGAATCTCACCTGCACAAGCCCCTGGGGGAGCCTGACCTACCCACTTCTGGCCATGCAGTGCTGGGGTGAATCAGTCCCCAGGACAGGGAGCTATAGCATATTTTCCGCACAGGTGCCAGTGTCTCCTCTGGCACCTTCCCTACCACTCCAGAGGACATTGCCCTGCATCTGGGTGTCCCACCCCCCCTTCCTTCCTACCATAATTTGGAACCAGGGCTCAGTCAGGCCTGGAGTCAGGAGCCCCTGGTATGTCAGTGAGAGGCCTTGGGCTGTCACTTACTTTCAATGGACTCAGCTTCCCCAGAGCTTCAGGGAGGGAGCAGGAAGCAGCAGCTCCTGGAACCTCCTGGGTTTGAGTTTACCAGCCCCAGGTGTGAACAGCAACCAACCAATGGGGCAGATGAGAGGTGAGGCAGGCTGAGGTGGGGGGCTTCTCCACCCCTCTCCACTTCTGCCCTCCCTCTCCCCACGTTGAGCAGCTGCAATTTTAGGATTCTGAATCTGAGGTCCTAGGCATTAAGGATTCAACCATTTCCCAGCTTCCAAATTTTCAAAATTTGGATCCTGAGTTTAGAGAAACAGAGATTCTGTGCCACACCTTGGCTGCTGGTGCTAGACAGTGACTGGAGAGTTCCTCAGGGCTGCTTGGGGGTGAGTGGCCCAGGTGCTGCCAGGCTCCGTGTGCTCTCTGCACCCACCACCCCAGCATGCACACCCAACTGCCCCTTTCAAGAAGTCTGAGAACCAGGCCCTGCAACGGACCACTAGGAAGTAGCAGAAGAGACAGCCTCCTTGGTGGGGAGTGGGGAGAGGACAGACGGGCCAGGCCTCCTTTTCATTTGATAGTGGTGGGGCTGCCCTGGTTCCCAGGACAGGATTGATGGGAGGCCCCAGGAGGGCTGGTGGTTGGCTGGGTCACAGAGCAAGGTCTGGGCCACATTGCTGGGCAAAACAGGTACTCCAGGGACAGGATGTGGTGCAGCAGGCCCAGGGCCATCCTTGGAGGGTTAGTGTAGCTAACAGACCTGAGCCTGGGAGCCTGAAGGGGAGACATTGCAGGGAAGCTGGGCCTTGGCAGGAGCCTTGAAGTGTTTCACAATGCCTCCCCCCACCTCCTTCTGGTACCCACCTGGGCCTGTGGGCACAACAGCTGCCCTGAAAGAGCCCTGGGCATAGAGCAGGACCTGCCCCATGGGAATTTCCTTCCCATGAAGGAATCTGCCCCCTCCTGGAAGACTTCCTGGCTGGGTGAGCCCCTTCCAGCTCCGCATTCCTCTGGGGGTGCTATGAGTGTGCTTGCGTGTGTGCCTGTGTGCACTTGGACCCAGATGCATCCTTGAAGGTCCTGTGCTTTTGCCTGTGTGTGGTGTGATCAGCATTCCATGTCTCACTGAGTTGGGGTAGGAGGTGCTTGGCTCTGCACCCCTTGATATGTAAGCTGGGTGAGGCTTTCCCCCACTTGAGTGGGGTCCTTCTTCCAGATAGGCCGCTTTGTGGGTCTGCAGTTAAAATTTGACATTTTGTTCCCAAAAGCTTCCCTAGCCTGGTGGGGGAAAAAGGGCCTCCGTGAGGACAAGGTTGGGGACTGAGCTTTGCCAGATGACAACAGAACAGCTCTGGAGTAGGGTCTCTTGCTTGGTGAAGGGGTGCCAGAGCCCCAGCTAAAGGCCTACCTCTCCCCTCAAATAGGCCTGTTCCTGCTCCTTCTGTCTTCTTAGAAGGTAGACCTGCTAAGCCTAGGGAGGCTGAAGATCCAGGGAGTGTCTAGTGGTTCTGTTCCAGGACATGAACTAGGACACCCATCTGCCTCTACCGCTGTGGCCCGAAAACCCACATTTCTCAGTGCAGGGCTGCCCTAGCCGGCTCACCTGGAGGAGGGGAGTTGCTCCAGCATCTCTGAGGTCACCTGAGAGGAGCTCCTCCTCCCCGGGGTTGGGGCTCAGGCTGAGGGTTCCTGGGCCCTGGTCTTGACTTACTGTGTGACCCTGCTTAGGTTCTTGAGTTTCTCTGGGGCTCACTTTCCCCTTCTGGAAGTAGGAATGGTTGGTTGAGGTGATTCCTATATGCCTAAGGAGCAAGAGGTTGGGGGTTTCCAGGCAGAGGGCACAGAATAGTAAGTGAAGTCCTGGAGTAAAGTGTCAGACAGTGGGGTTGGGGGGAATGAGACTGGAGAGGAGGAATAAGCTTCAGGAACCAGAGGGTGGAGGCCTTTGAACCCCATTGGATAATGGGGAGCCATGGAAGGGGCAAACAAGCAGGGGAGAGGCACCTGCCTCGAATCAGGATGGGGGTGTTGGTCTCAGAGACTCCTGAAAGTCTGGGTGGTTCTGAACTCTGGGGAACAGTTGAGGGGTGGGCAGCTCGAGGGGGCCTGAGAGTCAGCACTTTCCTGTGTGGGTGAGGGGTGTTTATCGGCCAGCACAGCAGGAAGTGGCTAGGGTGGCCACAGAGGTAGAAAGAACTGTCAGGCCCAGCCATGGAGGGTGCCAAGGAGTCTCCGAGTTGAATCTTTGAGTCCTATTGCCTCAGCCAAACATTTCTCTCCCTACCCATGTCACAGGCCCCTGTCCCAAGCTCCTGACCCGGGTGAGCCAGGCCTTTGTAGATGTCCATCCATCCATTCCACCAGTGGCCGGACACGTCTAGTCACTGGGGATAGAGCTGTGAATGAGACAATATCCCGGTCCTCCAGTTGAGACGGACAGTGAACAGTGTTCAGTAGTGATACATGGGATGCTGGAAAATGATACAGGGTCGGGAGACTGGTGGGGGTACTTTTTAGGTAGAATGGTCATGGAAGGAAGGCCTTGTATTTGAGCAGGTGCTGGGAGTGAGTCGTGTAGATGTCTGGAAGAGCTTCCAGGCAGAGGGAGCTCCAGTGCGCAGCCCTGAGGTGGAGCACAGGAGAGGGTGGAGGAACAGCAGGGAGGTGGGAGGTGGCAGGGAGTGAGCTAGTGGGCCGTGCATGCACTGTCTTTGACTTTCTGTCTGAGAGAGGTGGGAAGTCACCTGGGAGTGAGAACTGGTCAGACTTGGAATCTGTGTTGAAGGCATACATTTATTCCTCCCAAGCTTGCAAGGTGGAGCTGTTGTAACACCCATAGTACAGATGTTGAAACTGAGACTCAGAAAAGTTATATGAATTTCCAATCTCACAGCAGCAGGAAACCCTGCCTGCCTACCTGTCTGCCTGTCTGCCTGTCTGCTGCCCTATATTTGGTCCCCAGAGGACCCTGCTGCCCTTCATGGCTTCCTGTTGTCTGAACAGTAAGGGCGAGTGTCTTAGCATGGCCTTCAAGGCCCTTGTCAGCCGGCACTCATCCTCCCTCTCTTGCTCCCTGCCTGTTTCTACACTGTCCCCTCTGGGACATAGAGTGGAAGGAGGGGCCCAGGTAGCTCCTGGTTCAGATTCTGGCTCCTGTGTCATTTTGGGCAAGCTACTTCACCCCTCTGAGGCTGTTTCTTCCTCAACTGTAAAGTGGGCCAAAGCTATCCACTTTCTAGATTGTCTAGGGAATTATATGAAATAGTCCATGTAACATGTTTAGCACAGGGGCTGGTGAGCCCTCCATATTCATGACCTTTAAGCAGGGATGGCTGGATCCGATAAGTGGGTTAAAATGTTCCCTGTGAGCCAGAGAGGAGAGGCCTAGGAAGGAACCTCTCCTATCTGTCATCTGATAATATAGTGGAGGGCACAGAGGTCACACAACAATTGCAGGCCTGAGCCTGTGGGGCTGGTCCCTCATCTCCTTCTCCCTTCTGGCCCCTGCCCCGCCCATCTGGTTACCTTCACCCCAGCAACAAAGGCAGCTTCCCCTTTCAGATGCCAGCAGCATTGGGCCGCTTATCTTCTGGTTTCTCCATTTCAGGGGACACTAGTGAGGGGGCAGGTTTGGGTCCCTGTTCTCTTAGGCTGCTAGTTCTGGGGTACAGAGGACCCCTCCAAATCACTCCTCCTGGGTGAGCACATGTCAGGTTCCTGGTTAACTCAGAAAGGATGGAGTCCAGCAGCCTTCTCTTCTCCTCCTCTGTCAGGGCTCAGGGCCAAGAGTGGCCCTCAACTCCTTTGGTGTGTGGTGAGGGTCCCAGCATGTGACTGGTTCTGTCCACTCCTGCTGCCTGGGAGTCTGTTGTCAGCCTTGTGTACTCCCACCCCCCTTGTGGTTAGCCTGTTTCTTCCTGTTTTTGCCTCATTTACAGTGTTAAGAGCCCCCCACCCATCTTCCCAAGGCGGTCAGTGGTCACAGAAGATCTTCCTGCAGTTACCTCTAGCATCTCAGGCCCCCCTTTGGCCAACACCTTACAATCTTTATTTTATTATTTTATTTTATTTTATTGATTTTTAGAGAGAGAGAAAGGGAGGGGTTCGGAGAGACAGAAACATTGATGAGAGAGAAACATCATCGATTGGCTGCTTCCTGCATGCCCCTTATTGGGGATCGAGCCCTAAACCTGGGCATGTGCCCTGACCAGGAATCAAACTGTGACCTCCTGGTTCCTGGGTTGATGTTCAACCACTGAGCCGCCCCAGCTGGGCTTGGTCAGCACTTTCGATGAGGGAGACACTTGCTGCTCTGTCTGGGAAGTCCCCAGCCCAGTAGGACGTGCCTGTGACTGACGGGCAGGGGACCAGTCCAGAGACCCAGCGGGAATGCCCCAGGTCTCCACGGGTGCTGTGGGGCTGGTGGGTCACACATTAAAATGGGAGGGCCTGCATGAGGCCCGAAGAGTGGATGGGGGAGTAGGGAAGGTGGATGTGGGTCAGGGCTGTGGGTTTAGGGTTCTGGTTAGGAGCTCTGCCTTGTGGCAAGTTAGAGGTATAGGCAAGAGGGTGCCCTGGCTACAGGTGAGGGAGGTGCAGGAGGCAGGGAGGAAAGCCCAGGGGTTCAGGCAGGCTGACGAGGCCTGGAGTGGATGGGGGTAATGAGGTTGGAGAGGAGGGTGATGTGTCAAAAACATGATAATGAGGAGGCAGTTCGGGGGAAGGGGAGGGCGGCGGTCCAGTGTGATCCATTTGGAGCTGGGGGATGCGAGGGGGATTCTTATGTCATGTTTGCTAATGGATCTCAGTCTATTTCCCATTTGAAAGCCCATGGGCTGCTCTCCGCGGCTGCCCTCTGGGTCCCTGGTGAGGGGACCTCATCTGATAAGCTGTGTCTTAGATCTGTGGGAGGATAAGCCAGTGGGGGGAGGAAGTGAGCTTTGGGTCTCAGTTTCTCATTCTCTAGTCCAGATGGCCCAGGAAACGAGCAGTTTTGTACAGTAGTTCTCTTAGTAGTCTATCCGTGTTATATTTAAAATCATAAAGCTACCTTATAATTGACAGTTTGAGGAACAAGCTGGAACAAACTCAATTCTAATAGACTTAAATACATATATATATATATATATACTTCCCTTCTAATTATACAAGTGATACACAACTGTAAAAACTTTAGAAAGTATAGACATGAAGGTTGTAGAAAGTGACAGTCTTTCAAGATTGGGGTGGGAGTTAAGGCTAGGCTTGAAATCGAGGTCAGGGAGATCCAGGGCCACTTAGTCTTTAATGTCCCTTGGTCATTAATAAAATGGGCATTTACTGCTCCAAGGAGGTTGTTAAAATATTCCGCCTGTCACCAGGTCCGCTGTGTGTGGGTGTGCACATTGCGTACTGCCTAAGGGCCCCTGGTAGGTGGGGACCAGTGGAGAGCTGGGAGAGGACTGAAGCCCAGCTGTCCTCTTTGCTTAGCTGCAAGCCCTGACTTGGGGCTCCTGAGGGAAGAGGCATTTAAGTGTCATTTAAATTAGCCAAGGTGGGAAGAGGCATTTTTTATTTGCTCACAGTCCCCGTGTAAGTTGGAGGCAGCCTTACTTTATCCAAGAGAGGAGCTGGTGGATTCATTGTGGGATGGGGAATGTGTGGTGCCCAGGGCCACCCCAAAGAAGTCCAGGGGCTAGTGGGGTGTCTAGTCTAGAGCCTTGCAGAGGGACATGGCTGGAGGCTGGGGGTGGTAGTCATTGGTATCAGAACTCCAAGGTGCAGGTTAGAGCCTGGGTACAAGACCATCACCAAGGGCCCCTTTTATCAGGAGCAGCAAGGCCTTGGTACTAAGGACTGGAAGTGTCTCTCTTCATAGTCCAGGAGTGAGCAGATGACCCATGTGGCCTCTAGTATGCATATGGTGACGTGTCACAGTCATCTGGATGACAGCCATGCTTTGTGGAGGGAGAAACTGAGGCTCAGAATGTGGCATGACTTGTCCAGGGCTTTAGGCAAGAAGTGGTGGAGCCAGGAACCTGGACTTGCTTTGTGTCCTGTAGGGAGGGGCTCTGGCCTGTGGCCCCAGCTCCCCACCAGGTGGCTGAAGTGGCTCTTTAGGCACCTAGGCCCTGGACCTCCCTACTCAGTCCTCACTGTCTGAGGGCTGCTCCTTGGCAGCCCCCACCACTCCTGGCACACCAGAGCACAGACCTCACCGCAGATGGGATGGGGCAGAAAATTGGTGGTAGGGTGAGTGACAGGGCAGAGATTCAGGGCTGGAGACTCCAGGGTGCCTCCTTGGTACCAGTATGCAGTGGCCACCAGGCCCTGAGAGACAGAAAATAGGCCCCTGGGCCCAGGGCAAGTGAGCTGTGCACCTGCTGCCTTGTCTGAGCTGGAGGGAGCTGGCTTCTGCAGGGGGGCGGGGGCCACTTCTGCACCCTCTGAGCTGGGAACCCAACCACCGCCCAGTTCCTCATATCTAAGGGAAGTGTCTCCAAGGCCTCTTGCCTCCATTAGTGGAGTCCTGAGAACGCCCTGCAGACCGAGGGTGGCCCTGCCCATAGGTATCCCCTGGTGACTGGGCTGGGGGGTGGGGGTGGGCTTAGAGGGTGAGGGGTATTGGGCATTGGGGGGCTCTGAAGCACTTGTACATAGCCGAGTTATTGGTGGGGAGTGTGGAGACTGAAGGCTGTGTGTTTGGTGGGGCAGATCTGTGTGTGGCTGCTAGGTCCGGTGGGAGGTATGTGTCCCTGGAGGTAGTGTGAGGTGTGCCTTTGTGGTATGGGTGGGGTGGTTTGTAGACCGGGCCTGTCCAAAGCTGGATGGGTGGGGTTCTTGGTTCCTGTGTCGGGAACTCTGAGGGGTTTCCTGGGATCTGGACACGGGGGTCCCTGCCCAACCTGCCTTGTGTGGGGGGCTGTGCAGGGGAAGAGGAGGTAGGGTGGGTAAGCTCAGGCCTGAGGTCTGGACACTGGGGTCCCTGCCCAACCTGCCTGGTGTGTGTGTGTGTGGTGAAGGGGAGGGCTGTGCAGGAGGTGGGGAGGGGTAGGTAAGCTCAGGCCTCGAGTCTCGACCCCTGGGCCTGCCTTTTCCCTCTTCTGCTCTCCCACACCATTGGGCCTCCCTCTACAGCTCTGTGTAGAGGGGGATCTGAAGATGCAATCGAGGAAGGGTCTTGGCTGAGGGGTAGGACCTTCAAAGGCTGCCCTGCCCTAGGCCTGACTAACTCATGCAAATGAGAGTGCAGTGGATGCTGACATCCACATGGTCAGCAGCTCTGTGGCCACCCAAGGGAGGGTCCCCAAACCTCTCTGGGTGTCACTGCTATCTTTTCACATTTCCTGTTCCTGCTCCACTGAAATCTCCCGTCTCTGCATCTGTCAGGTCCAGTCCCATCCCTTAGCCTTGCACACTCAGTTTCCTTTGCGTGGAAGGGCAACCTCCTATGTATCCTGCAAGGCCCAGTTCAGGAGTGCCCTCTGGAAGCCTTGCCGAATCCACCAGATAGAAGTGGTCACATCTCCTGAAGGCCCTGTTGGCCCTAGCAAGTGACCTGGGCAAGTTTCCACCTCACACAGCCTCCATGAAATGGGGTAAAAATACCAGGCCTTGGGATTGTTTGAGGAGATTGAGATGAAGGTGGGAAACTGGCAGGGGCTGGGCATGAAGTGGGCACTTAGAAAATGAAGGAGACAGGAGTGTAACTGTCCTTGAGCTCTGGGCCACTTTCCTGCTGGATTGTCGGAATTGGTGCCCCTCGTCAGTAGTGGCCAGGGATGGTGCGGGGGAGGTGCTGGGCTGGGCCAGAGAAGCAGTGAGATTTTAACTCTGCCCTCGGGGGTTGAAATGGTAGAGGACAGAAGGGTCACAGCTTTTGCTTCAGTAAGAGGGACTCAGCCCAGACCTAAAAAAGGACTGGTCGCCAAGAATTAGAGGTTCCAGATGACCCTTACTTACCTCTGGACTGAGTGCCCTGTGAACCCAGTCAGGTCGTGAGCTCTATCGTGGAGGGCAAGGGGCACAAGAAGGGGTGTAGACTCACAAGGGCACCCCAGGTTAGGTTGTAGGTTGGGTGGAGATGGACCCCCACCAATGGAACAACCAAAGATAGAGCAGAAGCAGTTCTGAGCTGCATGGCCCAGTTTCCAAGTCCTAAGAGCCTGAGGGTGGTCTAGGAGCTTGGCGTGCAGAAGGCGTCGGACCTTCAAGGCTGCCCTGCCCTAGGCCTGACTGACTCCAGAGGAGGCAGTCTGGATTCAGTGCCTGAAAGTGGGGAAAATTTGGGGGGCTCCCAGTGCCAAGCTGGTGCCTGATGCAAAAAAGTGAAGTGGAGGGAGTTGTGGGCCAGCCCAGCTGGCTGGGGCTCAGGGCATGTCACGGGCAACTTGGGCAAGTCACTTCCTCCCTGTGGGTGTTTGTTTCTTCATCTGTAAACGTCAGGGCTGGAGTAGGTCCTATGACAGGCCAAGCAGCTGAACTTGAGGGCACGGGGAACACAGAAGGGCTCTGAGCAGGGGTGGGATGGGGGTTGGCACAGCAGAGAGGTGCTGGAGGGAGACAGGGAGAAGCAGGGGCAGGGTGGAGTGGTGGGGTGTTGAAACCTGAGTTGGGTCTTTGGGTGGGAAAGGAGGGGAACCCCCCAGCTTTTAGCTATGTTGTTGCAACAGGATGACGCTCCCCTCTGCCCTGGTCCCTGTTCCCTGGGGGTGGAAACTCAATGATTTGTCATATGTCATAGCAGCTGGAGGGCTTAAACCTGGGGCGGGGGATGTTTCAGGATTAGGGTGGAGCAAGTGGGGCACTTGCCTTCAGTGCAAAATGGGGGGGGGGTGCGTAAAAAGTTAAGAAATCAAGATAAATAATATATTTTTAAAAAGCAATACTAGTGAAAAAGTCCAAGATAAACCAAATATCCAAATTTTATTTTATTTTTTTAAGTATATTTTTATTGATTTCAGAGAGGAAGGAAGAGGGAGAAAGAGATAGAAACATCAATGATGAGAGAGAACCATTGATTGGCTGCCTCCTGCATGCCCCACACTGGGGACTGAGTCCGCAACCTGGACATGTGCCCTGACCTGCCCTGACTGGGAATCAAATTGTGACCTCCTGGTTCATAAGTCAAGGCTCAAGCACTGAGCCATGCCAGCCAGGCAAAATATCCAAATTTTAAACAAAGAGGTTCAGTATTGGTGATTCTTTCTTTGCCTCAGGCTCTAGCATGGCTCAGCAAGGTATTGCTCTAAACTTTTTTTTAAAGGAGCTGCCTCCTCCAGGAAGCCTTCCTTGACCCCTGGCCTGGTGAGGGACATGTAAGCTGTTTCCACTGGCTAGGTGTTATCTGACCCCCTCCATCCTGAGGTTCCTGTAGGGCAGGTCTGAGGTCTGGCTCATGCGTCCAGTGCCCTGAGTGAAGCTGTCCTAGAAGGTTGTGAGTGTGAAGTCCTGGAGCCGGACCTTGATGTGAAGCCTTTAGTGTAGGAATAGGAACTTGAGAGAGGCCCAAGATGGGGTTGGGCCCTTTGCAGAGACAGAAGTGGGTTCCTGTTTTCCAGCCCTGGTCATTCCCTTAGGGTGGTTGGGATCATTACCAATCAATCCATGTTGAAGCCTTAGAATATGGCCCAACCTATAGAGCAGGGGCTCAGTTAATGTTTTTCATCACTCTGTGAGAGGCAGTGAGCAGCGAGGTTGAGAGTTTACAGCTGCACTATCCAACAGAAATATAATTTGAGCTATAAGTGCAATTTAACTTTTTCTGGTGCACATTAAAAAGAAACATGAAGTTAATAATATACTGTATTCAAATAAACATAGGTTAATTTCCATCCCCAGCCAAGTGGCCAAAATAGTATAGCAATCCTATTACGTAATAAATAGAAATTTATTGAGATATTTATATTCTTTAAAAAAAATCTTTATTGTTGAAAATATTACATAGGTTCCTCTTTCTCCCCGATGATATATTTATATTCTTGCTTTTTGTACTAAGTCTTCAAAACCCAGTGTGTATTTAATGCAGCACGCTTCATTACGCAGCCACATCTTGAGTGTTCAGTAGCCATATGTGGCTGCTACTGGCTACTGTCTTGTCTATACTATATTCAAGCTGCCCTCTTCCTAGCTGTGTGACTTTGGGCAAGTTATTTAATTTCTCTGTGCCTCGTCCGCTTCTTCATCTTAAAGTATGAAGTATATATTTCATAAGGTTGCTGTGAGGATTAAGTAAGTTAATAAAAAGTGATTAGGGCTCTGGCTGGTGTTGCTAACTGGTTAAAGCATTGGCCTGGAGACCGAAGGATTCCGGTCAAGGGCACTTACCTGGGTTGCAGGTTCCATCCCCAGCCAAGTGTGTGCAGGAGGCAACCAATTGATGTGTCTCTCTCACATCAGTGTTTCTCATCTCTCTCTCTCTCCTTCACTCCCTCCCTTCCACTCTCTAAAAAAGTCAATGGAAAAAATACCCTCAGGTGAGTATTAAAAGATAAAAAGTGATTCCCTCCTGTCCTTTCTCTTCCTCTACCCTCTTCTATGTCTTCCCATTTGTCCAGGTCTCCTTTTGCTTCTCAGGAATGCTCAATGTTTTCCCTCCTACTGATCTTGCCCATTTCTCATGAAGTTTATTGGTGTTTTATATTTTGTGATACTATTGTAAATGGGGTCTTTCATTCTGGTTTTTATCTGGTTATTGCTTATAACTATCGATTTCTGTTATATTACTTTAGAATCCAACTCACTTGCTTCCCTCTCTTTCCTTTTCCCTATCCTTCTCCCCCTTCTTCCTCGGCCTCCTTCCCTTCATCCTCTGTTCCCTTCTCTTCTCCCCCTCCTCCTTCTGGCATCCCTCTGTTCCACGTAGCCTAGCCTCATGGACTTTCTCTTCTGTTCCTGTCCTTGCAGCTCCCACCTCAGGCCAAGATGAGCAGCTGTTCAGAGTAACTGGGAGGACCAGTGTCCTGGGCAGCCCAGCAGGTGAGCCGGAAAATGGGGAGGGGAAGGGGGTTGGGTGTGGCAGGCTGAGCCCCAACATTGAGGTCGGGGAGTAGGCTTCATGGAGGCAAGACCTGAGGTCCCATTGTCCATTTTGAAAACTGAGGTTGAGAGGCAGAGAGAGGGTGAGGCCCAGAGACCTGAGAAGAGCCTCCCCGGAGGGCTGTGAAAGGTGGGGGGGACAGGGACCAGCGGGTGGGGGGGGTGTGTGTGAGTGTGTGGGTGTGTGTATCTGTATATCTGCATATTGGATTCCCTTCTGTGCCTGGCGAGTTACCATCTTTCTCATTCCCAGATGATCACGTTATCTTTTAAACTGTATTCATATTTTTGAAAAATGGCACAAAATTAAAAAGATACAGAGGATTTAGTGAAAGGTAACTTTCCCTCTCCTGTCCTCCAGGCTGCCAGTACTCCTCTGCAAAGGCAGTTTCTTGCAAACCCATCCAGAGGTATATTTGTGTATATGGGTGCTGTATAAATATGCGTTTCCTTTTTCTTAAACTTATTGAGGTAACATTGGTTAACTGTATAATTAATTTATAATTACATAAATTTCAGGTGTACATTATGTTTTGATATCTATATACTCCATTGCGTGCTCACCACCCACTACCATATATTTGACCCCGCTTTACCCAATTCACCCTCCCTACACCCGCTTCTCTGGTAACCACCATTCTGTTGTCTGTATCTATGACTTTACTTTGTTAGTTCATGTGTTACGTTTTTTATGTTTCACATGAGTGAAATTGAACAGTTTTTGTCCTTTTTCTTCTGACTTTCTGCACTTAGCATAATACTCTCAAGATTCATCCATGTTGTCACAAATGGCATACTTCCTGTTTTTTATGATTGAGTGCTATTCCATTGTACATATCTACCACATCTTTATCCATTCATCCATGATGGACATATAGGTTGTTTCCATGTCTTGGCGATTGTAAACAGTGCTGCAGTGAGCATAGGGGTACATATGCCTTCACGAATAAGTGTTTCCATATTTTTGGGTAAATACCCAGAAGAGGAATTGCTGGGTCATGTGGTAGTCTTATTTTTAACTTTTTAAGGAACCTCCATACTTTTTTCCATAGTGGCTGCACCAATTTACATTCCTACCAGTAGTGTACAGGGTTTCCCTTTTCTCCAGCACTTGTCATTTCTTGCCTTTTAAATAATAGCCATTCTAACAAGTGTGAGGTGGTTATCTCACTATGGTTTTGATTTACATTTCCCTGAAAACTAGTGATATTGAGCATTTTTTCATATACATTTTCCTATAAAACAGTTTTACATTATAAAACACTTTTCTGCACCTTGCTTTTTCACTTAGCAATAAATTGTTGTTATCATTTTATATTAACTTTAGACTCTGGGCAATTTTAGTTGGGATTGTGCTAGTCATAGTTTAATTAATTCTGGACGAACCGATGTCTTTATAATGTTGAGAACTGGCTTATCTAAGACATTGAATGTGTTTCTGTTTGTGTCTTTCTTTGGTCCCTCAGTAACCTTTAAAAAAATATTTGCATAGTTAAAAATTTAGGTGAGAGAAAAGTTGTGGCGTGGAAAGGCTCCCCATCAGCCAGAGGTGGGTCTCAGGGAGTTGATGGAACTTGATCTTCAGGCTCCTTCCAAGACCCAGGGAGGGGCCCGGGCAGTGTGTGCCTGTGGTCATGTGTTCTTGTACATTTTTACAAAAGTAAGATATTCTTTTTTTTTTAATTAAAAGAAAATTTTAAATGGGATATACCACATTATATTAGGTTCAGGCATACAACAGTGTTTCAGTATTTATATATATATTGTGAAATGATAAGTAAGATATTTTGTATTCTTAAAGAAAACATCTGAATTGGATAAGCTTCAGGTCCCGAGAAGTCTGGCTTTCGATCTGCCCCCTCCTGGCCTTTTAGCCTTCAGTTTTCTTTCTCAGAGGCAACCATGCTTAGTGGAGAGGGTCTAAGCAACCTTGTCTCCTATGTATCTTTTCAGAGATATTTTCTGCATTTACTAGTAGATGCATACTGATCTATTCCCTCGTTTTTCTTTCACATAAAAGGCAGAACACTATATATACTGTTTTATATTGTTCTTTCGTCACTTAACAACATATCGTGGAGGTCTCATATCGATAAGAAGGAGTTTCCTCTTTTTGTACAGTTGCTCAGTATCCTACGGTATGACTACAGCATAATTTAGTTAACCATTCTCTGGCTTATGGATGTTTTGGTTATTTCTAACCTTTTGTTATTTTACACGGTGTATAGTCATAACCGTCTCTGTATGTCTTTGGATATGCGCCAGTAAGACTGCAGGATAAGTGTCTAAGAATGGCTGGATCAAGGGCAGAAGTACTTGGGGTTTCCACACCTGCTGTGGCCTTGCCCTTCCAGAGGCATTCTAGCCTGCCAGGAGAGGAATGCCTCACCTCTCACCACTGAGTATGGGGAAGTGTCGTTCTCTTCACCTGTTTAAGAACCATGTATATTTCCCTTTCTGTGAATTTCTCTGTTCATATCCTTTGCCCACTTTTCTTTTTTAGGTTATTGATCTGTTTCTTTATTTTTTAAAAATATTTTTATTGATTTCAGAGAGGAAGGGAGAGAAAGATAGTAACATCAATGATGAGAGAAAATCATTGATTGGCTGCTTCCTGCACACTCCCTACTGGGGATAGAGGTCGCATGTGCCCTGCCAGGAATTGAACCATGATCTCATGGTTCATAGGTTGACCTCAACCACTGAGCCACGGCTTCTTATTTTTAGGCGCTTTTTAGTTTTTAGGAAAGTTAGTCCTGTGTTTGAGATGTGAATGGCAGATATCCCCTAGTTTGTCATTTCTCTTTTGGCTTTGCTTAGGGTGTTTTTTTATCATGCAGGAATGTTTGATTTTTATATAGTAGAATATCTCACTTTTTTTTTTTTATTCTTCTACGTCTGTATCATTTCCAAAAGGCTTTGGCTCTCTGCAATGATTTTTAAAATCCTTTTATGGTTTTATTTTTTTATAATCAAAACTTTGATCCTTCTGTAATTAGTCCTATTGTAAGTAGTGAGGTAGGAGTCTAACTAGTTTGTTTCTAGATTGCTCCCAACAACTTAATAATCCATCTAGTTTGAATTCCTTTTATTGTATACTAAATTCTTATGTGTAATTGGGTCTATTTTTAAATGTTCTGTTCTGTTTAATTGATCTGTCAAGATGCTGGTAACATGTACAGTCATCCCTCGGTATCCATGAGGAATGGGTCCCGTGGAGACCAAAATCCACGGATGCGCTAGTCTCTTATATAAAGTGGCATAGATTAATTACTGCATGTAGTCAGCTCTCTGCAACAGTGGATTGAAAATATGGAGGGCTGACTGTACTATTTTAATAACCATGACTTTATATGTTTTAATATGTGGTGAGGCTGATTCTTACTCTTTACTCTTCCTTTCCCTCACCCTCTGCTTCCAAAATTTTTCTGGATCTTCCGGCTTGCTTGTTTTTCCACATGGACTTTCAAGTCAGCTTGTCTAGCTAAATAAAAGATCCCATGTGTACTTATAGGGTTGTGCATATTTATAAATGAGAGAGAGTTCTATCTTTATGCTGTCTTCTGTCTGGGAGCATACTGTATTTTTCCATTTGTCCAGGCCTTCTTTTCGCTTCTCAGTAACACTCCACATTTTCCCTCCTACAGATCATGCCCATTTCTCATGAAGTTTATTGGTGTTTTATATTTTGTGATGCTATTGTAAATGGGGTCTTTCATCCTGGTTTTAACCTGGTTTTTGCTTATAAGTTTTGATTTCTGTTATATCACTTTTGAACCCAATCATATTACTAAATTCTTTTATTTTTTTTGTAATAGTTTCTCAGTTGAGCTTCTTGGATTTTCCAACTTAGAATTCATATTATTGGTAACTAATAGGTTGTTTATATCTTCCCAGCTTTTATTTATTTATTTTAAAATTTTTATTTATTGATCTTAGGAAGGGAGAGAGAGAAACATCGATTTGTTGTTCCACTTATTTATGCATTCATTGGTTGCTTCTTGTGTGTGCCCTGACCAGGGATCTGAACCTGCAACCTTGGCGTATCGGGTCAGCACTCTAGCTAACTGAGCTACCTGGCCAGGGCCTTCTTCCCAGTTTTTGTTTATTTTTAGTCTCTAGACCTTGCAGAGCAATGTGATTAACAGAAATAACAGCAGTAGTGAAATGGATATCATTGTCTCATTTCTGACTTTAAAGGAAGTTTTTCTATTGTTTTTCCATTAAGCAAGATGCTGGTGTCTGTTTTAGTTAAGTATCAATCTATTTTTATTTTAGTACGATTTTTATTTGTTTAAGTACCCTGAGTATTGAGTTTTATCATATGCCTCTTTTGTGTCTGTGGAGATGATCAGATGACTTTTCCTGTTTGATCTGTTAATCATCTCTTTGCGTCAAATATTTCTTGCTCTTACCTGGTCAGGAGCTCTTGAGTTCAGGGATGGGACCTAAGTCCCCATTGCCCAGTGCAAGACTATTTTGAATGAACAAATGAATGAATGGCCTTTCCTATATACATTACTCCTTTCCCCTTTGGTAGTGGGAGACCCCTCAGGCTATGTGATGCTGGGTTGACTCGCCTCCTGGGCATTCTACTTCCTCCAGGGGCATGCAAATGGGATGAGGCTCAACCCCTAGTCTAGGCCTGCTGGGGGACCAGCCCTTGGTATCCTTCAATTCCCCCCATACTTGCTAAGCCCCTGGGCCTAGCCCTCGGCTGGGAACTGGTGCCTCAGAAGGAATTGGGCCTTTACCTAGGTCTTGCAGAGGGAGGAAGTGTGCGTGCGTGTGTGCGTGTGTGTGTGCGTGTGTGTGTGTGTGTGCGCGCGCGCGTGTGTGTTGTGTGCGCTGTGCGCACACGCGCAATCATTGGCCAGCCTCGCAGTTGTGGCGGAGGCTGTGGATGGGGTGAAGGGTGGTACCATTTCTGGAGGTCCTGGAAGGCCCCCTAGAGGAGACATGAACTTGGTGTTAGGCAGCCACAGGGGTGGGGTGCCTGGTTTCAGGTAGAGGGAAAAGCCTATGTGTTCAGAGACCTGGCAGTACCTGACCTTGCCTGGCACATGCGGCAGAGGGGAGAAAGCTCAAAGATAGAGCTCAACCCATGGCATGGGAGAGCCACAGAAGGAGGCTGGTTGGGGAGCTACACCTGGGCAGCCATGCTCCTGCCTTTGACCTGTGCCCATCTATCTATTCCAGGTCTGGACAGAGCCCTGCTGGCAGGAACCATGACAGAGGCTGGGGATGCAGCACTGTCAGTGGCTGAGTGGCTGCAGGCACTGCACCTGGAGCAGTACACCGCGCTCTTTGAGCATCATGGACTGGTGCGGGCCACAGATTGCCAAGGCCTCAGCGATGCCCGCCTGGTGGACATGGGTGTACAACTTCCTGGCCACCGCCGCCGCATCCTGGCTGGCCTGCTCCGTGCCCATGCACCTCCAGTCCCAGCACCCCGCCCTACCCCACGGCCTGTGCCCAGGAAGCGTAATGTCTTCCGCCCACTGCCCTCAGCCACCACTCCACCTGAGCCACTTACCACGACCAGAGAGGATGAGGGACTACCCACTGCCCCACCTATCCCACCCCGGAGGAGCTGCCTTCCTCCTGCCTGCTTCTCTACCCCTTCCACAGCTGTCCCAGACCCTGCGCTGCCCCCTGTGCTGCCCCCGCTGCCTGCCAAGCGGCATTTGGCAGAGTTAAGTGTTCCACCTGTGCCCCCTCGCACTGGGCCCCCCCGTCCACCCGTGAGGTGAGTGGATGCTGTCCACGGAAGGAGGTACATGGGCAGAGGATCGCAGAGGATCCTAGAGGGTGGAGGGGGAGTTTGTGGCTTTTAAAAAATATATATATTTTATCGATTTTTTACAGAGAGGAAGAGAGAGGGATAGAGAGTTAGAAACATCAATGAGAGAGAAACATCAATCATCTACCTCCTGCACACCCCCTACTGGGGATGTGCCTGCAACCAAGGTACATGCCCTTGACCGGAATCGAACCTGGGACCTTTCAGTCCTCAGGCCGACGCTCTATCCACTGAGCCAAACGGTTAGGGCAGTTTGTGGCTTTTGGCACTGCAGTAAGAAAGGCACTTCAGTGGAGGAACAGCATGTGCAAAACCCAGGTGGGAAGCACCTTCTAGGTTGCTCTGGGCAGACACTGTACTTAACTGTTGGGTGAGTGAGGGTGAGGCTTGTGGATGGTGCTGGTGGGATGTGCTGTGAAGGCCAGGTGGACAGCCAGGAAGGTTTGAAGCAGAATGATCTGATGAAGCTGAATGCTAAAAGGATCTGGCTGCTGATGAGGTTGATGGGGGAGGAGGCACAGGGTCAGGTGAGGCCCTCCTCCGCTCCCCCACACACTGACAGTGTGAGAGAAGTAGGCAGATTGGAGTGAGATGTTGTTTCTGGAATGGACAGGACTTAAGGACAGCCAGGGTGTGAGTAGAGAGGACATGGGGAGCCACAGCAGCATCCAGGTTTCCATCTTCGGTGGACAACGGTGCCATCACTATCTGGGGACCCAGCGACAGCAGTTAGTGTGGAAGTGTTCAGGGTGGGGCCTGGTAAGTATGAGATACTGTGTGTGGGGGTGTATCAGGCTATGTTCTGGAGTCAGGGAGTAGCGTGTGTAGGAAACGGGAGCCTCAGTGACGAGCGTGTGGGGAGCGGGGACAGCCCAGGGCCTGGTGCTTGTGCTCTGTCTCTCCCTTTTACACTGAGGGACGCTCCTCAGAACTGTTTTCTCCCCTGGCTCCTGGTACTCCTTGTTTTCTTAAATTTCCTTCTATTTTTGTGGATGTTCCATTTAAATATTCTTCACATGTGCCCTTGCTTCCTGCCTTTGCTGGGGCGCCCAGCCGGAGGGAGCATTCCCAACTGGGGCTGGATGTTTGTTCAGGGGTGTAATGGAGATTTATTGTAGCCCTCGGACCTAGCAGCCTAATCTGGGAAGGCTTCTTGGAGGAGGAAGAGATGCACAGAGAAAGGTCTCCTGGTGCCTGTTATTGTTGGGCTCGGTGCTGGGTGTTTTGCTTACATGATCTCATTTGATCTCTTCAGCAAGCCTTTTGGGGGATTTGTGTCCTGTTTTCAAGCAGAGAAACAGCCTCAAAGAAGGGAGGGGAAAACTGGCTGGATACATGCCAAGTACATCCTCAGGGAGCCCCTGTGAGGAGGGTCTGGGAGGTTTTCCCTGTCCAGAAAGCAAGCTAGGACTGTGCTGTTTTGAAGTCTGATTGGTAGAAGCATAAAAGGGGTTTGTGCCTTTCCTGGGTTCATACAGCTGGGGAC
>NW_006383005.1:2455802-2457957 GCF_000327345.1 Myotis davidii
GCCCTTGTCCTCCATGCAAGAGTAATTTCTATTTTCTTTAATGCCATCATCAGGGTGTGTGTGTGTGTGTGTGTGTGTGTGTGTGTGTGTGTGTGTGTGTCTGCCTGCCTGTCTCGGGGGTGGGGGTTGTGGAGGATAGGATTGGGTAAACAAGGACAGAAGATAGGTCCCTGTTTACAAGGAGCTCACAAAGGCTGAGGAGGCAAAACCCACAGTGGGAGAGTGGAGGTCAGGATTTTTGCTTGGGAGGCAGGCCTAGCTAGCTTTGTGACTCCCATTAGGAGCTGCTCCCTGTGTTTGTTTCCCCCTCCTTGGCCTTTAATGGTCCTTCTGGTGCTGACAGCTGAGTTCAGGAGACTTGCTGGGTAGAGCTAAAGTCTGTGCATTCCCCAGGGTACCAGCCCCTGCTCTCAGAGCCTGTCTGAACTTAACCCATTAGCCAAACTCTGGGGAGGCCAGGCTTCCTTGGTTAGGAATCTGGCCCCTTGTAGTGAGCAGATCCGAATTGTGGGCATCTGTAGTCCTAGTGCTCCCAGGATGTACAAAGTCATTGAAGCCCATTAGTAGAAAAATTCACGACAGCTGAGCCTTAAGTATGTGTGCCAGGCGAAGGCCAGGCAGGGTAGGAGCCAGGATGGGCCCTGATTGGCTACCCCATCCCCTCACAGCTCCTGTGAGAGGCATGGTGGGAGGCTTCTCAACCTGGCCTGGCCTGTCTCCCTTGCAGGAGTCCCCGCTTCCTGATCTTGCTTGCACCCTCCAGTGATGGGCATCTCACTCTCTCAATCTTAGGGCCTTTTATACCAGATCCTGTAAACATTTCTGGCCTGGTTCCAGCTCATCACCAGGCTCCCTGGCGGAACTTGGGGTTTTCTGCTGTGTCTGCATGTGTGTATTCTTGAGATGGTGACTCCTTTGTTCAAGGTTTCAGAGTAGTAGTGGGTCTGTATTTACACATCCGCACAGGTTCTAAGGGGGATGATGTGTGATCTTAATATGCCATTTCAGTGGTGACTTGCAATTCACCAGGGCCCTGTGCACATACATGTGCCTGTGCGTGTTGGTGTGGTGGGGACTCCAGCAGCACGAGTCCATTTTTGAGTGCTCATCCTGTGGGTGGCGAGTTGGCAAGTGTAGTATTAATGTACCATTAGGTATGAGCCAGTGTGTGTATGTGTGTGTGCGGGTGATGTCAAGAGGAGTCCACTAGAATGTCAGCTGTAGGGCCGAGAGCCTTATGGTTTTGTTTATCGCTGAATCCCTATCATCTGGAACAGTGCCGGGCACCTAATTGGCCCTGAGAAAGCGTCTGTTGTGTGAGTGAATAGAAGCCGACATGAGCTTCTGTTGCCCTCAGTGCCCTGAGCTCACCACCCTAGATCCCTTCCCAACGCCCAACCCATGCCACCCCAGATGTCTTGGACAGGCAGAAAACCAGCAGGGATGGGGTCCCTTCTGCCTGGCCCCAGCTGGGCCAGGACTCTTAGAACCAGGCTCAGTATTCTGTTTGGCCTGGGAGGATCCCACTTTACCCCAAAGGGTCTGCACTCCTAACCTTATTTAAAACTCTAATAGGGAACCTCCTGATGAGTCCAGAGATGCTGAGAGATTTGTTCAGAGTTACATAGCCCAGCAGATGGAAGCCTATATTCAGACTCGGCTTCTGGTCTGGGGCCCAGTCTACCGGGCTCCCCCTAGTCTACTCAGCTCCAAGTCTCACAGATGTGAACCCTCTGAGCCTGCTTCCCTGAGAATGTCAGAGGGCTCATTTCTGATCCAGGGTTCCAGGGTCACGCCACAGAGTCTCTCCTGGACTGATCTGGTCCTCAGTTTCTTCCTCTGATCCTCGGATGCCTGGAGATACCTTGGAAGATGGGATATTTGCCAAGAGAGGGCAGCTGTCAGCTGCAGTCACACTGCAAGGCCCCCTGCCTGTGCCCTGCAGCTCAGCCAATCCCCTTCCTCCTGAAGGCTGATCACTTGTTGCCGTGGCAGAATTTGCTCCCTTCAAAGAGCCTCTTTCCCAACCTCTCTGAGCTGCTTTGTGGGGTGGGGAGGGGCCAGCCAGGGCCAGGGCTTCCTGGGTGTCCACACAGTAAGTCCCTGCTAGATGGCACTGGGGTGGTTTGTCTCATTCCAGCTTGGGATGCGGGGA
>NW_006383005.1:2458071-2482532 GCF_000327345.1 Myotis davidii
ACTTTTCTTTCTTTCTCAGTGTTTTCAGGAAGTGTGTGTTTTGGCCAGGGCTGCAGGGGTGGGGGAGGCAGAGAGCAGGAAGCCAGGGCTGGATGCAGACACACACACATACACACACACACACACACACGCACTCACTCACTCCACAGTTATACACGGAAACACACACACAGACAAGTGATCAGAGATACAAATCACAGGCGCCATACCTGGACCCAGATTTAGCTTCAGACATACCCAGGGAACAGGTGCCAAGAACTCTGCGAGACCAGCCCAGGTTGGACACGGACTGGCTGGGCAGGCACACAGCACACTTGAGCATACGCTGGTCCCGCCTGGTCAGAGCTGTGGGAGTCCTCAGGCTCGGACCGGCAGGAATCTGAGGGTGAGCAAGGGGCAGCCTTGGGCTGGGCTTGGGGGGGAGAGGGGGGTGGTTAGGCTCCCCCTGAGGGCCTGGGAAGGCAGGATCCCCGTTTCTCTGCCTGTCTCTTCTGAGCTGTTTTTTTCTGTTGTGCTCTCCTTCCAATTCCCTTTTCTCTCTCTCTCTCTCCCTCCTCTCTCTCTCTCTCTCTCTCTCTCTCTCTCTCTCTCTCTATCAGTATCATCTGCAACTACGCAGAGACTCCTAACCCTCTCTTCAGAGGACAAAAATGTTTAGAAAACGCCTCTCTGGGTTGTTAGTTTTTTTCTCTTCCCTCCCTCTGCCTTGAGATTTCCAGTTTTCCATCTCCCCACGGGCCTCTCTCCTGGGTCCACCGGGCACCCATGGTACCTGTTTGCTAGGCCACACAGACTTCTTCTCTATGGGGTCTCTGCCCTTTAGGTACCTGGTGCTGATCTCCTTAGTTCTAGCTCCCCACACCCCACTGAAGAGTCTCTCAGGAGGCTTAGGTGGGCTTCTCTCAAGTTCTAGTTCAAGGGTGCTGTGACTCTGGACAGCTCCTACCTGAACCTGGTTCTTATCCCTCCCTCTAGGACTGGTAGTGTGGTGGGTGCCTATGTTGTTGGGGGCAGGGCTGGCCTCCCCTCCCCCCAGTTGTTGTGTTTTTCTTATGAACTCAACAACTCTGTGCTTGGGTCACTGGGGATGTAGAGATGCTTCTAACCAGGTCTTGTCCGTGCACCCAGCCCTGCCCTTTGTCCCCGGCTCATCTTCCATAGGGCTTAGCAGACATCTGCATTTTCTCCTGCCAGGCCAGCCCTGGGTTGGGCAGTTGGGGTTGGGGGAAAGGCTCAGTACAGTGTGAGCTCCCTGAGGGCTAAATTTCCTCCTCCTGCTCCCCTCTAGAGCCAGCACAGGGCCAGGCCTGGGAAGCACGTATAGCTGCCATGGGACCCAGGCCTGTGTCTCCTCCTGCCCATACAGCAGGACTGGCCTATGAGGAAGGTCAGTGTTGACCTGGTGGTAGATGAGCCATGAAGGCACAATAGGCTGTGTGAGCTTTGGGGAGGGGGGGGCAATTGGGTGGACTTCCTGGAGGAGGAGGTGCATCCCAAGCACAGTGGAGTTGATGATCTGGGTCATTGTGGGGATTAAATGAAAAAAGGCCCCCAGCAGAATGCCTGGCACATTGTGGGTACTTATCAAGTGGTAGCTCTTGTTCCAGAAAGAAGTGTTAAGGGCTCGGTGAAGCCTTAGTTTTGAGGGTGGATGCCAGGTTAATTGGACACCGCTCTGTGGAGGAGTGGGAAGCTGCCAACCTTCTCCAGTGACCTGGAAGTGAGAGGTGGTGGTTATTCGGTCACCCAGCACACTCACTGAAGTGCCCCTCCGTGTTGGGTAATGCCGCGGCATGGAGAGGGATCGGCCTGAGGGGCCTCACAGCATGTGCAAAAGCTAAAGATATACATCTAAGCAAGTGAAATGCCAGCAAGGGCTTTCTGTGCTGTGGCCTGAGCAGAAGTAACCAGAACAAACACATGCTGGAGGGGGTGACCTTTGTGTCTCAATGGAGAAGGAAGGACAGGAGCAGCTGTGGAGGAAGCAAGAAGCATAGGACTGAAGCCTTGGCCTTGCGTAGCCAACGGATGAGGAAGCGGGCAGCTGGGAAGGCCTTCTTGTGGGAAGGGGGTCAGGATAGGAGACAAATGTGTTCAGATTGCTGGGCCTGGCCCTACTTCTTGGCCCTGCTGGTGAGAGTCCCGGAGCTGGGATTGGCCTGGACCCCTCCAAAGCCTGTGTGACACTCTAGGGGGAAGGTCCTGACTGTAGGACTGGGTGTAGGCCTGGGTCCTTGGTTCTCCGTCATTCAGTGAAGCAAACATTGACAACTACACTGAACGGTTAGAAGTGTGGAGGCTGGGGGAGCCCCAAGGGGCCCCATCCCAGCTTGGGGCATAAGAAGAGTCACAAAGTGGAGGAGGAGGATGTATGATTTGGGTTTCTTGAAGGAGTAGGAGGAGGTGGCTGGATAGGGAAGGTATTCCAGGTGGAAGGAACAGCATATGTAGAGACCTGGAAGTACGCATTTATGGAACGCAGCTCAGCCAAGGGTGGCTGGAATGTGAGTGGGGGATGAATTCAAGGCCAGCCTGAGATATTCAGACTGCCCTGCTCTGCGGCCCACCTGCCCGTATGGTGAGACTTAGTTCCTTTTGCCAGAGATTGATGTAGACAGAAAGATACGAAGGGAGAGTTAAGGCCACCCTGAGGGAGAAGGAGACTATGAAGCAGGTAGGTTTCTGGCCCAACCTGTAGGGCCTGAGCCTCCTTCAGCCATAGCCAGGGTGAGGGAGTTGTGCTGATGGCATGTGGGGTGGCTCTCCTTACTGAATGATTAGTGACCTCAGAAGCAGATCAGAGGGGAAACGAAGCTCGGAGGTGAAGTGACCTGCTTTGTGAGGTCACGGACTGCTGAGTGGTCAAGCTGGGATTCCAGCCCAGGTCTGCCGGCTCCCAAGCGCTGTTAGCTAGAGCGACCACACACGCATCTCATTTTCTGCTACAGGCCCTGTTTACATCTGTTGGCATGACATAGTTAATAGTGCCTCTCGGAAATGTTCTGGTGTATGCAACTAATTATATGGTCCCCCTACTCTTACCCATTCTGGCTTGGGACCCTCACGTGTGTCCCAACCCCTATGTGTGAAGTAGGCTGTGTGTATTTGCCCTAATCCAGCAAGACAAACCTTTAACATAGACTGAGGGCCCAGGCTGGGGTGGATCAGCCCCTGCCCATGAATGCCCAGTCTTGCTGTGGGCATAGTGGGGAGAGCAGAGGGGTCCACATGCCACTTGGATAGAGGAGAAAGGGGCTGACAGAGCAGGGGAGCCACGGGTGGGGGCCGGGGGAAAGCAGCTCTGCATCGGTATCTTGGAGGCTGCCTAGAGGCCAGGCCTGTTGAGCCGTGTTTGTGTGATTTGTGTACAGATGGGCTCTCCATGGACAGAGATGGTAGGGAGAGGGCAGTGAGGAAGAAGGAGCCATTTGAGCAAAGGCGTACCAGTCGGACACTGAGCAAGCACATGTTTAGGGTTGGGGCTGATCTTCTGGTCTGTGGGTCAGCGGTCAGTGGGAAACATTCCAGCTGGGCCTCAGCTGCAGATTGGAGCTGGGGCTGTTCTTGGGCCTGCAGGCACCGAGTGGCCAGGATTCCAGCTGGGGCTGGAGCACTCTATGGACTCTGTCCCTTCCCCTGGGGTTTTCCCACATGCTGTGCTTTCCTGACAACTTCTCCTTTTCTGGGCCCTGACTCAGCACAGCCTGGTTCCTGTGGTAGGCAGGCAGGGGTGCGCCAGGAGCTTCCCGGAGGAGGTGGCTAGAATCAAGTCTGGAGGTTCATGAGGGGCCCCCTTGCTCCTGCCTTCTTGGCACATAGTCCTTTTCCTGTGAAGGCTCTGCTGGAAGAAGAGCCCTTTGCACCTGTTACCTCTCCCTTCTTGCCATGGTCACAACAAATATCAGAGCTGTGATCATTTTCCCTCTTGGACCAAACATCAGCTCCAGAGCTGCCTAGATTCTGAGTTGGGATGGGGCGTGAGGAGGTCAGCCTCAAAGAAGCCGTCAGATCCTGGCTGTGGCCTCATTTGCCTCACACTGGTGATTGAACTTGCAGGCTGTGATGCTAGACTACCTGGGTGTAAATCCCAGCTGTGGGGTGGAGGTCAAATTACTCTGTGTCTCTGTGCCTCAGTTTCCTCAGCTGTAAAGTGGAGAGAACAATAAGCCATACCTTGTAGAGCCCTTGTGATGAGGAGCTGAATTAATTCAGATGAAGTACTTTGAAGACTGTTGGGAATACATATACACACACAATAAGAATTAATCCAGGTGTTCACTTACTTCCTAATCCCTGCTGAGTGCTGGGCTCACCATAGTGCATCAGGTAGTGTGGCATTTGCCTCAGGGAGCCCACATGCTGGGGAGGCCTCAGATGGGCAAATGGGCAGGATGGTGATGGGGGAGAACTGGGGGCCAGAGGTGGTAGGACCAAGGCTGCTTGGACTCTGAGGATGCTGTGTTGCCACCACGTTCCCCTCAGTGCTGGCTCTCAGTCCTGGGGGAGGCTGGGAAACCAGGCCCACTCAGCCCTGCTTGGCTGGAAGGGGTGGAACCTGACCCCACCTCCTCTGGGCCAGTCTGACTGGTCCTGGCCTGACAACTTGGAGTTCTGCTCTCAGCTGATCAGGCCAGGCCCTCAAGGGCCTCTTCTTAGAGTCTGGGAGGCTGTGTGTGACTTGCCTGTCGAGAGGTCAAGGGCATTGCACCCTTGGGCCTTTAAGGACTCACTCAGTCTCTTGGTCATCATTCGCCCTTTCATTTGCTTTCCTCCCAACTTTCACCCATCCATCCTACCTATTCACCCATCTGTCCATTCACCCACTTACTCTGTTGTCCATTCATTGTCTGTCTGCTCACCCACCCACCCATTCAACATGCTCTTGTTGCTGACTCAGCCACGCCCTGTACTGGGCTGTGAGGATAAAGAAGTCCAATGCTGCCCCTGCCCTAAAGAGACTCAGGGTCAAGTTGGAGAGATGCCTGGTGCAGTACCCACAGGGCATCTTCTCAGGTCCAGCTGAACATTCATGCCCATAAGACTAACATGAGCCCCTGTGGCATCAGATTCCCTGAGAAGCATATAGGAAGGGAACAGCTGGCCACCAGGGCAGAGGCAGTTTTCCTTTGCTGTGGGGTCCTCATGGCAGTCAGTGCCACTGTTCACACAGCCGGATAGGAGCCATTCTCTGTGACCTTCTAGGGGACAGCTCAGGGGGCACTGAGACTCACAGTGGACAGGTGTGAGAGCCACTCTGGCTTAGAAAGTCTTGCCCCAAGGGGCTAGTATGTCTTGTAAAAACCCCACTGGTGCGGGTTTAGGTCTCTACGTGGGATGTGCCCAGTACAAGCCACCACATTCAGAGGAGCCCAAAACTCCTGCGTCTTCACCGTGGCGACCACTTACAGTTTCTCCCCATCCAGTGCGGCTCCTCACTCAGGCCCACTTCGCCAACGGCAGCGTCACCTCAGAACAGGGCTGACATGCCACCTTTGGCAGGTTTCTAGGGGAACAGAGTAAGGAAGGAAGCTAGCTGAAGGTCAGGTTCTCACACAGAAAGGAAGAGTTTCATTTGTTCTTTGCTCACACAGGGAGAAGAGGCGGTTAGTGGTGATGCGGCAGTAGCCATGTGTCCTAAGAAGCACATAGACTGTAGAATCAGGGGTCAGTTCCTGGCTGAGATGTCAGCACGATGGTCTAAAGCTCATACAGAAGGAAACATGGGCAGGGACGGCGTGGAGCATGAAGGAGGCGTCAGGAAAACTTCCAGAGTTTGGAGTTAAAGGATAAGTAGCTGTTCCCCAGGCAGAGACCAGGGAGAAGGATATTCTTGGAGGAGGCAACAGCAGGAGCAAAGGCTGACATCATGGTCACACCCCAGCCCTTCCTTGCTTTTGTAGGCAGTCACTGCCAGGAACGTTGGGCAATAGACCGGGCTGAAAATAACCCGTGGGGAAGGTTGCTCATACACGCTGGTGCCCCTCCTCGGCCCCTGCCGGACACTAGCAGAGGCAGTGGGTGGGGCCAGGGCTGTAAGGCTCAGGCATCTCGTTCCAACTGGCGGCCCCTGTGCATCCAGTGTGTTGGCATCCGACTCTCCTTGTCTTGGTTAATCTTCCAACCACCCTGGCAGGTTGAAAATAGAGTCCCCATTCTACAGAAGAGGAAACAGGTTCACAGAGGCTAGTTGCTTACCCTGGGACACAGGACCTAAGGCCGAGGCAAGGTTCTAACCCACATCTCTGGTGCCAGAGCCCTTTGGGAGACTTTCAGCCTGCAGGGAGCAGTCTGATCTGTGCTGAGACAGACAGACAGGAGCACTGTGGCTGTGGGAGCCCAGGGGTCTGCGAAGGAGAGTTGGGGAAGGATTCCTGGGGGAGCGATAGCAGAGGTGGGGAACTGGTGTGCTCTAAGAGGAGTGGGGTGGGATCAGGTGAGTTTGCGAGGTCTGGGGCATCTGGGGTTGGTGAATATCTGTGTCTGGGACAAGAGAGAAGGTCAGAGACCCACAGCTTGGGGCCTCTGGACTTGGTTTCTGAAGCTCTGATCTGCTCCCTTGGCCTCAACGCCCATTTCATTTCTCCCTCAACCATTTGCCAACATACGACTTCTTATCCTTAGAAGCTCAGCTCAAGCCTCACCTCGTCCAGCCTTCCCTGACTCCCCAGGCTAGGATGTAAACCACCCACATGCCATTCTGGTCTTTTTTTTTTTTTTTAAATCCTCACCCAAGGATATTTTCCCATTGACTTTTAGAGAGAGAGAAAGACAGAGAAATATTGATGTGAGAGAAACACATTGATTGTTTGCCTCCTGCACAAGGCCTGACCAGGGCCCAGGCTGGGTAGGAACTTGCAACAGAACTATGTGCCCTTGACCGGGATCGAACCCAGGACTCTTCGGTCCACAGGCCTACACTCTATCCACTGAGCCAAACCGGCTAGGGCACACCATCTGGTCTTCATTCCTCTCTTAGAGGGGTGCATGTGGCTAAAAGCTAGAGCTCTGGGACAGGTGACCACGTCACAGCGTTGCAGCCAGGGGAGGTGCCTACTTCCTTTAGGCTTTGGGGAGCTTGCAGGGTGTGGGGCGGGGGAGTGTGGCAAGGAGGTCTGTGTGGAGGAGGGCTCCTGTCTGAGTTTTTGGAATGAATGAGTTTTGCTGAGCTGAGGTGAGCTGGGGCCCAGTGAGTTGAGTCCTGGCTCTGTCCCATGGTGATACTGGCCCAGTGACTCGGCAGCACTGAGCTAACCCCTTACTGTCCAACTTCTGGTCTGTTTCTAGCCCTCCCTACAAAGAAGAGGAGTTACTGTCATCGCCACTGTCAGCCTCTCCTCAGCCAGAACCTGAGGAGCCCTGGGTCACCTTCCCCCGGGAGCCTCCCCAGCCTCCTTCTCCTAGCCTCCCAGATATCCCCCCAAAGCCTCTTCACCGGTTCCCAGAGTTCGGTGAGTGCCATAGCCAGGCCTGGGGCTCTGAGTGGGTGCCCTGGGCTTTGGCCCTCAAGGAGCTGAAAGGATGCAAGGTTTGCACCCCTGTTCTGTTGGGCCCTGCCACTGACCCCCAGTGTGGCCCCGGACAGGTAAGCATCATTTCCTTCATTCTCAAAATGGGGGCAGCACCCACTTATTTGACCTACTTATCTGACCAGGTGCAGGCACATGGCAAACTTTCTGAGTTGCCCATGGTTTGGGGAGGGGGGTTGTTTTCCATGGTCATGGTTGGTTTGCCCCTGAGGATTGTCCACGTCTCTTGATTCTCAATTCATGTTGCTTTTTTGAATAGTTCCCGCCCCTGATCCCCAAGCTTGCCACCTCTTCAGACCTCCCTGTGGTGGCCAGGCACCCCCTAGTGACGTCCTGTGAGGTCCCAAGAGTATAAATAGCACTTCCTGTCCCCTGTGCCTTCTTTTGAAAGCCAGGCCAGTTGGGGGTGGGGGTCTCTGGCTGAGGATGGCCTTTGTGAAGCCAGGCCCAGGGGCCCAGGGGCCCGGAAGGGGAGGCCAGGCTCCTTGCATCTAAGTCTCCCCCCACCCATTTCTCTCCCCAGATGACCCTGACTACGATGAGACCCCAGAGGAGGGGCCAGGAGCCCCAGCTGGCGTGATGACCAAGAAGGTGGGGCAGGTGGTGGTTAGGGCTGTCTGCTGTCCGTGTGAGGCCAGGCTGCTCAGCTGCCTGCAGGCCCTGGGACCACCAGATAGAGAAGGGGCAGCTGTTCCAGGAGAGTTCCCTTCCCCCTTCATTGTCTTGCCATGCAAGGTCAGGGGTCAGGCACAGGGTCACAAATCCCAATGCTGGGCCAGAAATCTGGGGGGTCTGGTTTGTGGCTCCAGCTCCAGTCTTCAGCTGCATGTGGATGGCTGTGGGTGGCCTCTTCTCTCCTTGGTGCTTTAAGCATAGCTGTTGTAGAGATCTGTGCCTCTGTCTTTGTTTCACTTTCTGTGTTCCAGTGTCACCCTCTCTCTGAGTGTCTTAACTCTCCACCCCTGAGTCTTTCTATTTTTGTTTTGTTTTGTCTTTGATCTGCCTGGTGTGGCCCTGTCTCCCTCGGCCCCAGTGGGAAGAGGGGGAGTGTGAGGAAATGAGGAAGAGTGCTAAGTTGTGTGGGTCCAGAATGGAGTGGACAGAAGGGAGTGTGGCAGCCCCTGAGTAGGTGTTATCTGGGGCTTGAAGGGAAACATGACACTGAGTGGGTCTGGGCCGGGGGGCAGGAGGAGCTTCCAGTGAGCCGAGTCCCACGTGCCGTGCGTGTGGCCAGTCTGCTGAGCGAGGGGGAGGAACTGTCGGACGACCAAGGGGATGAAGAAGAGGATGACCAGGCCTACGAGGGCATCCCCAAGTGAGTGTCCACTTTGTTTGGGTGGCTCTCCCATCCAGCTCCCCCATCTCTGAGCCCCTACCCCACTGGAGCCCCCACCTCAGCCCGCCTCATTCCCTTTCCTCTTCCTCTAGTGGTGGATGGCACACCAGCCACCTGAGCTCATCCGTGCCCAGCAGCCTCCTGAGCCCCCAGCTCCCACCCCATCCCATGGATCGACTGCCCGGGGGCCCCACCCCCATCGCACAGGTCATCAAGTCTGGCTGGTTGGACAAGAACCCACCGCAGGGGTGAGTGAGGCCTGTTGGGTCCTGCTGGTGCTTTGCACGGGGTGCATATTGTTCTATGCTGGTGTCATGGATCTGAAAATCAGAGGGATCAAGGTTATTCGAGCAGGACTCCCTCCATGCAGACTAACCACTGATGATCCCCACAAGACCTATGTTTTATTACTCTTAATATCGGGAAGTCCTACTCTGAGTCCAACTTCAGTCACTCCAGCTGTAGGTAAAGTCCATGTTCTCAGTGACTATTTGGGATTTTTCCTCTTTTGGACCTGGCTGTACCTAACTTTGTACATGGCTGGTTGAGGGGGCTAGGATAATCCTAGAGCCCTTCTCCTAATCCCCAATCCTTTGCTCTGTTGCCCTCTGCCTCTGCCTCTCCAGATCTTATATATATCAGAAGCGATGGGTGAGACTGGATGTCGATTACCTGCGATACTTTGATAGTAACAAGGTAAGGCCCGTGTTGATCCTGATGCGACCTCCTGTTCCAGCCTGGCCCGACATGGGACCCAGGCAGAGTCCCTCCCCAGATGGGTCCTCCCCAGAGCTCTAGTCTGACTCCTTAAACCATGTTCTTCTGGTTTAAGGAGAAGAACAGCTGGGGGGCTGTGGTCAGGGTCAAGGTACGGGTTGTCCCTGACCGCCTGTGGGAAATGGGGATATAGCCTTCATTTCAACTGAGGTTGAGGGAGTCAGGGGGTGCTGGGCCTCGGGACCCTCCACAGTACAGCTCCTCTCTCTTCCCAGGACGCCTACTCTAAGCGCTTTATCTCTGTGGCCTGCATCTCCCGCGTGGCCGCCATTGGGGACCAGAAGTTTGAAGTGATCACGAACAACCGGACCTTTGCCTTCCGGGCAGAGAGTGATGGTGGGGAGTGGGACCAGCAGAACACTAGCAGTTTGGCTTGATAAGGGCGGGGAGGACCAGGGCACATCTGCTTCTCCCACATAAAACCCAGAGAGGAGCCAACCCTCTGTGAGATGGGGGATGAATGGGGGTACCCTCTGAGGCTCTGTGCTTGAGATACCCACCGAGTCCTCATTATCAGATTCCATTTACAGGGGGAAATGGGCTCAGATAGGCAAAGCGGGCTTGCCCAGTTTCAGCCGTCACAGCTGGGATCGGAGCCTGAGGTTGGCTCACGGAATTGGTGCAAGTCAGAGAACTCAGTATAGTCAGAGATAGGTGGCCAGCCTGGGCAGGCTTTCTTGTTCTTAGAGGGCCCCCTGCCAAGCTGAGCTCTGGCTTACTTCTTCCCGTTTGCCCACAGCGGAGCGGAAGGAGTGGATGCAGGCCCTGCAGCAGGCAGTGGCTGAGCAGCGTGCCCGGGCCCGGCTATCTAGTGCTTCTCTGTTGGGTGTTCAAGGCTCAGAGCTGCCTGACCGTGCTGGCAGCCTGGAGCTGCGTGGCATCAAGAATAAACTGTATGTGGCTGTGGTTGGGGACAAAGTGCAGCTTTACAAGAATCTGGAGGTACGAAGGGGTGGGCCAGGCTGCTAAATCTCTCCCCTGCCCCATGCCCGCTCTGGTCCTTTAACCCCACCCCATGCCCACCCGGTCCCTCACCCTCTCCCTTGTCTACCTGGTCCGTTAGCCTTGTCCCAAGTCCACCTGGTCCTTCAGCCTCTTTCTTACCCATCTGGCCATTTAGTCCTGTTTTTTTTTTTTTTTTTTTCCTTTTTCTCTTTCCTTTTCCAAGCCAGCCCTGTCTTCCTTTTTGCCTTTAGTTCTGATTCCATCCCCTGCCTGGTCCCTGAGTATTACCCTCCCATCCTATTGTTATATGGCCTCCGAGCCTGAGTACCTTTACCCAGGCCCAGATCCCTGATCCCCCCGCTTATCTCCTTTATAGCCACTTTCTAATTCCGAAGGCACCACCTCCCCCTCCTCTCTACCCCTTCCTGGGCCTTGAGCTCCACCCTCCAGGCCTTGCCCTCATTCCTTCTCACTTGCCTGCCAGGAGTACCACCTGGGCATCGGCATCACCTTCATCGACATGAGCGTGGGCAATGTGAAGGAAGTGGACCGGCGTAGCTTCGATCTCACTACCCCGTACCGCATCTTCAGGTGAGCCTCCATTGCTCACCCGCGTCCTCACTCCCTCTCACTGTTTTCATTTTGTGAGAAGCTGCCCCTTCTTGTGGGGTGGATTTCTCCTCCCTTCCCTGCCCTGCCCACCCCTGCTGGACCTTGACCTTCACTTGCTAACCTGCTCTGACCTCTCTCTTTTAAGAAATCTCACTCTTGCCCTACCCACCTCTGGCTATCATTGTCCCCCTTCCCTGCCAACTGCTCCCAGAGTTGCCCATACTGACTTTCTGCACCACCCACTCACCCTGCTGTCCCTCTAGTCTGCCCTGCTCCCTCAAAAGTGTTCATCTGACATCGGTACTTGCTTGAGAGAAAAGGCTGCTCTTCCCTCCTGTCTCCTGGGACCTGTCCTGGGGACTACTTCCTGAACCTCTAAGACTCTACCATCTTGATTTCCTGGACCTCAGCTGTCTCTCTGTGGTCTGTGTCTGTCCTTTGTCCCCTTCCTGATCGGGCCTAAACTGGCAGTCAGGCATCCCTCTCACAATCCTGGACTGCTGGCTCTTACTCGCTCACCTGCCTGCCTGCCCACCCCTGCCTGCCTGGTCGCCCTAACTGCCTCCTGCTGCTGGCCAGGTCACCCCCAATTGCCCCCTCCCTGCTGGCCTGGTCACTCCTAACTGCCCCTCTCCCACCAACCTGGTAGCCTCTTACTGCCCCCCTGAACCCACCCCCCGCCGGCCTGGTCGCCCCACGTAGCCTGCTTATTCAGTTGTTCAGGCGTCCCTCACTAACCCCCGTGCCAGTCTGGTCGCCCCACACAGCCTGCTTGTTCAGTTGTTTGGTCATCCCTCCCTAACCCCCCTGCCGGTCTGGTCGTAGGCAACCATCTTGTGAGGGTGTGAGGGTTAATTTGCATATTATCTCTTTATTATATAGGATTTCTTGTCTTTGAGGTAATTTTTGATGACATCCTTGGCCTGAGATTCTTACCATCATCCTTAATTACCACATAACTGCAACCACTCACTTTCTGGAGTTTTCCGTCTCTGTCGGTGTTACAGGGCCTGCCCATTCACCGAGTTCCTTGTCATCAGCCTTAATTCAGTTGACTTGGTGTTCAGCACCAAGGGTGTCCACCAACCTGGCACATGTAGGCTCATGCCGTTGGATGCAAGCACATGAAGACGGGCTTAGCACCTGGCTAAGGCCTTGGCGGCTTCGCAGATTCCACTGCTGGGCCTTCGTGGATGAGGGTGGCTGGTCTTCAGCGCCTCTCATAAAGCAGCATTAGCAATCCATTACATCTGCAGCAGCAACACCTTCTTGGGCCATGGCGGTGGATTACGGGTGGAGCCGAATCGTGAATGTACACACTCGACTTCAGGACGAAAGGGAAAGAAAGAGCCAGAGGGGAAGACATCTCCTCCTCCCCCCACTGAAACCCTCCACTGCTTCTCCATTGTCCTCTGGGTGCATTCTGCCTGGCACAGGCCTGTCCCTATCTGTCTCCCAGCCTTCTCTCTGCCAGCCTGCCCATCCTGCCCACAGGTCCTAGAATCTTCCATGTGCCATCCTGTCCCTTTGCACATGGTGTTCCCTCTAGCCAGGTGTCATTTCTTCCCAGCCGCCTTCTCTACTCCCTGGGTGGGACAGAGCCCCTCGGGACTCCGCCAGCCCTCACACATCTCAGGTTCACTGTCCTTGCCTTTGCCACACCCACCTTCCTCACTGACCCAGGACGACTCCCTCTTCTGACAATGAGCTCTCAACACTAACCATCTCTGGAATGCTCTCCTTGCTCCTCCAGCTTCATGCTGTGCCCCTTTATGCTGCCCCCAAATCCTTCTGAGCCCTTCCCACCAGCCTCTCTCCTCCCATCCCTATGTCTCCAGCTTCTCAGCCGAAACAGAACTAGAGAAGGAGCAGTGGCTGGAGGCCATGCAGGGAGCCATTGCCGAGGCCCTGTCTACCTCAGAGGTGGCCGAGCGCATCTGGGCCGTGGCCCCCAACAGATTCTGTGCCGACTGCGGGGCTGCCCAGCCTGACTGGGCCTCCATCAACCTCTGTGTCGTCATCTGCAAGCGCTGTGCAGGTGTGTCTGGGGTGGCGCACTGGGCCAAGGCATGACAGGGCTGATGTGTCTGGTGGCAGGAGGTCTGTCTGGCTGGAGGGACGAGTGAAGATAGCAGTCAGATTGTTTAGGGGCACCTGTGTGCCAAGCCTCGCCCACTGGGATTGCAAGGCAGGCATTTAACTTCTCACATCATGGGTGGGGCACTGAGGCATCGACAGGGAAAGTACCTCGTTGGGGGTCCTTGGGCAAGTAAGTGAGTGCATTTGAGCCCAGGCCTCTTGGGGTCCAGCACCCCTGGCCCCCTCAGAAGAGTGGGAGGAGGCCATGTAGGAGCAGCTGGCAGGGGCCAGGTGGAGGGAGGAGCTGATGCTTCATCCAGAGGGGGATGGCAGGCAGCGGAGGGGAGGACTTGGTCAGATTTGTGCAACAGACTCTGGCAGGTTGGAAGCTGAGTTAGAGGGAGTGACACTGGAGACTAAGAAGGAGGCAGCTGCTGGAGCTGAGAGAGGAGGAGGAGGCCTGGTCTGGGGAAGCGATGGAGAGCATTCCGGAGATGGTTAGGATCTATGGTGTAAAATTTCCAGCGGCAGATTAGATGAGGAGGATGCGAAAGAAAGAGGTTGGAACTCAAGATTCATTCATCTACTCAGTCAGCATTTATTGAGGGTCTGTGATGTGCCAGGCACTGTGTGAGGTGCTGGGGACTTGGCCCCCTTAGGAGCTGACCATGCCCAGGTGGGGATCCGGGGGAGGAACAGTTTGGGAAAGTTTCCGAGCTCAGTGAAAAGCCCCGAAGCCTGTGGAACATCTAGGGCAGACGTCCAGGAGACTTTGAGCTCTGAGATCTGGGTGCAGAAAAGGAACGACTGGGTTGGAGACCAGCTTAGGAAAGCATCAGCTCATGGAGGTTGAGGGTGCCTGGGGTGCAGAAGCAGGTCTGAGCCAGGCAGTTCCAGGCACTCCTAGTGCCCCCAGCCCCCTCTCTTCTACACGGGTCTTTTGTGGGTCCCGTAGGGAGCAAGGTTGTATCCCCGACTCCCCCTCCCCTTTCACTCCACAGAGATTTATGAAGCGCTCACTATGTGCCACTTTGTCTTGGGCTCTGAGATTAGACCCTAAAGCAGACAATCAAGGTTCTTGCTCTCAGGCAGCTTACGTTCTAGAGGGGAGAGACCGAAAATACATACACAAACGAACAGAAGTGCTAGGCAGAAAATATGTGGTAAGCCCTCTCCCCATGTCAACTGAGATTTAATTGTCAGGAACAGGCCTTGGGGAGTTGGGGGAAGAGAATCCAGGCAAAAAGAACAGTGAGTGCAATGCCCTGAGGCAGGAAGGGGCTGGAAGATTAGAAGAGGGAAGAAAATGTGGCTGAGTGGGATAGAGGGAAACATGAGATGAAGTTGGAGAAGAAGCAGGTAAGGAATTTATAACTAATTCTGGGAACCATTGGAGGGGTTTGCAGGGAGTCAAGACTGGCCATAGGAAGCCAGCTGGGGGCTGCTGCAGGAGCCCAGGTAATGACTGCGGATTCAGTCCTGTGGTGCAGGGAGCAGTGGTCTGTAGCTGGATTCTGGAGCTGTGTGGGGTGGAGCTGCAGGCCTAGCCCCTGGGTCCTGCCTGTGGCCTCTCCCAGTCTGCCCCTGTATGAGCACTGGGGGTTGGAATGGGGAAGGAGGTGAGTGCTTTATGCAGGAAACGGCCCAGAGGACTCAAGTCTGGCCCTCTGTCTACAGGGGAGCACCGTGGCATGGGTGCTGGCGTTTCCAAGGTACGGAGCCTGAAGATGGACAGGAAAGTGTGGACAGAAACACTCATCGAGGTGGGAGGCCCCTGCTTTTCACCTGTATTGGGGACCTAGCTGCTGCCTGGGTCTCCCAGTTCCATCTCCTCCATCTCCCAGACCCCAGCACTCTAGAGCTAGAAGAGACCTTTGGGATCATCTAGTGGGTGTGGATTTTGGAAAAGCTGATTTTTGGCAGGCAGCAAACTGAGCTAAGAATGTTATTACAGTTTTAAAGGGTTGTTAAAAAAAAAAAAAAGACTATACAACTGACACTTTGTGTCCTGCAAAACCGTAACTATTTACTTCATTTCACCTCTCCTCACATGTGCCAGTGGATATGAGGTTGATGCTTAGGGGCACACACTCACATGTACATGTACTGATGGTGGTAGTTACAGGGGAGAACCTGCAACAGAAGGCTGGACTAACAGCCCAGCTCAGCTGCAGGCTCCAGAGCAATTTGGGTGTCACGTCCCTTGTGAGTTAGGGTTAGAGTCTGCAGCTCATAGATGCAGAGATAGAAGCCCAGGGAGAGAAAAACGACTTGCCTAAAGTCACAGAGTGAGTCAGCAGCAGCAGGGACTGTTTCTGCATTCTAGCACCCCACACAAGACCTGACAAAGAGGCAAGGGGAGGTGGGCAGGAAATGGCAGTGGAACAGAGAATCAGCAGAGTGAAAGAATGAAAAACTAGTACCCTGAATGCTAGACCCCTGCAATCCTCTGGAATCTGCCCTTGTCCCTCTTCCCCTGGAGGAGCCCAGGTGGTGATTGTAGGGCTCTGTCCCAGGAACAGGGGTGTGTCTGGATTCTGGAGCTATGTGGGGTGGAGCTGCAGACCCAGCCCCTGGGGAATGTCTAAGGATATTGGACAGAATATGGTTCCAGAATCCCTGTTCACCCCATTGGCTGTCAGCTTAGCCAGCCCTCCCCCAGCTGTGATAGCCTCAAGAATGCAGAGTTCCAGATGTGGGACTGGGTGGGGAAGTAGCAAGGCCCCCAACCAGAAGCCAGGCCTGGGATGTTTACCTTCAGACTGTCTGCCTCTTGTCCTTTCACTGAGCTGAGGAGTTGGGCTCAGGACCAGGGTTGGTGAGGGAGCACCCCAGGCCACCAACAAGCAGCCAGCCCCTCAGCTTCCCTGATGGGAGAGTGGGTGGGTGGCCTGGCTCTCCCAGCCATAAGCCTGACAACCTCAAAACCAAGATTTTGCAGGTTACGGGGCCCCTGGTCCTAGGCTGTCTCTAACCTCTTGTCCACACCTGTAGCTCTTCTTACAGCTGGGCAATGGCGCCGGGAACTGCTTCTGGGCAGCCAGTGTGCCTCCCAGTGAGGCCCTGCAGCCCCACAGCAGCTCCGATGCCCGGCGGCGCCACCTGGAGGCCAAATACCTCGAGGGCAAGTACCGCCGTTACCATCCACTCTTTGGCAACCAGGAGGAGCTGGACAAGGTCAGGTCACTGGGCTTCTGGGGCCCCTTAAGAGCAACCCCTTTTCCGTACACTGTCAGGGCCCGTTGAGACCACCCCCTTTCTTCTTGTCCACACATTTCTCACCATCATAGCCCATCTTTTCCACCAGCTCTGAGTGATGAGCTGGCCTATGGAGAAACTAAGGCCCAGAGGGCGGATGGGCTGTACCTAAGCTACAGGGAGAGTTGAGGCAAAGAAAGGAGGAACCAGGCCTGACCCTTGGACTAAGACCACATCCCAGCATCTGTCTGCCTCCCTCCCCTGCCGATTCCTCTGTCTCCCGCACCCTGTCCTGCTCCTTCTTTATCCTGCCAAAAGGAGTGAACTTGATGGGGATGCTATTTCCTGTCAGGCTCATGAAAAACAGCTGGTCGCTCTGACCACCCCCATCCACACCCCACTCAAGATGAGGCCCCCGTATGGGCCTCAGGCCCTGACAGGCTAGGAGCCAAGCCCTGGGTCCTGCTGGCTCTGCCTGAGTGGGAGGTAGTCTGCTTCAAGGCAGGGGGATGCCACTTGTGACCTCTTGTGGGCCTGCAGCCCCTCCCCCAAGAAGCCCCACCCCGGAGGCTCAGTCCAGCTAGAAGCCCAGTGGGAGCCAGGCCTTTACCTCCCAGGCACCCAGGCGTCCAGCCCCCAGTCCAGCCCAGTCTGACTTGCCAGCTAGGAGGGGCGGCAACTCCCATTGGTCCGGAGGGATGGGCAGGCGGTGAGGAATTCAAATGTGGGAGGAATTAGCTACAAAGCAACCCCCTCTGCCCTTCCACAAGGCAGAGGGAGCTTGAGCTCCTCCTGAGAGCAGGCCTGGCAGCTGACAGGGTCCTGGGGCTGCAGCAGGGGTGAGCCCTGGGTGCTGGGATCCTGGTCTCTGCTGGGCAGCCTCTGTCCACCCTCTCTCCCTGGGCTTTTCTCTTCCTCCTCCTCTCTTCTGTTTTTCTTCCTCCGTCTTCTCTCTTCCAACTTGCGGATGGGTCCCCCTAGACCTGGGTGCCTCCTTCCTCATCCTTCCTATCTCTTCCCCCCATACTCTCCTTCCCCACTGGCCCCACACTCCTGCTGGGACTGACCCTTTCCTCCCTCCTCGCCCCTCCCAGGCCCTGTGTGCCGCAGTCACTACCACAGACCTGGCCGAGACCCAGGCGCTCCTGGGCTGTGGAGCTGGGGTCAATTGCTTCTCAGGGGACCCAGAGGCTCCCACACCCCTAGCTCTTGCCGAGCAGGCGGGGCAGACACTGCAGATGGAATTCCTTCGGAACAACCGGACCACAGGTGAGCAACTGGTGGGGCAGTCCTTGAGGGATGGTGCTGGGGCCTGGGCCTTTGGAAGGGATGCCAGTGGGGTCTGGGGGCGGTGTGTCTCCTTGTGAGGTTTGATTACATACCACTCCAGCTGTAATTGCAGCTCCTTGAGGGTCCTGATATAACAATGTGTGTGGTTTTGGGGTGTGTTTGGGTTTGCATGTTAGTATCTGTGCATCTGGCTTCTTCTTTATACATGTGTCCCTTTGTGTCTCTGTCTCTGCATCTTTGTGTCTTTGTGGGTCTCTCCCTGACCTGTAGTGTGGGCCTTCAGCACTGCATCTGTGTGTCTCTGAGTTGCTATGGATCTGTTTCTGTGTACCTGGGAGTGTTGAGGGCTTTGGGCTTTGTGCAGACTGTCTATTTTGCTATGTCGGTTTTGCTGTGTGTGGGGGGGGGATGGGAGGTGGGAGGACTGCGGGGCGGGGGTATTACATTTCTCCATGTGCAGGTGACCTCTAATAGCAGCCCTGTCCACTGCTCTGTCTGGGTGTCTGTCACAGACGGGTTGGGTTCCATTTTGCTTCTGCTCTTGGGGTGGATGAGGAGGAGACAGTGGGGTTGAGGGCTGCTGGTCATGGCCCAGCGCTGGCCTCTGGGGCCACATCCTAGGACTGAGGCTGGAGCTCCTCGGCCAAGGCTCCGGGCTCAGGGCCATGGGTGGGTGGGGCGCGCTGGGCTGGAGAGAGCCCAGGTGTCCAGGGAGACACAGGAGACCACCCAGCTGGCTCGGGCTTTGGGACTGAAGCAGCCAGGCTGCTTCCTTAGGCTTTGCATCATCAGGGATAAACCTCCCTTTGGGAATTGTTATCGAGTTTGCCCAAGGCCCCCCTCATTCTAGCGTGCTGGCCCTTTGCCTCAACAGGCAGCAGGGAGGGTGGGGTGGGCCGGGCTGGGGAGTCAGGGAGACTTCCTGGTACTGGAGCTGGGCCTTGGGGGCAGGGTGGAATTTGCACATGAGGGGGAGAATTGGAGAACGGCTGGGGCAAAATCCTGGATGTGGCAGTGAGATCCTGAGTGTTAGTCAGGGATCCGGGTCTGGTGACTTAAAGGCGAGCTTGGATGCCCAACCCAGGTGTGGGTGATGGGCTGCCCCTTGGATGGCAAGTATGACCAGCCTTTCTGCACCCCCAACCCCTTCCCCAAAGAGGTACCTCGGCTGGATTTGATGAAGCCCCTGGAAAAGCACTACTCTGTTGTCCTGCCAACTGTGAGCCACAGTGGCTTCCTCTACAAGACCGCTTCTGCTGCCAAGCTGCTGCAGGACCGCCGTGCCCGGGAAGGTGGGTGCCTGGGAAGGTGCCATTCTGGCATGGCAGCAAGGCCAGAAAAGCCAGTGCTGGACAGGTTGGTGGGCCCATGAGGGTGCCATGTGCACCCTGGCAGAGTCAACCTGGAGGGCTTCCCAGAGGTGGTCTCTGGTACACAGTAGGTGCTTAATAAATGGCATGATCAGGATGTAAGTAGGGCACAGCTCTGTAGAGCCAGCACTGCCTGTTTCCTTTGGACTAAAGAAGCCTTTATTGAACACCTGCTGGTATGGGCCCTGTGCTGGGCATCTGGCATTTGGAGTTGGTGGATATTAGGAAGTTTGAGGACTAAGCTTAAAGCACCGTCCCTCTCTTATCTCAGTCTTCCATTTGCTCACCAATTCTGAGTATATACACGGTCCTTACACTCCCTACGAGCACCTCCATGTCATGCTCCATTACCTCCCTGACCTCGCTCCCCTCCTCACTCTACTCCAGCCTTACTGGCCTTGCTGGTTCTCAGACATGCACACTCACGCCCACCAGGGCCTTTGCACTCACTAGCCCTCGGCCCAAAATGCTTTTCTCCAAGTATCTGCATGGTCAGTCCCTCACTTCGTTCGGGTCTCTGTTTAAATGTCACTCCTTAAAGACTTCATCCTGAACCATTTTATCCAAAATAGCCCTCCCTATTGACCCTGCTTTCATCCTACTTTCCTACCATTTATCTGACATTAATCTGTTTATAGGTCTGACTATTGATTCTCTGTGCCCCACTGAAACATAAGCTCCTCTTGGTCACCATTGTAGCCCCAAGCCTAGAACAGTGCCTTGTACCCAGTGGGCACTTACTTGGCAAATGTCTGCGGGCTGAAGGGTGACTGAGGCAAGGCTGGTCCTTAGAGGGAGCTCAGCCTTGGGGGCAGCTTCTGGGACACATCACCCTCAGGGGGCAGTGCCATGCTCTTGTAGGTAGGATGAGAGACAGATCCACGGTGGGAACACTGTCAAGACCATTGCTCACCGCATCCCTCATTATCCCCTGTTGAGGCCCTCCAACTCCCAGAGAGATTTCTTTGGAGTCTGTGCTGCACATCCCCTCACTCTCCCTGAGGCACCGTCCAGTCTACCTCTCTCTGCCTGCGGGTGTCATTTATGTAGCTGCCTGAGTCATCCTTTTTTGTCCTGGGTTCCAGGAAGCCCTGAGCCAGTGTAAAGTTCAATGCTTCATGAGTCTGAATGACCTTGACATTCTGTTCTTTCTCCTGCCTTTCCTGGCCCAGATTCCTATTCCTGTTCCTTTATGGAATCTTGTCAGAGTCCTTGGAGCAATTATAAGGGGAGGCAGGGTATAGAGTAATGGGTGCTGCTGGCAAAGGAAGGTGGGTGCAGGAGAGGGAGGGGCACATGGAAGGCTTCTTATGGCGTTTGAACTGGCTTTGAAGGATGATGGATGCAGGGAGGGAACAGGATGAGAAAAGAAGGGAGGTGGGGTATGTGCCCAGAAAGGGGGCTGGAGAGGTGGGAACAGGCAGACCCAGCAGGGCCTTGAATACCAGACCGAGGGCCACAGACTTTGTTCTGAGGACAAGGGGGTGGGATGGGGAATGGAAGAGTTTTGAGCTGAAGAAGGACAGAATCTGGTTTTGCTAGAGCACTTTTTTTTTAAATTAATCTTCACCCAAGGATATTTTTTCCATTGATTTTTAGACAGTGGAAGAAGGAGGTTGGGGAGAGAGAAAGGGAGTCAATGATGTGAGAGACACATCAATTGGTTGCCTCCCACATGCGCCTCAACTAGGGCTGGGGATTGAACCTGCAACCCAGGTACATGCCCTTGACTAGGAATTGAACCCAAGACCCTTTGGTGTGCAGGGCAGCACTCTAACCACTGAGCACACTGGCCAGGGCTGGATCACTTTTGACTCTTGGAAGAAGCGAGGCTGGAAGAGCAGTGAAGAGGCCACTGCAGTGGTCCCGGGGAGAGGCTGGGCTGGGCTGGGCTGGGTCACAGGGCTGCAGAGAGGAGGGTGGGATTGGGGGGAGCTTGTGAGTTAGAATGAAGAGGACATGGACCAGGTAGGTGTGGGAGCCCAGGGAGGATGCAAAGGTGGATTTTAGGTGAGGGTGGGTGGCTCTCTCATGGTTCCCCTGACCAATTTCTCCCCAGAGTTCAGCCGGCGCTGGTGTGTCCTTAGTGACGGGGTCCTGAGCTACTATGAGAATGAGCGGGCAGTGACCCCCAACGGGGAGATTCGGGCCAGCGAGATTGTGTGCCTGGCAGTGCCCCCTCCTGACACCCACGGGTGAGCACCGCTGGGCAGAATCATAGGCTATTATTCCTATAAGATCTAACCCCCCACCATTACCCCGTTGGGAAGAAGCCCAGAGAGGGGCAGGACCTCCTCAGAGTCACACAGCCCCCTGAGGCCCCACCTTGGGCTTTCCCACCAACTCTTAGGGGGCCAGGTGAAGGGCACTCACAAGGGCAGTCATGGGGTGGGGCAGAGAGTAGCAGTGATGGGGGGCTGGGCTGGGGGGTGGGGGCTGAATCCTGGCCTGTGTATCTACAGCTTTGAGCACACCTTTGAGGTGTACACGGAGGGAGAGCGACTGTATCTGTTTGGACTGGAGAGTGCAGACCTGGCTCGTGAGTGGGTCAAGTGCATTGCTAAGGTGGGCCTGGGTAGCAGGAGGTGGGAGGGAGTCCTACAGGGCGTATGGTGGGACCTCCTGGTGGATCCCATATATGCCAGCTCCCCCAGGATGGAGGGCAGCCGACACAGGGAAGGCTCTCAGGCCCAGGGCCAAGCACAATCTGCAGCACTCTGTGGCCCAGAAACCTGTCTCAACGATGTGGGCCTTGTACTCCATAGATGCTCAATACATGTGTAATAATGAATGGCAGGCAGAGCCGTCTTAGGATGGACAGTGCTGACTCCCGTGGTCTCCTTGTCCTGGAGGAAGAGGCAGGGAGCCTGCAGAGGAGAGCTCTGCCCTGGGGACTCCAGCCAGGCTCCTCTGGGGTCCCCGTGCTATGAGGGCCGGTGACTTATCATTCCCTTGGTCATTGCTCAGTCGTTTGTGGGGCTCCTGATGGTCATTCCTCAGAGCCGTGGGGACCCAGATGAATGTCTTGGTCCTGGCTCTTCAGGTGCTCCATGCTGATGGGGAAGACAGATGGGTCCGGATAGCAATGACAGTATAATCAGTGCCACAGCAGAGGGTAGGGAAGCTTTGGCACCCTGGGGCACAGAGAAGGACATCCTTCTCTCATGTCGGGATGTTTTCCAGAGGAGGGCACATCTGAGTGGGTCTGATATGGGGCATAATACACCTGAGTTCATCCTCTCTGCTGGGTTCTGCCCTGGGGAAGACAGAGGAGGCAGCTGGGTGGGCAGTGGGCATGCACCCACAAGCCAAGGTGTCTGGGCAGGTAGTGCTGATGGCCGCAGCAGTTTCTGGTCTTCCCCAACAGGCGTTCGTGCCTCCCCTGGCTGAGGATCTGCTGGCCCGGGATTTTCAGCGGCTTGGGCGCCTACCCTACAAAGCTGGTCTGAGCCTGCAGCGGGCCCAGGAGGGCTGGTTCTCTCTCACCGGCTCCGAGCTCCATGCCATCTTCCCAGAGGGGCCTTGCGAGGAGCCATTGCAACTGCGGAAACTGCAGGAGCTTTGTGCGTGGATCCAGCCCTGGGGCCCCAACCTGCAGGGCACCGGATCCTGGGCTCCCAGGCTCCCAGCCCCTCCCTGGAAGTCTGAATGCTACCCTGTGGCCCCATATGCTGGCGGGTGGGTCCTGGGGGTGTGAGTGTTCAGAGAGCCTCAGGAGGGAGCAAGTTGGGGACCATGAACAAGGCCCAGGCCTCACTTCTCCTGGCTCCTCCACAGCCGTCCAAGGGGACAGCGAGAACCAGGTGTTGGTGCTGGTGGAGAGAAGGAGGTGAGTGAGCCCTGGCCTCCCCGAGGGGCTCTGAGAAGCCTGGGAGGGCGGGGCAGGATTAGACCCCTAAGTGACTGACCGTCCCTGTGAAACATACAGGACACTGTATATCCAGGGAGAGCGGCGACTGGACTTCGCGGGCTGGCTGGGGTCCATCCAGAAAGCAGCGGCCAGCTCGGGGGATACGCTGTCGGAGCAGCAGCTGGGAGACTCGGACATCCCCGTGATAGTGTACCGCTGCGTGGACTACATCACGCAGTGTGGTGAGCCCTGTCCCAGGGGCCAAGCCGCACCTTCCCAGAGTCCCCGTGAAAGTAGCTGGGAGGCCCCACCCCATGACCAATGCCTTAGGCCCTCAGTTTTGTCCACCCCCAGCTCAGCCCCACCCCTCTCCAGGCCTGACCTCCGAGGGAATCTACCGCAAGAGTGGACAGACTTCGAAGACACAGCAGCTGCTGGAGAGCCTGCGGCAGGATGCTCGCTCTGTGCGCCTCAAGGAGGGCGAGCAGCATGTGGACAATGTCTCCTCGGCCCTCAAACGCTTCCTGCGAGACCTGCCTGATGGGCTCTTCACACGAGCCCAGCGCCTCTTCTGGCTGGAGGCTTCAGGTGGGCTCTACATCCGTGCCTAGTGAGATCCAGGCCAGTGCTGCTGACTTGTCCATTCCTGTCTCAGGATTCCAGCCCCTCCCCAGTATGCACTTGGGCTAAACGTGCCCCAGCAGGCAGCCTCCAGTCCCCCTCCCTCCTGTTTCTCATTCCTATTGTCACTCTATACGTTGCTGGCAACTCCTGAGTGCCTGGTAGGATTTGCCCTGGAGGGGGCAGGGAGTACTGTTTCCTGGGGTAAGAGGCAGAGCAGCCAGAGGGTTGGGATGGGGGGGTGGGTGTGGTTACGGATGGAGGGGGCAGGGAGGGTCCTGACCTCATCTATCTTCCCCAACCCAGAGATTGAGGATGAGGAGGAGAAGATCTCCAGGTACCGAGGGCTCCTGGCACGTCTGCCACCAGTCAACCGGGCCACAGTGAAGGCCCTTATCAGCCATCTGTACTGGTGAGGAGCACTACTATTCCAAGGCTCGGGGGGGAATGAAGTAGAAAAGATTCTTCTATCCCAGCCCTGTTGACTGCCCTCCCCTGGGAACCAGATAGGCCTGGGAACTGAGTGTTGACTTATGAGGTGCCCTAATCTTGGACACTTTGTCTCCCAACTTCCTGCAGTTGGGAGAATAGAGACCTTGGCCAGGTCTCCAGCTTCCCAGCCCTACTCTTCCCAAGGACCCAAGACATGGCCAAAAAGATTGTCCCCATTTCCTCTTAATTAGCTCTGCTCCGACCAGGATCTTTCCTGGGCTCTCTCCAGTCACAGTCCTGTCAGGAACTGGGGAGGTGAGGTGGGCCAGACTCCTCACTCAAAGCCTCCGTCCTTCCCTGTCCAGTGTCCAGTGCTTCTCCGACACGAACCAGATGAACACACACAACCTGGCCATCGTGTTTGG
>NW_006383005.1:2482577-2492471 GCF_000327345.1 Myotis davidii
GGGACTACAACTGGCCACGTGGTGGAAGACCTCATCAACCACTATGTGGTGGTGTTCAGTGTGCGTCCCTAGCCTGTGGGGGTGGAGGGCAGGGCTGAGCCTCCCGGGCAGCAGTGACCATCTGTCTCTGCCCCTTCCCCCTTCCCAGGTGGACGAGGAGGAGCTGAGGAAGCAGCGGGAAGAGATCACCGCCATTGTAAAGATGCGTGTGGCTGGCACTGCCAGTGGGACACAGGTGAAGGACAGGACCTGGGGTGGGGGGGCCCAGGCCATCCACCTGCACCCACACCCCAGGCAGCCAGCCCTTTCTCCTTACAGCACGCCGGTGACTTCATCTGCACTGTGTACCTGGAGGAGAAGAAGGCAGAGGCTGAGCAGCATATCAAGGTGGGGGCCCGGGACCTAGAAGCCAAGCGACCAGAAGAGTCAGGCTGGGCCAGGCACAGGCTCAGATGGCTGGGGGAGCAGGGCTTCTATCCCAAAGGGAGCCCTGGTGTGGGACCTGCATCTGGGTGGTGCTTGGCCTGTCTCTTCCCTACCTCCCCACCCAGCTCATCAGGATGACTCAGAGACACCCCCCTGCATCCCCGGCCTCCAGAGGGCCCTGAGAGGGGAGGGCTGGATCGTACAGCAAGGTTGTGGTGGGGCAGGGGATAGGGTAGGCTGATCTCCTCTCGGTCATCACAGATCCCAGCATCCATGACAGCTGAGGAGCTGACCCTGGAGATCCTGGATCGCAGGAATGTGAGCATCAGGGAGAAGGACTATTGGACCTGCTTTGAGGTCAATGAGAGGGAGGAGACAGGTGGGTGACCACCAGGATATGGTGCCAGCGTGTCCTTGTCTGGGCTGCAGCCCCAGTGTGTCTTCCCTTACCCTGAAGTGTGGGGACAGTGGTGGTAAAGGGGGTTTGGTTTGACAGATTGTTGTCACCAATGATCTCAGTAATGGTGGTAATGGTGCTGGTGGGGCTTGAGGTCACGGTTATAGTGCTGCTGATGGGAGAGACAGTAAAGGGGTATATGGTGTTAGCTAAGACGATGTTTTCTCATGTCTCAATGAGAATAGTGTTGCTTGTAGTGGTAATGGAGCTGAATTTGATCATGGGATTGATCATGTGACCTTGTTGGTGGTGAAGGGGACAGTGGGTGGTGATGACCATGGGGTGGGCGGGGTGGTGGTGTAGGTAAGGATAGTTGTGTTGGTGTTATGAAGAGGCTATGGTAGTGAAGTCGGGGTGATAAAGGCATTTTAGGGTGAAGGGTGATCTTGATGGCTGTGGACGGTGAGGGTATCTCTGTTCATTTTTACTGTTATTTGTGGAGTTCTAACCCGACATACAGTCTCTACCTCCTACGGGTTAGTCGTATGGAACAGAGATATTAATCCTGTGAGCATATCAGTAAATGTACAACTACAGCTGTGTCGCTGCTGTTCAGGAAAGGGCCACCACACCACCAGAACTTATAACAGGGTCTCTGGCTTTGGGGTCCCTGAACTAGGATGTGAAGAAAAGGGGTTACTTGGTGAAGAGGGGGAACAGCATGGGCAAAGGCCCTGTGATGGCCAGAGACAGCGCCCTTTCAGTGAGCTTGAGATAAGGGCCGTGAGGGGTGGTGGCACTGGTGGGCTGTGGTACAGGTAGAGAGGTGGCCACTCGGGGCCTGACGACAGTGCGAGGCCAGCGAAGGGTAGGAGTTTGAAAAGCTGTCTCCTTGCTGCTGGGTGGAGAGAGCTGGGGGAGATGGGAGTGAGAGCTCATGCAGGGGATCACTTCGAAGGCCACAGTAGGAGTCTGAAGAGAAGATGGTAACATGGCCAGGAGACAGCAATGGAGCCGGACAAAAGCAGGGAGACTTGTCTGTGGAGGGAGGCTAAGAGGGAGGAGGGGTGGTTTTGGCTGGGCGGCCTGGCGGGTGGGGCGGTTTCCTCACGAGGACAATAGGAAAGCTCACCGCTTGGTTTTGGACACGTTGGGTCGAGCAGCTGTGGTGCCAGCAGGATGTGTCATGCCTGAAGCTCGGGTGTGGGAGGAGGTCATGGTGATTGTGGTGGTGCTAGGCGGCAGTGAGGGGGAACAGCATGGGCAAAGGTGATGTGTGTCCATGTGCCAGCCCTCAGTGCTGTCATGCCACGTGACTCTGGTGCCAATGGGTGTGCCCTCCCCCCAGAGCGCCCCCTGCACTTTTCGGAGAAGGTGCTGCCAATCCTGCACGGGCTGGGCATAGACAGCTACCTGGTGGTGAAGAAGTACCAGTCCATGGAGGCCATGTTGCTGTACCTGGGTAGGTGGTGTACCTGGATGGGTGTAGCTGGTGGGTGGTATCTGCAGGGCCGGGCAGGACCTGGCAATGTGATGTGTGGTGTTGCTCAGGCAGCGGGCACCAGACGGCAGGCCTCTTCAGAGGCTGGGGTAGGATGGGGCACTTTCCTTTATCTTGGGACCCTACCCTGGGTGTCTGGACCCACGGCTAGGAGGTTTGTGCAGTCCATGCCCACTCCAGTCCTTCCCCAGCCAGCCATGTGGGTGACACCAAGCATGGCATGATGAAGTTCCGCGAGGACCGCAGCCTCCTGGGCCTGGGCCTGCCCTCAGGTGGCTTCCACGATCGCTACTTCATCCTCAACAGCAGCTGCCTGCGGCTCTACAAGGAGATCCGGGTGAGTGGCCCTGCTGGGTCCTGCCTTGCGAAGGGCCCTGCACCAGAGTGTGCACAGACACCCATGCACAGGTGTTCCCTTGGGTTTGCCAGTGGGAGCGTCTCTATTGAGGCGTCTTGGGCCAATATAGCAGTGGCCCTGGGTGGCTACTCTGCTCTGTTCTATAGCCCCACTAGGCCCTGGAACCTGGATGCCATTATATCAGACCTGTGCCTGTGCCTTGTTATGATGTACACAGGCACATGCTATATGGTGACAGCCCAACTTGTGGCCTACGCATGACTTGTTGCTGCACAGGTCATGTCCCCTGTGGGCCCACCCTGTCCACATGCTGGGTGTCTTCCTAGACCAGACCCTATCCTGACAACCTTTCCCCCAACGTCTTTTGCAAATACATGCTACACCCCACCACGCACCACAACACACACCGTCCTGGCCCTGGACCTGGGCCTCCTTCTTCTGTAACCCTGATCCTCTATCAAACAGAGCCAGAGGCCGTGGAGCGGGGCCCCTGAGACCGTGAGTAGCTGTGGGCCAGCTGCCAGCTGCCTTACAACACCTGGGGGCCGAGTGAGCCTGGGGGGAGCATGAGGACAAGCCAGAGTTCCTGGCCGTCTCCAGGCATGGTTCTCTGCCCCCTCGCCTCAGCACTGGCCCCACCCTGGGCTTGTGGCCTAGGTTCCTGCCCTTCATCCCCAAACCTCTCCCAGAGTCCTCTTCCTAAAGTAGGAGTCCCCCGTTAATGTGATGCTCTAGAATTTTCCAGATGACTCAGTGTGGAGGCGGAGGAGCCAATAACAGAGGCCCCTAGATTTGAATTAGAGTACTGGTCCTCATCTCCTGTCACCTCTGGAGCCACCCTCTTTTTAAGCCTAGAGAGGGTTCCGGGGCTATCAGAATGGCCTTGCTACCGTCCTGATCCTAAAACACGAGGGAGGGGCTACAGAGGCTTGTGACCTATGGTAGGAGTTTCCACCTCCTGGCCCAGTTGCCAGTCCTTGTTTGCACACCCCTGGGAAAGTAGAGCTCATCTAGTCCTCCCACAGGGCTGCCCTAGACCTAAAGGGGTACTCTGCCTGGCAGAAGGCTCTTGCCCAGATTCAGCGAGAATATGTCTTGTGACACCTCTGTGGGTCCCAGCTGTGCCTCGGGGGCCACAGAACATAGATGCCCTGCAGAGACAGGCAGCAGAAATGTGTTCCCAGCCGAGGGGACTAACCTGAGCTCCCACGCCACCGCCACCAGTGTCTCTAGCCCTTCCTGCCACTTCATCTCCTGAGAACATCTGGACAGGCCTAGCTGCCATGGAGGAAGCAGAGTAGATGGAGCAGGACCCTCACCTCCCTTTCTTTGCACATTATATCTCTATTAATGCAGCCTGGGCTCCTGCCAAGCCTTGTGGGGAATGCCTCCTCTTCTTTACCTCCTTCTATGATCGCATCCTTAACTTCTGGGCCTGTCCACCTCTTCAGTCAGTCCCCCTTGGTTCTGGGATGTTATTTCCCTGGCCCCCTCCCTCTAAGGACAGTAGCCCCTTGGAGCAGACCAAGCCCATCAGTGTGGACAGTGTGGCTGAGGCACCTGGAAAAGCAATGGCTGATCCCTTGGCATCGAGGGGAGAAGACAGGAGAGCTAGGAAGAGGGAACAGATGCAACGTTTGTCAAACCCCTCACATTCTGGGACATGTGATCTCATGCTGCCCTGGGAGGAAGGGTCCTGTCCCCATTCCACAGGTGGGAGACAGGTTTTGAGTGACTTGCCTCAGGCCATCTCTAGGTGGTAGATAAATTCACGCCCAGATGTGTTAGCATCAAAGCTTGAGCTTCTTATTCCTTGAAGCATAGGAGTCAAGGACTCTGCAGCCAGGGGCTGACGAGTGCACGGGTGAGTGGTGCTCTCCCCAGTGGCTGCCAGCGCCTCGGCCTGACAGAAGCCCCAGGGAGGTGTGCTTTGGCTACCGAGGTGCTGGTAATTTTGGTGTTTGCTGGTTTATGGAACAACAGGACAGAATATTTGGGACAATATTTGGCATTTGATATGTGAACCCTTTCCTTGTCCTAGGAAACCTTTGTTAAAGACCCCAAGGCACCTGAAAAAGGCACATTCTAGAAAGATCTTGGTTCCAGAGAGGTCTGTGAGCATCCAGGGGTGAACTTCCATCTCTGCTAGTGACCTCAGACCTCAGAGATGCTGGAAACATGAGCTGGTTGATTAGAAATGAACTCCTTGGGGACCAATGATTACATTGACTGCGACTCCCCTTGCCCGCCCCCCAGCCCTCCTCAACCCTCCTGTGTCAGCCATGCACATGCCACCCATGCACCATGCACACCGGAGCTCGAGGCAGCCGAGGCCTGAGGTGGTTTTTCAGATTCTCATGGAGCCACCGCCTGGGTTGAATTCCTCAATTCCTATAGTTCTCTCCACGCCCTGACTGGAATCATCATGCCTGTCATACCCACAGCCCTGTCCCTTTCCCTCTTTGCTTCCACTTCACTTCCTCTCATGCCCACAGCCTGACTTCTGAGCCTGCTTTCCATTCCCTCAACCTGATGCCTTCCATACCTGCAGCCCAGTTTCTCCACATCCTTTCCTCTGTGAGGCCCAGCGCCCACGACGCAGCTACGGCTGCAGCCCAGTTTCTTTTACAGCCTGTCCCAGTCTCCAGTCCTGCCACCTGCTTTCTTTCAACCGGCAGTCTGATGTTTTCAGTTCTCTCAGCTCATGCATGTAGGTTTCCTCCTTGTATCCTTCCCACACCTTGTTTCTCCCATATCCGCAGTCTAATTTCCCTCCCCCTGCCCAGCTTCCTCCATGCCTGCAGTTCGGATCGTCTTGTGCCCACGGCCCAGTTTGTCCCAGGCTGTCTTGGGCAGGTGCTGTGTGTAGGAGACAGGGCTTCTCCATCAAGGCCTCGGTCATCAGGGGGCAGTGGTTGAAAGCTGGGTAAAGGGTCCTGGTGAGCTGCTCTTAAGCCACGACTTATGACAGCACTGAAACCTCCACTGATCCCTAGGCAACCCATCCTTTAGTGACCTCACAAGGAACCCACCAGTTTCTGAAATTTTCCCTCTCCCTGGCCATTCCTTTGTTCCCTCTTTTCTTGCAGAGGAGCCATGCCTGGGGGTGCCTAGAAGCAATGGTGGGAAACATAGTGGGGTTGGCTCAATCTCTGACCCCCAGTTTCGGTTGTAAGTGAGTCCATCCCCCCTGCCATTCACCCTGGTGCCACTGCTGGCTCCAGGGGTGCCTGGTGGGGACAGGGCTTCGAGTAAGTGGCTCCCAGAGCAGGAGGAAGACTCATTAGCTTGACCTCCAACCAACCTCTTCCTTGGGGGGGTTATTGCTCCCATCCCCCTGCCTCTGAGCCAGCCTGCTCCTCCCACGTCCAGACCCATATGCAGAGGTGGGGGCCAGAGGTGAGCCTGTCATTGTCCTGGTGCCCCTCCCCAGTACATCGGTCTCTCGCTTCCTGACATAGACCATTGGGAAGTTCTTCCTTTGGTCTACTGAACAGGTGTTCTGCTTCAGCTTGAGTCATCAGCCTTCCCCTCGTGGAGCCAGCGAGCGATAGCTGCTGGCCCCACGGCCTTCTGTTCACACCGTCAACCCTGGAGCCTCCATGGGGCAGTGAGGGGTGAGGGATAAATAACCTGAGACAAACAGGAGCAACCAAGCAGCCGAAGCTCCCAGATCACACACGGTTGTTCAGTTTGGTGCCGGAGGGCGGTGTGCAGACGTCTCTCTCTGGGACTGGGACTCGCTGCTCTGGACCCCACTGGAACGGCTGCCTAGGGGACTGAGGGTTGACTGTCTGATGCCGCTGCAGGGAGAGAGGCCTGGGGGGCTTCATTGTGCTGATTGTGAACAGGGAGGGGCTGGGTGAGGGAGGAGAGAGGTACCTAGCAGGGAGAAGTCCCCCAATGTCCACCCCGACTGACTGAAGTACCCTCTGCCTCTGCCCTCCCCCATCCCCAGAGTCACAGACCTGAGAAGGAGTGGCCTGTGAAGAGCCTCAGAGTCTACTTGGGCGTGAAGAAGAAACTCCGGCCACCCACCTGGTGAGCTGGACCTGGGGAGATGGGTCTGTAGCTGGGGCCTGTGGGGGCTCAGAACAGATTGGGGGGAGGTACACCTGGGGGCTTTGAACTTGACAGGTGGCTTTGGTGGTTCTGGAGGTGTCCAGCAGCATCAGCGTCACCTGGAAACACATTAGTAACTCCGCTTCTCGGGTCTCACCCAGACCTGCTGGCCGGTGGATCCTGGGGGTGGGGCCAGCAGTCTGTGCTGTAACCAGTGTTCAGGGAACTCTGATCCTTGCTCATATTTGAGAACTACTGGCCTGGATTGAAACCCTTTTACTGACTATCTCTGGGACCTTTCTGTGCCTCACTTCATACATCTGTAGAATGGGGAAAATAATACGGCAGTTGGTTCAAAGGGTGGCTGTATGTTTTCAAAAATTGAAAAGTGATGCATAGCCATAAGTATTGTTATTAATTTAAGAAGCCACCAGGCTTGGTGTTCTGACTTTCTTGACTCTTCTGCTGGCTGTGCCTGGCTTTATCTGAGGGACTAGGGCAGGACTAGGGTGGTGTAGGGCTGAGGATGGGGGAGCCAACCGCCTGGGAGGCTGTGAGGAAGGTAGGGGCTGTGAGAGGAGAGGCGGTAGCTAGGATATGCTACCCTTGCAAGAAGGCCCTGAACTCTGCTCCCAGCTCTGGCCCATGCTTCTGGGCTCTATCCTGGGAGCCTGGGCTGTGAGGCCGCTGGGGGCTGTCAACTGACCCCACTCACCCCTCTGCAGCTGGGGCTTCACTGTGGTGCACGAGACAGAGAAACACGAGAAGCAGCAGTGGTGAGCGAGGGCCCTGTCTTGAGACCCCAGGCCGAGGAGAGATGGTAGCCTGTCCCCCTTGAGTGGGTCCCCCTCACTGTCCAGATCTGTGCCCGACCCTGAGACCCTGGGCTGGGGAGATGGGCAGGGTGTTCCCTTGGCAGCACACAGACCTGTGCCCCGCCCTGCAGGTACCTCTGCTGTGAGACACAGATGGAGCTCCGGGAGTGGTTCGCCACCTTCCTCTTTGTGCAGGTACCAGGTGCAGAGGGTAGGACTGGGTGTTGGGGGAAGGGGGCCCCGAGGAGGCATTCATTGTGGTGAATGGGATGTTTGCTTCTTCGCTATTCAGGCTACCAATTGCTCAAGGAAATTTTGAGTTGTTTTTAATTCATTTTGTTTGTTCCTTTACTCATTAAACCCTTCCCAGTGCCTGCTCTGGTCCGTGCTGGAGCCAGGCATGCTAGAGACAAAGGGTGCAGACCCCTGTCCGTGGGTGGGTGTGTGGGGAAGGCAGCAGGGAGAGGGGGTCATGGGAGCTGAGTCTTTGTGGATGAGGGAACATTCAAGCAAAGGTAGGGGGTTAGGGGTGGCTTCTAGGCAAAGGGAACAGTTTACGCAAAGGCACGGCAAGAGAGCTACAGACTGTCCAACGAGGTGTAGAGGGAGAAGCCAGGAGTGCCAGACGCTGCCACTAGAAAGGGAATCGAGCAAAGCCTCAAAGACCCTTGAAGGCCACAGAAGCTGAAGTTGACCTAGTCGGCAGTTTTAAGGGGGAGTGTTAAGCAAGAAAGAGTGGTGTGGGTTTGAGTTTCAGAGGGCTCATTCTGGATGTGGCATACAGGGGAGGATGGACTACAGGGCCGGCCTGGAGGTGAGGTGACCAGGGAGGTGGCTGCTGCAGCGGGCCAGGTGGGAGCAGGCTGGGGACTTCGAGCAGGGCCAGAGGGGTTGGGCCAGAGGTTTTAGCTGAGAGCTCAGAATTGTTTAGGAAGAAGACAGACAAAACTGTACCAGGACCTGGGCTGAGTTCTTTTAGCAGTCAAGGTCTAAAGGGAAACGGTAGACGCTGTAGTTTTCTTGGTTCCTGGTGAGAGGAGGCAAACTGTTTTATTGGTGCTGCGTTCCCAGAGCAGTTTGTTTGTGGACCGGGAGATGAGAGTTGTTGGGTAACATAATTGGCTGGGCTTTGCCAGGAATACAGTCATGTTCTCCTAACAGCTGCTTCTCATATCGGCTGGGATCAAAACTGAGGGTGTCACCTCAGATCACAGCTGGAGTCATTTCTGGGAAGGGTGGGCGGATCTGAAGCTGAGTGTCTGGGCCAAAGCTGATCCCAGGTCTCAGCATCCCCCTCCTCCCCTGCTCCCCAGCACGATGGCCTGGTGTGGCCCTCAGAGCCCTCACGCGTGTCCCGGGTGGTCCCCGAGGTCCGGATGGGCAGCGTATCGCTGATCCCCCTGCGTGGCAATGAGAACGAAATGCGCCGGAGCGTGGCTGCCTTTGCCGCGGACCCCCTTTCTGTGAGTGGCTCTCCATCCCTGTGGGCAGGGCTGGGGTCTTGGCCGGATGCTGCTTTCCACCTGACTTACCTCTTTGCTTCTCCTTTCTGAGTGCCCTGGGGCTCCGTTCCTCTGTCCTCAGTAGGAGTCCTGACAGGCCCCTTTGGTTCACTTGGTTCATGGGAGCCCTCTCTCCACCTCGGCCCCTGTGAGCCTTCACAAGGTGCTTATGAAATCTGGGCTTCTGTGTCTTTCCGCAGCTCCTGAGAAACATGTGAGTGCAGGAGCCAGTCCCTGGCTCTGGGATTCTTGCTGCCTGGAAGCCTTCCTGTTCAGACACCCTCATGCCCTGCGTGCCTGCCGTGAGCCAGCAGAGGGCGCATGAGGAAGCTGCACCCCACATTCCACATCCAGACTGCAGCATGGGGATCCCTGGCTGGGGTGGGGGCAGCAGGGCCTATCTGAAGAGGAACCCCGCACCTGCTCTGTCCAGGTGCTCAGCCCTCCTGGCCTGGTCTGCTCTCCCCCAGGGTCACCCACCCTGAGTTTGAGAGGTTGGAGAGATAGGCATCAATCAGGAGCTCTGGAGGGACACCATCCTTCCAGAGGCTCGAGGCTTTGGGGCCCCCGCTGGAAGGGAGCCTGCCGCCTTGCACCAACAACAGAAAGCTGATACTCTAAGGAACACTCATTTGGGGGGAGGCGGGGGGGAGCTCTTGGGTAAGTTTCTACAGGGCTGAGAAGTGGACTTGGGGGTCTTCAGCCCCTCTTCTGGTCTGGGCTGCCTGGGATGGCCCAGGTTGCCTGGTGCCTCTTCCCCACTTTGGGGACCTTTTGATACTATAAATATATATATCTGTGTATTTTATTCTGTGTGGTGCTGAGGCCTGTGA
>NW_006383005.1:2492503-2521578 GCF_000327345.1 Myotis davidii
GGGTGGGGAGGACAGGGCCCCAGGAGCCCAGAGGTGAGTGCTGGAGCCCTGAGGTCCGGGCCTGGGCTCTGCTCTCTCGGCCCTGCAGCCACTCTCCCCTGCCCCAGGCTGGCTCCATGCCATCCCCACTGTACTTCTGTGCAGCCAGGGTGGGCAGCACTGGTGCCGATCCTGGCCAGGACGGACCTCCATCCAGACTGGCCCCTATTCCTGAGCAGGAGCCTGTGTGTGGCATGTGTGTGACTCAGGGAAGTCTCCCACCAGCTCCTCTGAGACAGGGTCACAGGAGTTTTATTAAATTAGGAAGACGGGCCTCAGGGTACTCTTGGCCCCTGTGCATAGCCCTCCAGAGGTAGGCCTTGTCTTGCACAGGGAAGCTGTCCTCACTAGGCACTGCTGGGTCATTTCCTCCAAGAAGACAAGGACCTGGCAAGTGGAGGAGATAATGAGCTGTTCAGAGATGGATTGGGGACTCCCTGGGAAGATGCCAGACACCACATTCCCGCCTCTGCCTAGTCTCATTACCGGCCTCTCTCCAGGGGCCCAGCGGGCAGACAGGCTGACCTCCCAGTTTCAGTCTCAAACACGGGCTAGGCAGAGAGATGGAAGATGGGTCACATGACCTCTGACTCATGTGATTCAGCTCCATGGGGAGGCCTGGGTTTGGGTAGGAATCTTGGGAACCTGGACTCCAGGTTCCTTGTTCCTTGCGAATGGGAGGTGGATGCCAGGAGACTGGAATGGGTCCACGACTGGGGCTAAGCCCCTTGAGTCTTGGACTCTTATCTTGCCCCCAGTGGGCTTCTCCAGGCCAGGCTGACCATTCCACTTACAGCCAGGACAGACCCTTGTCCAGGTGCTCAGGGGCTGGAATCTTCCCTGGATCTGACCTTGGACTGAGGCTCAGAAAGAGGATGGATGGGACTAGAGTCTGTCCTTTTCTAAGTTGCCAATGTCTCTGCCCTGGCCGAGGGGCCTGGCTACAGTGACTGCATGGGGCCACCAGGGAGCAGCCACAGCTCAACATTGGGTCTCAGAACAGGTTTGGTAGGTAGGTCTCTAGTGTGACCATCCTGGCCCAGGCCTTGCTCTTTTGGAGTGTGGGGTGGGACCTGTCTCTAACTTTGACTCCGAGACTGGTGCTATTCTGGGAGGCAGCACAGTGCAGGGATGTGCTTTGGACTCCTGGGATCTAGAAGGCAGGAGGAGGAGGAGGGAACAGCCCTGTACCAAGCACCTGTTGTGTTTCAGCGCCTGTGCTCTATGCACTATCTCCTGGCAGAGGCTCCGAGAGGGGAGGCAACTGGCCCAAGGTCACACAGCTCTCCTGGGTCTGGGCTGAGGTCCATTTCCACTGCCCTGCTTTGGAGAGGTCTCCCTCCTGCACTCCTCTCCTTATTCCAACGCTGCTCTCTCTCATAAGTGGCCCGACTTGTTCTCTGGGGAAGAGGAACTGAACTGTCAGGAGTGTAATGTACTTTTGCTTGGAATCACGAGCCATTAGGGCCTCAGCCTTAATGAATTTTGGCAATGTCAGCAGTGTTGGGTGGATTAGGAAACTCTGCTGGTCTTTGTCACAGGATTCCTAGAAATGGGACGTCTGGAGAGGTTTGTCCACATATTATTTGAGATTGGGTTGGGGGGTGGTGGCTGAGGAGCTCAAAGCTAGACCTGCTGAGGGGAGGGGAGCAGCTCCTAGAGAGGGAGGGCCTCTTGTAAAAGAAGGTACCTCTGAACTGGCCTTGAAGACTGGTGCACATGGGGTATGTGGGACTTGGAGTGGGGATGGGTTGAATTGTTGGGGAAGGAGGACAGGCCTTCAAGAGTCAACCCAAGTCTGGGCCTAATTTCAAGGGACCACAGGGAGCCCTGGGAGAGAAAGCTGTGGCAAGTCCGAGAGCATTGTGAATGGAAAGGTGGCTGAGAGGAGAGATGGGGGAAGGTCTGGGAGTGGGTGGTGGGTGGGATGTCTGTCTCTTCCATCTCCTTACCCACTCTACAAAGCACTCAGCAGCTACCAAGAGCCTCTGGTCCGCAGGAGACCCCTGGGCTCCACAGGAAATCACTGGGGTAGGGGCGGGGAAGATGGGCCCTAACTCCTCCCCTCTTCCCTCTGAGCTGGATTGGAAGGAGGGCCTGAAGCTGAGGTCTTCTGTCCTGGCCCCATGCTCTGGTGGCTCCCAGGCCCCCTGACCACAGCTGTTTGTTGTGGAAAAGCATGGATGTGGATGCCAGCTGGGTGGAGCTGAGGCTCCCATCTAAAAGCCGTGGAGCTTTGAATTTCTAAGGTTTCTGATCCTCGATGTTCTCATCATCTGTACTTTGGAGATATTAATAGTACTGACATGCCTCACTTTATTGTGCTTCACAGATATTGTGTTCTTTACAAAGTAAAGACAGCCTCCACCAACAAAAAGATTACAATTCGCTTTATTGTATTGGTTTGGAACCAAATTCACAATGCCTCCGAGGTATGCCTGTACCTACGAGTGGGAGGATAAATGAGCCAATAAGTGGAAGTACTTAGCACTATCCCTCAATAATCCCCTTCCCAAATATGTCTGGGGGACATCATGGCATCCAGAATCCTCTCCAGGCCCCATATATTGTCATTCAATGAGCATTTTTTGAACATCTACTGTGTGTAGAGCTTTACTGAACACTGAGTGGGAGCAGATGAGTAAATGGTGTGGGGGAAGGAGGGAGCCCTTCTGTTGGGGAGTATTGATCAGGAAAGACTCCACGGATGAGGTGAGGCTGGAAAACAAGTGTATGACTGTAGATGGAGTTGGGGAGAAGGCATCTCCAGGAGAGGGAATGGCAGAGCCAAAAGCGAAGTGATGTCACGGCAGTGAGCAGCCTGTTGCAGTTGGTGCTTAGTGCCCAGGGAGCCCTCCAGCCCCCAGCCCCCATGCCTCGGTGTTGGGACTTTTACCTGTATTATCGATTTCTTAACATACGACCAGAGCCCAGTCACATGGGCTCCTTGAAGTCTTCCCCCCACTAGAAAAATGAATAGTTTCCATTCCTTTCACCAGCTCTGTGACCTAAGTGACCCAAACCCTGATCTTGAGAATGTCTGTCTGTCTGTCTGTCTGTCTGTCTCTTACATGTAAGTACAGCTTGCATGAACCTCCCACTCTCTCTTCCAATATGACATCTCCTTCAGGAAGCCCTACTGGATTGCTCTTTGTTCCTACTATACGGAGTGCACTTAAGGTGTGTGTGTGTCTGTCCAGGTCACTTGCACCCAGCTAGGAACTGGCCCAGGAAAGATCTGTCAGGGACAGTTTCCTGGTCATCCCCAGCTGGTCCAGCCCTAGTGTGTCCCCTCTCCCATGCACTTTCAGCCTGTGGAAATGTATGCACTTTCTCTGCTCTAGTTACAGCTCCTATTACTGTATTTATCACCCTGGAGACACAGTGGTACAGACACACACGGCACACACACTTTCCCTGCGCACACGTGTCTGCACACCTCAGCTGCACTCACACACACACGCACACTCTGCACGTGTATGTACTCCCACACACACAAAGCTCTCTAGGAAAATTGTCCCTATCCTTCCTGCTGCTCCTCCTCCACTCTGTCCTCCCACCACCACCCACCTCCAAACACTGAGACCAAAGAGATGGGCTGGACGGCGCCTCCCACCACCTGTCAGCCTGGGAGGCACTTCCCCCTCCTTGACTATAGTGTGTTCTCCTTCCTCACCGCCTGCCTTTCCCCTCCAGCCTGTCTCCCCAGCGTTCTGCCCGTCCCCACTCTGTGCCACTTTCTGTATATCTCTTCCTCCACCTTGGTCACTCTGAGTCCTCTCTCTGCCGCTCTGTTGCCCCTCTGAGGTGTTCCTCCTTGTTCTCCCTCCTCAGGGGCTCAGGGACCTCACAGGGGCTGATGGACACAGAGGGGCAGGCAGAGGGGTCCTGTCACTTTCTGTTACTCCTCCTGAGCGAAGGGAAGGCTGTGTGCCTGGCACCATGGAGACCAGTGTCATGGTAACACAGCCCGGGTGGGCACAGCCTTCCTTCTCCTACGAGGAGCCCCGTAGTCCCCTCCACAGGTCTCGAGGAGGTGGGCCTTGTGCTGCTGCCCAGCACTGGCTGCCACGCCTGCCTCCAGTTCCTATCACCACCTCGGGCAGAACACCCCCACCCTGACCAATTCTACTTGCACCGTAGCTCCTAATGCCTTAACTCACTAAAGGGGGAGAGGGGGCGAATCCTCTCCAAACACCCGAGGGCTCATTTATAGACCAAGGGCCAGAGAGAGCAGAGGCTTGTCCAGGGGCACACAGCAAGTATGGACTGGCTCAGAGAGGTCAGTCCACCCTGGGACCCTGCTCCCTGGGAGGTCTCTAGCCAGTCCTTAGTGTCATAATAATAATAATGGTGCAAATGGTCATGTTGATAAGCCATCTGGAAGCACCCACCACATACTACTGGGCTAAGGCTTTGCATGTGTCATCGTTTCATCCTTATAACCAACCCTATGAGGGAGATACTCCTTTTGTTTCCACTTTATAGATGAGGGAAACTGAGGCACGGACTTCCCACTGTCAGCTGACCAATAAATCGTGCGGTTGGGCCAGGAACACAGGTCCTCCCCAGATGCTGCGGGTGAGCCAAGGCTTCAGGCCTGGTGCCCTCCCCCGCAGGCAGTCTTTTTCTATGTGAGAGGCAAATCGTCTTTCAGCTCTGTCATTCCTTCTGGAGGGAGTTCACGGGGAGGGGAGGTCTGGGGCTCAGCCTCGGTCTGGCCTTAGGGTTTCTGGAAGCCAGGAGGTTATTTTTCTAAGAAGACGAAGGGGGAACAGGCCTTCCTAGTGGTTAGTCCTAAGGAAGGCCTCCCTTGCAGTCTGGCCAGGCAGAAACTAGCTCATAACCTCCAGGACCTTTTGGGACCGTGTCTAAGCCCAGGCTGGAGCCTGGGGGTGGAACAAGGAGACCTTGCCTCCCAGGCCCAACTTCTCCTTGTCACCTGACCTTGATGGAGTCACACGTCAGCTGCTCGCTCCTGGCTTATGTAATTATTCAAATATAGTAGCTGCCTTTATTTCACTGAGTCACCCCCTCCCCCCTCCCCCCGCAGGTGCAGAGAGTTAAGGGGGAGGAGGTAATTATGGGTGAGTGGGTGGCTCAGGGTCTCCTGGCAAGGAGGATGCTGCTGTTCTGGGGTGGAGAGTGGTGATAGTGGGGCTGGGGTGGGGGCCGAGGGAGTATAAAACCGTCCCCAGAGTATGCAGCCACAGGGGCCACTTTTGCCCTGACCTATCCCTTTGAAATCCCACATTCCTGGGGCATCCTTCCCAGGGTCAGCAGCTGTATTCACAGCCTTTTCTGGGCCTTTGCCCAGCTGGAGGAGGGGGTAGGAGGAGAGAGAGGTGGCTTAGGAAGAGGAGAAAGTAGGCTGGTGGGGCCATGGCTAAAAGTTCCTGGTCCTAAGCCCAGCCCTGCCCTTTACTCTGCCCGCTCTCACCTCAGTTTCCCCATCTGGAGCATGAGGGATTGAAGTCTGCTGCATCTCCTGCTGCCTGATTCCTATCCCTGGAGAAGACCTTGCCCTTACACAGAAGGCAATTCCAAGCGTCTGGTTGACTTACCTCTCCTCTTCCTTTTCCCTGCCCACCCCAAGTCCGTCCATCCTCGCTGGGCCCGTTCAGCCTCCCCACCCACCCACAGGGCAGTGTAGGCAGGAAGGGCCACTGGGTTCTGGGCTGAGGAGCTGAGCTGCTGCTGCCTCTCCCCTCCATAAGTTTGCCATCTGCTCTACCACTTCATCCGCCTGCCCAGCAGGCACAGGAGCTCACTACCCCCACCTGGGGGCATTCCTTCTCACAGGGCCGCTCTGGCTGATCCGGAAACTCAGGCACACAGTGCCTGGGCCTTGGGTTCTGGTCCCCAAAGCCGCCTTCCTGTGGTGTTGAAGAAGCTGCTCCACCTTAGAGCTGTTCTGGAGGCTGGGTAGCCTTTGTTTCTTTGTAAGCAAAGGTTTTGCCAGCCATGAGGAAATGTGGGGGGGGGGGGGGAGCCAGTCCCTTGCCAAGGACGTGGTTCTCCAGCTGTTGTCCTTGGAGCTACAGGTGGCAGCTTCCTAGGCAAGGAGGAGATGGAGAAGCACTGTGAGATGGCTCCCCGAGCCCCCCCTCCCTCCACACACACCCCTGTTGCCAAGACCCAGATGTGGGCCCATCCTGGTCCCCAGCCAGAGGGAGTCACCCAAGGGTTTTCAGTCCAACCCTCCGTGAAAATCATGTTCTGCCAATTACCAGCCTCCTCTGGAGAGCTGAGGGCTGGTTCACGCTTTATGACCTCAGTCTGCCCCGGGTGTGTGTGTGGATCCCCACAGAGCAGGTCCGTGAGGCCCCCTCCACATCACCTGTCCCTCCACATCCACCTGCAGCCTCTTAGGGCTTGCTCCCTTCTGATCCTGGATTGAGCTCTGAAGTACACCATGTCATTTCCACACTCAGCTGTGTCTCCTTCCTACTCTTCTCCGTGATCATTTCTCACTTGTACCTGGTGAGGCTGCTCCCTGGGGAGCCAAGGATGGGAGGGCCAGTCAGGGTTGATCATGAGAGACCTCAGTGCCCGGCTGAGGTGCATGGCTTTATCCTGAGGGACCCAGGGAGCCATGCATGGGTTTTGAGGAGTCACATGAGCAGCTAGATGTCTTAGCAAGGTGGCAATCGGTGCAGGGTGGAGGTGGAGGCGGGGTTGAACTGGGATGGGGGCTGGAGAATGCCCAGTTGAGGAGAAGGAAGCTGGGGCTCTGGGAATGAAGGGAGCGGTAGATGTGAGAACCGCAGAGGGAGAATTGACAGGCCTTCATGACAGACTTGATACAAGAGGTGGAAAGGGAAGAGGTAAAGCGACTTTGAAGTTTCCAGACTGGGGATTAGAAGTTTGCTGATGCCTTTGATAGAGACAAAGCAGTGTTGGGTGTTGAATATTTCAGCGCGAGGGGCCTGTTGGATGTCCCCAGAAGAGATGTCCAGGAGGCAGCAGAGAGAGGGCTGGGCCAGAGGGCACTCACAGTTGGTATGTGGGAAAGCTCCATGCCCCTGAAGTAGGGGGGAGAATGAGGAGCGGCAGGCCTGGTGCTCCTGTAGGGAGCGCTGGTCCATACGGAGGGGGTGAAGATAGGACGAGGCAGTGAGCAAGAGAGAGTAAGTGCCGTCTGGAAGGTGGGAGGGGGACAGCCTCGTAGGAGGGAGGGGGAGGGCGCTGAGAAGCCGCCTTTGGTCAAGAGGAGGTAGCTGGAGCCTGTGAGTCCTGGGTGGAGGCTGATTCTCCAGTCGCTTTGGGCAGCCACCCGCCTTCCAGAAGCATCCTGCTTCCTCCCACCTCCCTCCACTTCCCCAACTAGCAGGAAAAAAAGGAAAGAAAAAAAGCAAAAGCAAAACCCCGAGTGCGGAATCTTGGGGGGAAAGCGGGGGAGGGTGAGTGGGTGAGAGGTAATCAACCAAAGACTTTGTATGCATATATACACAGACAATAGGGTACTGAAGGCCTGGGGAAGAGAAGGAGGAAGTGGGGCATGTAATATTTTCAACAATAAAGATTTTAAACACACCACCACCACCACCCCACCCCACCCCACCCCCAAAACCGGTGTCTGCTGACCTGCTGCAGGATCTGTGAACCGGACCTATACGGATCAGCACCGTGGAGAGCGTCCTGGGCGGGACCTGAGGCTGGGCGGGGCTTCGCCGTTTTTTTTGTTTTGTTTTTTTTCCCCTACCGGGTCTTGGTTCCTGCACCCGCTGGTCTTGCAGGCCAGTCCCAGGTAGAGAGGGAGGAGCAGGCCTGGATAGTCCCAGGCTCTCTCCCCTTTCTGCGCCTTCCTCCTCCCAGCGTTACCCTACAGGGCTGTTACTCTCTCAGCCTCTTCAGGGGAGGGATTGGAGGAAAGGAAAGGAACCTTTCAGACATTCCACAAACCTCTGTGCTGGAATTGTTGCCCTCTTTCCGATGGGAAACTAAGGTAAAGCTCAGCGAGGTTAAATGACTTGCCCAGGACACATGGCAGAGCTGGGACGTGAACTTGCACCTGCTGACTCTATGTTCTGGAGTAGCCAGTAGTCCTGGATCTTGCACCTCCTTCCTGCAGACACCTGACTTCTGGGGCAACTGTGGGGTTTGGTGTGACAGTGGGATGGGGAGGAGATCCTCCCTCCCACCTGACTTGCTTGAGTGTGTTCTCAGGTGGTTTCCAAGGTTGAGGCCTCCACCCTCGTTTCCTGAGTGGAGGGAGGGCAGAAAGGGGCTGAGAGCCAGGTGATGCCTCAACGCACCTGCTCCCCCTCACCGAGCCCAGGAGGAGCCCTCCTTTGAACTCCTCTGACTCAGCTTCTTACCGCCAGGCGCCTCAGGGCGTGGAGGGGAGCTGTGAGCACCAAGACTGGCCGCGGTCCAGGGCTTTGGCTTTCTGAGACCGCAGAATGCCTTCCCAGCCAGCAGGCATGGAGCAGCGAGGTCCCATGATGGGTCAGGCTGAGAAAACAGTTTGCCCAGAGCTCTCAGAGATGAAACACTCTACCTTCTGGGGCCGCAGCGGGAAGCAAAAGCTCCCTCCCATTTTCTTTCTTGACACTTCCTAAGCCAGCTGCTTCTGTAGCACTCAGCCTGGCCAGGGCTCCTAAACAAGCTTGGCATTTCTGTCCACCCCCCACAACTGTGCACCCCATGCCCTTGAGCAGGGGTCAGGTTTCCACTGATCTCGTGGGCTTCTGTCTAGAGCCTGATGTGTGCAGGGGGGGCGGTATTCGCCCCACAGCTCAGCGAGGAGGGATTACTGGTGAGCGTTACATGTAGCTCCTCCAGCCTGCAATACACCCCCTTCTCCTGGGGTCCCCTCCTTGCCTTTAAAGATCCTCTCTTCCAGAAACGTTTGCCAATCTCTGACTGGGTCAGGGGCCCCCTCTGAGCACAACAGACCCAATGCTTCCCTCTGCCACTCTGCAAGTTGCCCCTCCCCTTGTCTGGGTGCTTCTCCGGGGCAAGAAGCAGTTTGAGTCATATCCAATGACGTTCGCCAGTCATAGGTGTTTGAATGAATGAATGAGTGAATGAGTGTGTGAGTGGTGGAGCCAGGACTCAAACCCCAATCTCCTGCCTCAGGCTGTGGAGCTTTTCCTCCTGTGGCCAATAGGAGACTTGCTGAGACAACTCCCTGCCCGTTTCATTGTCTAATTGCCCCATTCCGTGGGGTGAGGTCATCCTCCTGGGGAGTCCTCTCTGGGGATGGGGCAGCGTGTGGCAGGCCCTCCTGGCTGTAGTCCATTGGTGATGAAGGCTGTGTGGGGTGCTGCGGCTTGGATGCCCACAATGCCTAGTAGGGGTTCATACTCAAGCATCTTGATCGCTCTTGGGCTCTGCTCCCTCTCTCCTCTCCTTCACGTGTTTCTGGCCCCTTTCCTCTCTGTTTCTCTCTCAGTCTCTCCCTCTGTGTGTATTTCTTGTCCTCTTCCAGCCAGAGTTTCTCTCTACCTTTCTCTCTCTCTCTCTCTGCCTCTCTGCACCTCCTCCTTCTCCCCTCCCCCTTCTGCATTATCAGAACTCCAACCTCCTCCCAGAGCCAGCCAGCCAGCCTAGCGGCAGAGGCAGTGGCAGCGGGAGAGGCGAGAGCAGCCGGGAGAAGCCAGGGCAGCAGAGCTGGATTGGGGTGCTGAGTCCAGGCTGAGTCGGGGATAGGCTGCTGCTCTTGGTCCCCGTGCTTGCTGGACCAGGTGCCCTGCCTGGAACCCCGGGCAGGGTGGGAAGGGCAAAGTGCCACCTTAGTCTGGCTGGGGAGGCAGATGATGAGGAGTGATGGGGCAGGCATGCGGCCACTCCATCCTCTGCAGGAGCCAGCAGTACCCGGCAGCGCGACCGGCTGAGCCGTGAGTACTGTTGAGGGGTTGGGGGTCTGTGTGAGTGGCTGCAAGAGGTGCCATGGACGGGGTCCTGAGAGTCCCTCCAAGGAGCTGGGTTTGGTATGGAGCTGAGCCACGTGGGATGATCGATCCGGCTCCTGGGCACCTGGTTGCTGGACTATGGATGAACTGAAGGGTTCCAGGTTTGATTCTAGTCAAGGGGACCTTGGAGAGGGACTGTCCGGACACCCAGTGTGTGTGTGTGTGTGTGTGTGTGTGTGTGTGTGTTTGTGTGTGTGTTTATGTGTGTGTTGGGGGGGCAGTTACACAAAAATGAATGAGTGGCTCTGGAGCAGGAGAGAGTCTGGAGCAACTGCCCTCCATGGAACTGAGATTGGGATTGAGAGCCGCCCGTTTAGGCAAATTTACCCCAAATCACCTGTCCCAGTCAGAGCCACAGTGTTCATTGGAATGAGGCCCCTGTGCACCAGCCTCGTGTTTGCCCACGTGCAGGGGATGCACGTGCAGGTGAGTGGAGGAGGTGCCCCTCCCCCGTCTGAGGGTTGCTGAGGCGGCAGGTCCATGCCAGGGTACCTGAGGGTATATGTATGTTTGTACATGTGTGGGGTGCAAGGGGACATGTGTGGGGGGTGCAGGGGGACACGTGGGGTATACAGGGGCCTGTGAGTTCTGAGGTCTTTGGTGGTTGTGAGCAGCAGGGTGTGAGCATCCCAGTGTGATTGTGAGGGATTGAGTGCAGATTGGTGTCTGTGTGTAGGTGTGTGCATGTGTGTTTGCTTGAATGTGTATGTTGGCATGCATGTTAATATGTGTGCTGTGTCTACAAAATAGACGACTCAGTACTGAGCATGTTGTTTGATTCCATGTGCATTCATGTGTGTGTTTGTTAGTGTGTGAATATTAGTATTTGTGTATGTGTGAGTGAGTGTGAGTGTGTGTGAGTATGTGTGTGTGTGAGTGAGTGTGAGTGTGTGTGTATGTGTGTGTGTGAGTGAGTGTGAGTGTGTGTGAGTGTGTGTGTGAGTGAGTGTGAGTGTGTGTGTGTGTGTGTGAGTGTGTGTGTGTGTGTGTGTGTGTGTATGACAGCCTAAATGTCCTGATGTGGGTGTATAATCAGGGTGCTAGTGTGCATGAGTATGTTTGTTGGTCCTTGTGTGGCTGGTGCATGTGTGTGACTATATGTGTGTGTTTAACTGAGTGTGCATGGATGGCTGTTTTCTTTCTCAGGTGGTTGAGGACACAGCTGGGACACTGGACCACTGAAGCCGGGTGGGGGTGCCTGAACATGTGGCCGCCTCCGTGAGTCCAGGACAGTTCATTTTACGCCCTGTAGGGAGATGCAGAAAGACAGGCAAGAATGCCTCTGCCCTCTGGGGCCTTCTAAGCTCCCTAGACAAATAGCTTGAGAATAGTTACGCTGTGAAGACCAGGATCAAGCTAACAGGTGGAGGGTGGAGTGGGTGCAGCATGAGCAAAGGCCCTGGTTGGGAGGGGGCATGCGCAGCAGAAGGCTGGAGGGTAGGCAGGAACCACATCCTGCAGCACTTCGAGCCCCAGGCCTCTTGGGCTTTACCCTGAGGGACCTGGGGAGCCCGGGAAGGTATGATGCAGTGGAGAGGCATCATCAAATTTGGGTTTTAAAAAGCTGCCTCGATGGTGATGTCAGAGTTAAACTGGGAGAGAGATGGCCAGGAGGCCAGTGTGGAGGCCAGGCCAATGCAGGCATCATGAGGTCTGGGTCTGAGGGGGCCAAGGTGCAGATGAAACCAAGGCTTCCTGAAGGGAGAGCCTGGAGGGCTTGGAAGCGCATGGGGAGGGAGCATGAGGCAGCTCAGGCTGGAGGTGCAGGATAGCTGGAAGCCTCAGACACGTAAAGTAGTGGGGAGACCCCTGCAGGGTCTCTGGCCAGGATGCAGAGGGTCAGAGATCACAGGGCCATCGTTTCTCAAACAGGGAAACTGAGGCTGTGGCATTATCATCCTCCTCTGGCTGCAAGGCTGGGGCTGAAGCTCTTTAGCAAACCTGAGCCTCAGTCTCCTATCTTCAGGCCCCACATGGGACCTCTTGTTTGCTTGAGTTGGGTCGGCTCAGTGAGGGTTAACTGTCTTTAGGCTCCCTACAGCCCCCGGCTCCCCCTGCCCACCAAGAAACTCCTGCCACTCTTCCTGCTTCCCACTCCAGCCTCCTGTCCCCAGGGACTACTGATGGCTTGGCTGGGATCTAGCCAAATGGGGGAGGCAGAACTCCTGGCGGTATCCCTTCAGTTTTAATGGACTGGGAGTCTCACCCTCAGTGTGCTGCTGTGGGGTCGGGCCTGCACGCCTCAGGTCTCTGCTGCTTGCCAGTACAGTCTACCCTCTCAGCACGCTTCCATTCCTGCATGTGTCCTTTCATTCATTCAGTCACTTATCCAACAGGGACTCCCCAGTGCCTGCTTGGTGCTGACTGGGCTGGTCACTCGGGACACAGAGAGGACACCAACCCAGACCCTGCCCTGAGGGAGTGCAGTCTGATGAGGGAGGCAGAAGTGGAAACTTAGAGCCTGCCGTGTGGACAGTGCTTGCAGAGGTAAGCCCCAGAACTCTGGGGGCCACACCCAGCCAGGGGTTCAGAGGAAGAGGCATTTGAACTGAATCTTGAAGAATGGATAGGACTTGCCCAAGCAGGGAAGAGCAGAGGGAACAGCATGTAAGGTGGGTAGATGTGGGAAAGTGTGGCCTGTTCCAGGGGCAGTAAGAGCTTGAGTTGGCAGGAACATTGAAAAGGAGAGAGAGCAGAAGCGGCCAGACTCTGTGGGGTCTCAAGTGCCAGGTAAAGGGGTTTGGACTTTTCCTTCTGGGTTTAGGGAGCTGGGGAAAGGCTTTTGAATAGGAAGCCTCCCCTAGGAAGCCCTCCTTGGTTCTCTCACCCTCTGACTCACCCTGAAGTCTCTTTCTCTGATGCCACAGGATCAAAAATACAGCCGAGTGAGACTTCCCCTGTGATGTCCTGTGTGAGAGCTCCTTACCCAGGCGGCCAAGGAGTTCCTCAAAGGCAGGAGCCACCTCCTCGTGCTCCCCTACTCACAGCACAGTGCTGGGCCCCCAGGCTCAGTGCAGCCTCTGGTGGGAGAGGATATGATGAGCATCCGGGCCACCTTCTAGAAGTTGCTTCATTCCTCCCTGCAGTTCACTCGCAGGTCGGTCCAGCCCAGCTTACATACCCCGAGGGACAGGACGCTCATCCCTTCCCTCTTGGGCAGCCCTTCCCTTACAGTGGTTACATCTGCCCTGGGCTCAGCACAGGGCCTGGCTGCTCCAGGATACCTGCCTGGCCTGGTATCGTTGCTCTATCCTGGTCACTGTCCTTCCTCCTAAGCAAGGCCAGGCTGAGGCATAATGGTTCAGGAGTAGAATGAATACCTCCTGGGCAGAGAGAGATGAACAGATGGTAAAACTAAAATCGGGCAGCCCCTGACCCTTCTCTAAAAATAATGATAACGAAGGCGGCATGGCCAGAGAAGGGAGTGAGCATAGACAACAGCAAGACCTTCTTACCAGCACAGAGGGGCTGTGGGACCTCCTGGCTTTCCGGGTGAATGATGGCCTCCGGGGAGAGGGGCCCAGAGGGATTCAGAGAGACATGGGGGATGGGGATTCATTCATTCCTTGGTTCATTCAGCCGCCATTCACTGGGTTGCTGCTTAACCAACATGGCGGCCCCACAGAGCCAGTGACCATGCAGAGGGAAGCCATGGTCTTTCCTACCTCTGCCCATGTCAGGGGCAGGCATTTAAGAGGGGAGGGCTTTGGGACTGGCCTTAGAAGGAAGGGTCATCGCTCTAGGCAGCATTGAGGGCTAGCTCCAGGAAGAAGGAAGGCCACGTGCAAGGCCTTGAGGAGAGCTGTGCGTGTGTGGGAACTGTGGGAGTTCAGTGACCTAGGCGTGAAGGGCAGCGGGAGTGGGGAACTGAGGGTAGACCATAGGAAGCACTTTCTGTCTACAACTTCTTGGTCTCTCCTAATGCCCCCAGCAGTTCTGCTGAGGGGCTCCTCCTTGCTTGAAAATGGGGTGTTCAGTGAAAAAAAAAAGGGACCCTGGAAATGGGGGAGGGGCGGTGGCTGAAGAATGTGGGCCCCTTCCAGAAAGTGCCATGCAAATGAATGCAAAGTAATATGTAAATCAGCCAGCTCGGGCTTGGCAGCTTTGACCTGGAAGATGAGACATCACCTCTTTGTGCTGGCCTCACACCCCCTCGGCTTCGGCCACCAGAAGAGTAAGAGTAGCCTTTGCTGCTCTGAGCACCCAGCGTGTCCGAGCCTCAAGATCGTGGCCTCCGGGGTTTGGGCCACGGGCTCCCTTTCAGCACCCCCATCCTCTCAGGAGTTGCTATATTTAGTAACAGGGATGTTTCCACACATTTCTCTCCCATTGTTCAGCTGCCCACTCCCTGGGAAAGGCCAGGTCCCCAGTGACGTGACCCAGTTTTTGAAGTCCCTGAAGTCACCCTTCTCACTGCCCGCCCGGAAAAACAGGAGGCAGCGGGGCTCAGTGCAGCGGAAGAGATTCAGATCGGACATTTGGGAGGACTTCCCAACAGTGCAGTTGATGAGCTATGTGGACCCTGGGGCTTCTGAGCCTCACTCTGGATGGCAACCCTGGGTTCAGAGGAGGCTTTGAAAATAGGATAGAGAAGGTGGCAGACAGGCAAAGGTTGAAATTGCCGCACCATTACTTTGTAGTTGTATGGTCCTGGGCAACTTACTTAACTTCTCTGACCCCCATGTGAGCAGTGGCTTGGGGATAATAAGACTTTCCTGAAGAATCTGGAAGTGCAGAGCAGAGTGCCAAGCATGGAGCAGGTGCGTATAAAGGTTAGCTGCTGCCATGACGAACCGCCCACATGCACCTACAGTTTTAGAAAGATTCAGTGGGGCCCGGAGTGGGAGAGGCAAGAGCGGAGAGCCCAGAAGCTGTCGTTGTGTGGGAGACAGGAGGTCTGAAATGGAGCCGTGGTGGGGGGAATGGTGAGAAGTGTGGGTGCTCTGTGGGAGGGGTCCAGGGGCCTCAGAGACATGTGACCGCTTCCTCGGGCTGCCCGGCTCAGACTAATCCTCAGAGAATACAATGGAGGAAAGGGCTTGGTTAGAAAGGGTTTAAACCTGAGGCCACGCCCATGGCAGTCTGTGGGTCATGCTGGGAGTTGTAGTCCAATGTGAATTGGCAGTAAGAACACTTAGTCCGGCCCCTTCTTGGATCCAGCTCCAAGGCTGGGTCTGGCTGGGGATGGGCCCTGGGGAGTGCTGCGGGGTGTGGGGCCCAAAGGTGAAGCAGCCTCAGTCCCTTCCCTCAGGAGCCCCTCAGCCTGCTGTGTTGGGAGTGCGGGTGGGGCAGGGATAAAAGGATTAAGCCATAATTATCACTCTTCACCAATTCACACAAAAGTTTACAGCCTCCAGAGCACCGTTTTCACATCCATGATCTCATTTAATCCTCACCACAAACACAAGAGACTGCTGCTTTCTGGATGAACAACAGAGGATCTGAGAGGGGAAATCATTTGCCCAGAGGTATTCAGCCAGTGACTGATGGGGTCAGGCCTGGAGCACAGGTCTGCCTGTCCCCAAAGCCCCTGCTCTTTCCATGGATTATCCTCCAGGCGGCAAGGGCCGGGCCTTGAAGGACAGGCAAGATATGGACAATTAGATATCTCAGCAGGGGAGCAGCTGAGCTAAGACCCAGCTCAAGGGACAAAGGCAAGGGCTGAGCTCCGTGGGACGTGAGGCTGAGAGATTGATTCCAGGCTCAGAGTGTGGACTTGTCCCTGCCCAAGGGCTTTGAGCAGGAGCAGGGCCTGATTAGACTGGGTTTTGGGAAGATTGATCTTGCAGCCTGGGCTGAATGGATTGGAGTGGAGAACCACAAGACAGGCTAAAGCTTCTAAACTCCATCCTTGGTGCTCCCAGCATTTTGCTCCTTCTCCTCCTCCACACGTCTTCCTCCTCTTCCTCTTCTTCCTCTCCCTTTCACCCTGCTCCCTTCCACTCCAGCCTGGGGAGCGATGGCCATGTACCATAGAGCTGTTCCGTAATGCCACATGTCTCCAGCAGGGGTTGCTGTCACACACCATCCCTTCCAGCCTGGATCTTCCTTATGTGTGAAAGGCCGGAGAGAGGGTGGGGGAGCAGAGATGAGGGGAGGAGAGAGGACAGCCCATTTTTCTTCACTGCCACTGGGCAGGGGTGGGAGGGCCTTGGTGAAATTGATGGGGGGTTGGAGGAGGGGAGGAAGGCTGAGGAAAGGCTGGACCTCAACACAGCAGGGACAGACACACTGGAAGGATTAAGCCAGCAGACAAAGTTTCTCCTCACAGTTCTGGGACAGGCTGATTCGGACATGGATTTAGAATGACATTGCAGCTGGGGTCTGGGTTTCTATTAGATTGTGAATTACTGAGATGAGGGTGAGATTGGTTGGCTTATTTGTGTTTCTTTGTATCGTGTGTGTGTGTGTGTGTGTGTGTGTGTGCGCTCCTGAATGTGAGCTTCCAGTTGTGCATGTATGTAGGTCTGAGAGGGTGAGAGCATGTGCATCAGTGTTTGTACAAAAGTGTGGACATATTCATATGTGTGAACATGTGAGCGTCTGTTTTTATGCCTGATTTATTGGTAAATGGTTATGTACATGCAAATGTGGCTTGTGTGTGTATACCTGTGTGTAGTGTTATGTGCACGTGTCCTGGTAAAACTGTGTGTGGGTGTGATCTCTGGGCATATGGTGTCCATGTATAAGTGTGAGGGCGTGGGGGAGTGAATGTGTGTGAAGGCACAGGCACCTGCTCTGCTGGCCCAGCAAGGCCAGGCCCCAGGTCTGGAGACTCAACACTTTCTCTCCTGGTTCCTACCTGCCAGAAGGGAGCAATAAGATGTGTGTGGACTTGGGCTGAAGGGTTGTAATGTGTGGGGCTGGCATTTCCTCCGGGGAATCTGGAACCGCCTCCATCAGTGAGGACCCCGAGAGGGTCAGGTGGTCTTTGTGTTCGGGCTCAGGTTGAGTCAGCGGGATCTGGGGCTGATAGGTTGAGATGCTAGACATGGCTGAGGGGTGTCTAGGTTTCATGCTCCTAAGAACTCTTAATGGTCCCACCAGCACCCCACTAGAGTTTCAGGGACTCCCAGCCCAGTCTTTTTGTTGTATAGATGCAAATATTGAAGCCCAGAGAGGGGTAGTGATTAATCCAGGGTCACACAGCTGGGTCCAGAGCTAGATGGCAGGGCTTGGAGCAGAGAGAGGGGTGTGTCTGGCCTCCTTCCCTTCCTCCCTCCCTGCCTCCCTGCCTCCCTGCCTCCCTCTCTCCCTCTCTCCCTCCAGGCTCTTGAGCAAATGGGGAGCTCAGAGTAGAGATCTAAGTCTTGGCATGAGGCCACCTCCAGTACCTGGGCATTTCCACTCCTCCCAGGCCGCAGATGCAGCCTTTGAAATTTGGACCAGAGCTTCCGCCTGCTGTGAGATTCCTCCTGGGAACTTGTGAAGTCTGTCATTTCAGGGAGCATGGAGACTCCATGGAGAGGAGCCAGTAGTGGGGGAGGACAGGGGGAGGGGCCTCCTTAGAAACCTCAATTTCCTCATCTTTGCATCACATGCTTTTCCAGGTTTCTATTATCCTAAGGCTTTTCCTGTAACCTCTCCTTGAACTCAGTACTGAGACAGCACTGGGGCGGTGGGAGAGTCCGGGAGGCCCAGCTTGGCTCAGTGCAAGGGTGGCAGGCAGTCCCCTAGGGAAGGCGCTGCTTGGGAGGATGGGATGAACTTGCTGTCTGGGGTGGGAGGTGTGAGTGGGCACTGGGCAGCCTGGTTAGGGAGCCTGCAGGTGAGACTCCTGCCCTAGCAGGAAAGTTGGGTGCGAGCTCTCCGAGGTCCATTGGAGTGTAGCTTCCACGGAGGGGCCAGAGAGGAACACGCCTCAGCCCACTCAGCATGGGGAGGTTTGAGCCCAGAGTGCCCCCCCCACACACACACAGCGTGGGCAGTGGGAATGTGTAGGTTAGCCTGTCCATCTGGAAACAGGGAGCCCCCTTCCCTGGGAAACTGGAGAGGAATGTGTCTTCCTGGAAGTTGGAACTGGAGGCAGGGGCTGGATGTGGGGACGTGCTGGTGGAGATGGCGGGGGCGGTGAGAGCTAGGACCGGGCAACTCCACAGCTTTGCCTGTTCAGTGCTGGTGCAGCAGGAGCAGACAGGCAGACGGACAGCTTGCTTTGTGCTGAGTTGTGGGGGGCTTTGTGGTGGGAGCCCATGGCTGGGGGCACAGACGTTGGCTCTGGATGAGCAGGGGTGGGAGCTTTCTGTGCAGGCAGCTGGGCGGGCATTGGGTGGGAGAGGAGAGAAGCAGGTGGCTTGGTATTGCATCCTCCCCACACCAGAGAACTCAGTTAGCTGACAGCTTTATGTGGGGCGGCGTTTGGGGGCTGGATGGAGAGAGCTAAGGCTTACAGATGCCCTTTATATTTGAAAACCACCTGTTTAATCACCTCAACTATCCTCCAAGGAGTTAGCCCTACTTTGTGAGGGGAGATGGATGACACCCTCACATGGTTTAATTGAAGGCAGTTTGATGAAGCAACTATTACTGAGGTGGGGCGAGATAAGGGAACGAGCTGAGCATGTCGGGGTGCTTAGGACTAGCATCTGAGAGGCCAGAGGGGCAAGAAGAGTGCTCCAGATCAGGGCAGGTGGGGTGGCTGAGGGTGTAAATACCCCAGGTGTGAATGCTCTCCCACCCCCATTGGCAGAACCCAGCTGAGGCCAGAGGGCAAGGGTGTGAGGGACAGAAGCCCGACTGGAAGCCAGCCTCCGGAGCAGGCACAGCGAAAGGGCGGGTATCTGGGAGATCTGGAGGGACCAGTGGTTGATGGGAAACTGAAGCCCAGAGACGGTGCCAACGTGCCCAAGGTCACACAGCTGCTGGGTCTCAGAGCAGAAGCCAGGCCCTGCCTGTGAATACCCACTTTGTCGTGTTCTCTGAGTCCTGGCGGTGTTGCCCTGGAGCTCCTTCCTGCGGTGCCAGCCCTGCTCCCTGTCTGGGCAGCACTGGGGCAGCTGGAGAGGGCCATTCGGGCCGTGGGGACCTTTGGGTTTAGGAAGCTCCGAGCGAAGGGTTAGAGGAGCCAGCGGGGAGGCTGGTGTGGAGACGCAGGTGAGAGGCAAGAGGGCTGCGTGGGGGGTGGCTGAGGACAGGTGAGCTACATAAACAGGCCAGAGAAACAGGGGCAGCACCCACCCGCTAGCTCACCCACCTGAGCTGTGGCCCTAGCTCCCCAGTGTCCTCCCACCAGTGCAGGGAGGTGTGGCCATGTAGACCCCCTCCAGGAGCACCCCTCCCTGCCTCGCCGGGCCTGTGGCTTCCACACTCCGGAGCGCCATCCATGGCATCAGAAGTCACCCCCTCAGACCACGGCCCAAGAACAGAGCTGTGTCACGGTTGCCTCATCCCTTATCACCTGTCCACTGCCCAGTCTAATGACAATCCTCCCTTTAAGACCTTCGTCCTAGAGTTTGAGCTCAATCCTTCTTGCTGTTTAGAGACTAGGCCTTGGCCTCCCTGGGAGACAGTCCGTGAGATGGTCCCCTCCTGCTGCTGGGCGGTTAGGGGCCTTGGCTCAGCCAGCTCATCGAGTGTTAGGTGCCAGTGGGAATCCACTTACAGCCTCCACAGGCCGCTGACTCAGTATCCGTGTTAATTAGCATCTCCGGTGCAGCTTCACCCCCACTAAGTGCTCTACGGTCATGAGATGCTGTTGTGTGCAACTGGATCCCAGCTCCATCACCCCCTGCCCCAGGCTCGCCCCCCCCCCACCTGAGCTCAGGGATCAAGTGTCCTGGCCACAAACATACAGCTTCAGGCATGAGGAAACAAATACACAAAACAGAAAAACTCAACAGACACAGGAGTGCACAGACAATGAAGCAGACAACAGCACACACACAACACATCAATACACACCGAGAAACAGGCAAGGATGAGTCTAAAAACTGACCTAGAAACAATGAACTGCAGCACCTGTGCACACAGCCCAGGTGTACACACCCAGGTGGGCAGCACACACATGGGGCACACCCGCAGTACACGGACACTCAGCAGAGGCCCATCAGGTAGCTAGGCCCAGTGAGCTTTGGTTCCCCACCTGTGCAGCATCTCTCACCTCTGGGCCGTTGCATATGCTGTTCCCTTTGCCTGGAACACCCTTCCTCGATGCCCCTCCCTTCACCGGGCTGGTTTCTATCATCTTCAGGTCTTGGTTTCCCTTCCATACTCCTCAACCTTGGAGCACTCCCCAGCCACATGGCACTCCCCAGTCTTCAACAAGTTTGGGGATGAAGGCCTTTGCCTGTGCTTGGTGAAGTGGTGAGTGTGGCTGTGGGTAGGCAATTAGGGCCAAGAAACTGGGAAGAGACAAATTTGGGGGGAATGAGTCAGGAATAGCAGTAAGGAGCCCCGGCTGCTCAGGGACTGAGCAGGCATTTAACCCACAGGCTGGCTGCCCTCTGCCTGTTTTCCTCTGTGTTTCTTCCAGGCTTGCTGCCTGACCCAGTTCCCTCCTTCCCAAAGCCGCCCTCCCTCTGGCCCCCTCTCTGAGCTCACACACGCTCACTTGCCTTCTTTGCTTGGGTGTACCCTGCCTCTACTTCTAAACCTAGTGAAGACTCACTATTCGGGGCCTGAGGTCAGAGGCACAGCCTCCGGGCATGGCTTCCTGAGCCATGCCATCTAGTAGTAGAGGCTGGCGATTATGAACAGAAGCCTTGGGGAATGCCTGCTGGTGCAGACCTCAGCTCCCCCACTTCCTGGCTGTGGGACCTTTGTTCCCTGGCCGGCCGGAAAAGGGGGATGATAGCAGAGCTCACCTTATTAGGGCGGCAGTGAGGATTAAATGAGACAGAGTTTGTAGTGCACCTGGTGCACAGCTCGGCCCCTCTCCGGCTGGGCTGCGTGAGAGAGAACACGGGAAGAGCTAATGAGATCAAGGAGGTGTAAGTAGCCCCAGGAGGTGCCCAGTGAGCTCTTGCTAATTGGAGCTGAGTGAAGCCCACGAATTCGGTGTGGCACCTACTACGTGCCCCCCACAGCTGGTTCGTTCCCCCTCCCCTCGGTTTCTGCATGGCTGCCGATTCTGCACAGCTGTTATGCCACAGGAGCCCAGAAGGTGGGGGTGTGACTTCGTTTTTAAATTTTATTTTTCGTATCCATTTTATTAAGGTATAATTTACATACCATAAAATCACCAAGTTAAAGTGTATGGTTCGATGAGTTTTGGTAAATACATACAGTCATATAACCACCCTTTCAATCAAGAAAGGAATATTTCATTATTCCCCCCTCCCGCCCACCAACTTCCCTTATGCCCTTTGCAGTCAGTCCCCTTGGGGGCGGGACTTCTCACGGGGCTGAGAGAGGTGCTGGGTTTTCCTTCAGCCGACAAGCTGGGCACAGAGAGTGGAGGTGCCTCTGACAAGCTGGGAGGTGCCAAGGAGCTGCTCGCCCTTTCTGGGCCTGGTTCCTGTCGGTAGGCAGAGGCGGTGAGGTGTGGAGGGGAGGGGTGCTCAGGACATGGGCTCCCGAGGGTAGGCTTTTGGTCTGAGGGCTCGGGCAGCTGCGAGTGGTGGCCTCAGGAACCCACAGAGTGGGTGACAGAGTGGAGAGTCGGGGTTCCCACAGCCTGCCTCTCCTAGGATCAGGTACACCCCATGACCCCTGTGGGCATGGCCATAGGTTGGTCCAGACTAGAGCAGGCGCTGGCCCAAGATGCCTCCACTTCCCTCCCTATCTCCCCACGTGGGGCCTTACACCCCTCTGTGGATTAGCAAGTCCCTGAAAAGAAGGGGAGCACTTTTGTTCCCCAGATCTGGAACCAAATATTAAAGCAATTATGTAACTAGCAATAAATTACTTAAAGTAGTGACTCACTCAGTTTAATGAGAGCACAAGCAGGGAGGGATTAAGGTATTTTTAGAATACACCTCACTCCCTCCTGTGGGGGAGGCCTCTGTGCAGGGTGGGGGTGGAGAAAGGTCTGGGAGCTCAGGGAGGCACCCCGGGTGTCGGCAAGGAGAGGGCAGCTGATCCTCCGCCCCCCTGAGGCCCCAACACAGAGAGGCCGAGTCAGAGCGCACCAGGAGGGACTCAGATCAGACTCAGGGAGCACTTCCCAGTGGTGCTTATTGGAGACCTGGCGGGGGAACTAGACTCGGAACTCCTGAGGGCAGGGACTAGGTCTGTGACGCCCCTGCCCCACCAGGAACTTAACAAGCATGAGAGGTGGGGGTCAGACACCTCTGGGTTTGCATCCTGTCTTTACTGGTTGCTAGCCGTGTGGCCTTGGGCAAGTTCCTGTCACTCTAATCTTCAGTTTTCTTCACTGTAAAATGGGCATAATAATACCAACCTCATACATATGACAAGAATCAAGTACTAGTCGGTGTGTGTAAAGCAGACCCGGGGGCTGAGTTTACAGGATCCAAATCTCCAAAAGGGCAGGACTGTTTCCTTTTGTTCACTGTTGTGTCTTGAGATCCATTCACAGGCCACTCATCACTAAGTGTTCAGTAAATAGGTGTTGAGTGAATGCCATTAGTTTCATCCCCATTCTCCTGCTCCAAGTGGATTGCTTGTTTCAAGAGGTTCCAGGAATGAAGGAACTGGGTCAGAGGAGGACAGGGGTGCCCGGCAGGTGGAGTCTGGCCTTTCTGCCCCCTGAGGGACGGGTGACTTCCAACAGAAAAACAAAACAAAACTGTGAGCCCTTCACAGCCCAGGGTGGTGAGGAGGAGCCAGCAGTCAGTCTGACTGGGGAGACCAGGACCCGCACTCACCAGCACTGGGAGTTTAGAGGAGGGGGAATGGGGTGGGCAGCCTGGAAGTCTTCCTGGAGGAGGAGGAGCAGGCAGGATTGGTTGGGAGGATTTAGGCAGAAAGAACGTGAAGGCATCTGCAAAATGGAGTACAAATTCCAAACTTGGAGGTTTTCTGGGAGGATTGAATGGGTTACTTTTTAGGAATATCTGGCACATGCCTGCCTGGAGGGGGCACAAGATGGACTTACTTCCTCCATCTTCCCTCCACCCCTTCTCAGCGCCTGTGACATTAGAGGGACATCCCCCTGCCCTATTGGGGACAGTAGGGCATGGACACATGCTCACAGACACTGGGGTGGGGGACTCTCTATCCCGGCATTCACCGACCCCCATCTCTGTGCTTGGACTGAGCTGGACACACAGTAGGTGCACAGGACAGACTGGGGAGAGGTCTGTGTCTCTCCTTCCAGGGCTTAGGAGACCGAGGGAGGACACAGCTGGATGGAGAAATGGAACTTAATCCCTGACCCTCCCCCAGGCCACAGCCCCAAGACTCTGGCTCCCACTGGCTGCTCTCATCAGCTCTGACCAGCTCTCCTCACACCTCGCTGGCCTCCCAGGGCCAGGGTGATGAATTAGTGATGACAGCATCGCAGTATCGCTATGACGACCAGGCATGTTCTTAGCCTCCATTCAGGGTGCAGGCAGAGGCCAGTGACCTCTTTGGCTCTGGGCCTTCCTTCAAATGTGTGTGACAAGAGCTGGGGCCCAAAGGGGAGTGGGGGTGAGGTGAGCGGGGGGTGGGGTATGGGAGCTCCATCTGGAGTGAACTAGAGTTCATTCAGATTGTTAGATCCAAATGGACCTTGGGGACAATTGTTTCCCTCCCTCCCTCCTTTCTTATTGCTTTCTTCTCATTTCTCCCTCCCTTCTTTCTCCTTTCCTTCGTTTCATTTGCTCTGAGTGCCATCCCCATTGGAGGCCCTGAGCTGCCCACCCCTTCCCACACCCTGGGAATCAGGTCAGCCTGGCCTCACCCTGAGAGCTCAGTGAGATGGGGACCCAGACACTCCGGGAAGGCGTGTGGTGCCTCTGCCCCTGTTGAGTGAGGAGAGTCCCCAGTGGAGAGATGGAGGTCGGAGGCGGGCACACACAGAGGGACGGGGTTGACAAAGCCCAGGGCAGCCCAAATGTAGGATGGAAGGGGGTTCCTGGGAGGGAGTGGGCGCCGTGAGTTTGCAGTCTGTCTCACAAGGAAAGAGGAGCCCATGAAGATTGTTGCTGTTGCTTGTTTGATTTCCGGGATGGGGAAACTGAGGCCCAGAGAGGTAAGTGACTTGATCAAGCTCGCTGAGGTCATTAGAGACCGTGGGCCTGCAGGGTCCTACTAGACCCACACAGGCCCTCCTGCCCCAGACTTGCAGGCCAGGATTTTCCCAGGTAACTGCTCCTCCAAAAGCGGGGGAGGGCCCATGCCCTCAGTTTTTGTTTGTAGGTTATTGTTGTTGTTTTTTTAATATATATATTTTATTGATTTCACAGAGGAAGGGAGAGGAAGAGAGATAGAAACTCTCAATGTGAGAGAATCATTGATCAGCTGCCTCCTGCACACCCCACACTTGGGATGGAGCCTGCCACCCAGGCATGTGCCCCGACCGATCAAACCTGTGACCTCCTGGTTCATAGGTCAATGCTCAACCACTGAGCCTTGCCTGCCAGGCTTTGCCCTCAGTTTGAGTGAAATCTGCAAGGGCCTTGCTAATGGCCCTTCACTCCTCTGTCTGACACTGAGTACGCGTGTGGTAACGGTAGTGGGGGAGGGCATTCAGGGACGGACCCGAGAGGTCAGGGGCTCGGCTAAGGTCAGCAAGGGATTAGGGTCATAAATTGATTCAAACGTGGGCCTTTGGGCTCTCGGCCCAGACACTGTGCCATGTCCCCTTACTCTGCACCCCCCGAGATCTTTGGCTGCATTGGGCACCCAGGAGGTAAGAGCATCTCTGAAGCCTCACACCCTCCCGGGCTCCTCTTGTCCCTGGGCCTGATCCTGGATCTGCTGTGGCTGGAACTTATCTGGGCAGAGACACGAGGAAGAAGCTACGGTCGGAGGTTACAGTGACTCACTCGGGGCTATTGAAAGGGTCAGTGCTGGGCTGAGCCTGGCTGCCTGGCCCTTCGCTGGCCCACACTCCCCCCACCTCACAGCTGTCCCCGTGCCTCTCTTCCATCTCGCTGTACAGCTTCGCTGGGCCTGCCAGCTCTGATGGATGGCCCCACAGCTCAGCCTCCCTCCCATTCCTTTCCGGATGCGGGGCTGTTAGTTTCCTAATCACCAGTCCTGCCTGGTGGCCACCAAGCCATCCATCTCCCTCACACAGCCTCGCCCAGCCAGGTGCTGTTTTTAGGGAGGTGCCGTAGGTCTCCCTTCTCTGAGGCTGAGCTGAGAGTGAGGCTGCAGCCCCTACTCTAGAGCAGTTAAAGGTTAGGGAGCAGCCTGTACCCTCTTGCTGGAGTGCCAGAATCACTCCTGGATCTTCCAAGGATGCCTACACACACACACATACACACACCTCACAGTAACAGTAATAAAAGCTTTCATGTATCAAAAACTACTGTGAGCCATGCCCTGTGCCAGAATTCTGCGTGTATACTCTCATTCTCCCTATTAGCTGGTGATTATTGGTAACCCCACTGTACAGATACGGAAATTGCGGCTCAGAGGGGTTGTGACTTGCACAAGGTTCCATAGCCAGGAAATGGAGGAGCTGGGATTTGAACCCAGGTTGTATGGTTCACATCTTGTATTTACAACTCATTTGCCCGACTGACCTATTTATGCATGCACACATGCACACACATGCACGCACACACGCGCACATACACACATGTGCACATACAAACATGTGCATGCATGAACATGAACCTAGATGTCGGCCCTTGCACTTCCCACCCACCTGGACCAGGTTCCTGAGGAGGAGGAAGAGCTGAGGGGTCACTGCTCACTGTCCCCGGGCTGCTCCTAGACTCTCACCCTGGCAGGGACACCTATCAGCTGGGGTTGCTGCATGGAGGAGGCAGCCTCCAGGCAGCGGGAAGAGGAGGCTGGGAGGCAGATCAATAGTTCCTGTAGTGCTGCCTTCCAGGAACTGGGGCTCGAGGGAGTATGGCGCCGCGGGCGGGTCGATCTTCTGGGCTGTGGCCCAGGCCCAACGTGCAGTGTGTGTGTGTGTGTGTGTGTGTGTGTGTGTGTGTAGTGAGGCTGGTGTGCAGTGGCCTGCTGTCCCCTGCCCCTCCCCGCTCTCCTTTCCCTCTTTCTCTCACCTTCCACCTGCCCACCCTACACCTTCCCCCTTCTTCTCCCACTGCCTCCCACCATGGGCACTGCAGCTGAGAATCAAACTACCAGTTCCCAGGCACCTGTGTGCACCTACTGGTGCTGTGAGGTGGGGGGAGGGTGGGCAGGGAGGCCAGGGGCCAGGAGCTGCAAAAGGCGGGTGAACTCTAAGAGCTCCTTGTGGACAATTTAATGAGCTAATGAATGTCAAGGGCTTCACATCACCAGGGTCACATAGTGGGTGCTTGCTTAGTTCTTGTCTTGTTCCTCTCTCGGGAGTCTGGGGAGAGCAAGGCTCTGGGGGCCGATGGTGTGCCTCTAGGGCACATGAGCTCCCAAAGTGCCTGTCAGGTGCTGCTGACAGTGTTAACAATTAGGAGAGAAATGAGGGAGACCTGACACCTGACAGAGTCAAGGCAAACCTTGTCACCCATTTTGACATGAGGCGGGGGCTGTCTGGTGTTGGGAGGAATGGTGGCCAGAGCAGGGCCTGGGACCCAACCCCACTTCTCTCTGGGAAGGGCCCCTGAGCAGGCTGGGATTGCTCCCCTTCCTGGAGCAGCTGTCTCTACCCTGGCATGGGACCCTCCAACTTGCACTGGCCCCTAGAGACCTGGATTCAAGTTCTGCTTCAGGCCCCTTAGGGCAAGTCACTGCCCTCAAGGGGGCCTCAGTCTTCCCATCCGGAACAGGTCCCCTGAGGATTAACGATATGTCACCTGTCAAGTGCCTGCCACTTCCCTGTCCCTGAAGGGTCGGCTGCCCTGGGTTACCCCAAGCCTGCCTTCCCTAGACACAGCCCGAGGGGGACAGCTGTGGGCCACCTCTCCACGGATGCTGTCTGCTCCACGCTTGGGTCTGGGCTGACTGTTGAAGAAGAAGGGGCTTGCATCTTAGGCTCATTCCCTCTGGCAGGGGGACAGGTGTGCTGTCCGTACTGATGGTGCCTCCATGGTAACCAGGGAGTGGTTGGACCGGGTGAGGGTGGGGAAGCTCTGGGTGGATTCCCAAGGCCTGCTGACCTGTCCCCGGGGGGTAGGGAGACTTGGGATCCCTCACCAGTCCCTTTGCCACGAGTGAGTGTCGAGATGGCTCTGTGTTCCGGGGGGAGACTGGGTGGTGGGGTGTTTGTACAGGGCTGGTGATGCCCATGCCACCGATGGGCAGAGCCCTGAGTAGGGGCCCGGGACTGGGGCCAGCTCAGGGCTCCCCGGGACCTTGCGCCCTGTCCTCAGACTGCCGCCGCCTTGCCCTGCCTCCCCATCTGCGTGTGCCGCCTGCCCCTCTGTTCCCAGTTCTCTTTATTATCTGCCTCTATATTGCCTCCTGCCTCAGGCTTATCTCCTCCTGCCATGGGCCCATCCATCTCTGTCATTCCCCTGTGGCTTCCTCCTGCTCCCGGGCACACTCTCTCCCTGCCGGGGAGCCAGCCTGTCTGCGAGTCAGTCTCTCCCTGCCAATTGTCTGTCTCAGGGGTCTCCCAGACTCTGACCAGCACTTGTCTTCTACCTTCTGCGTCTCCCTCTTCCTGACGGTGTCTCTGCCGTTCGCTGTCTCTGGATTCCCTTTGTCGGTCTCTGCAAGTCTCTCTCTGCCTGGCCTTGCCCCCTCTGCCTCCTTCCTTCCCTTGCAGCCCAGCCAGGGTGGCAGGCCCAGCCCTCCTCTCTTGCTGGCTGCCTTGGGAGCCCCTGACAATGCCCTCCGCCCCGCACCTCCCCAACCCACCCGGAGCCTTGTTGCTAGGCTTTGAGCTGGCAGCACCTGGCTTCCATAGCGACGGGTGCTTAGAAACAGAACGCCACATCTCCCAGTCCCATTAAGGAGTCTTTGTGGATCGAGCGCCTGTGGATCAATCAGGACAGGAAACGGGCTCTAAACTGCCTCTAGCTTGGGGAAGTGAGACAAGAGGGGACCACGGTCTCTGCCTTCCGGAGCTGGGGGGCCTCGAGGGTGAGAGGAGCTGCTCCAGGGTGGCCCAACTCGGAGGAGGGGCTGAGAAGGAGGCTCCCAGGCTCTTTGGGGGAGCTGGTCTGCTACTGGGAGACCCGGGTTTTCGGGGGCCAGGTTTGAGTTGCTGTCCCACTACTTCCGGCTGAGTGACAAATGACCACCTGTCCCCAGGACCTCCGTCTTTACCTCAATTGTAAAGTCGGATTAAATGGCCCTCGGAAGGTAGTCACTGGTGGCAAAGCCCTCCCTCCCCCGTTAAAGTTTGGATTTAATTAGCAGAGAGCAGGGTGTGGAACCCTAAGCATGGAAAAGGGTGCGTGCAAAAAGGTGGAGGCTGGCATGCACCTCACATGTGCAGGGGTTCGCTGGGGCCCACTCTTACCTGGTATGCACAGAGGCTCAAGCCCACAGACCACCAGGTTCTGAGGGAAACCCTGGTATTGGAGTCGGGGAGTCCTGGCGTCTCAGGCAGTTAGGAGAATAGGCTATTGGGATCTTGGGCACCTACATCCTCCAGACCCTAACTCTCACCTTCATAGAATATAGGAAGTACAGACGCTTCAAATCATGGGGCATTATAGCCCTGGCCGGTGGTTCGGTGGTTAGAGCGCCAGCCTTCAGACTGAAGTGTTGAGGGTTTGATTCCCAGTCAAGGGCACATGCCTCGGTTGCAGGCTCCCCTGCCCCAGTAGGGACACGTGTGGGAGGCAGCCAATCCATGTGTCCCTCTTATCTCGAGATTTCTTTCTCTCTCCCCCTCCTCCCTCCCTTCCACTTATCCTCTGGTGAGAATTAAAAAAAAAAAAAAAAAGACATGGGGCGTTATAATAGAGGCTCTGATTTTCTTAGAACACAAAACTCTGTGAGTTCTTGGAACCTTGAAGCCACACACTGGGGCCTCCCTAAATGAATTGGCAGGGAGTTTTAGAGCCTGGGGCCTTGGGCCCCTGTTGCTTAGGCTCGTTCTCTCTCTCTCTGTCTCTCTCTGTCTCTCTCTCCTTAGAATTTTGTGCCTGGTAGCCCTTCTCGTGGGCTCAGCTCTGAGCAGCCCTGGTGTGTGTGTGTGTGTGCGGGGGCAGGGCG
>NW_006383005.1:2521762-2522214 GCF_000327345.1 Myotis davidii
GGGAGGTGGAGGCTGGGGCCAGTGTCTGACGGCAGACTGAGGCACCCCTTGGAACAGAGCCTGCCCAGGAGTATTCAGTGGAAGGAAGCTGGGCAGCTTGGAGGCTGCAGCCGTCCAGGCAAGGCTGGACGGGACTCTGGGCAGCAACCCTGGGCCTGGATCAGGCCTGCCTTCCTCCACCCCACAGCTTGCTAGTCAAAGCTCAGGAGGAAACATCCTAGGGCTGAAACCAAAGCAGCACTAGAGAATCCTACAGACTGGAAGTCCGGAGGCACCAGTGAGGGGAGACGATGGGGTGGGTAAGGGCTTGGGGCATGAGAGAAGGAGTGGGCTCAATGAGGGGACGGGGCTCAGTGAGGGAATGGGGCTCAGTGAGGGAACCGGGCTCAGTGCAGGGACGGAGCTCAGTGGGGGACGGGGCTCAGTGTGGGGGCGGGGCTCAGTGAGTGACG
>NW_006383005.1:2522383-2528212 GCF_000327345.1 Myotis davidii
ATGGGGCTCAGTGCGGGGACGGGGCTCAGTGTGCAGACAGGGCTCAGTGTGGGGACGGGGCTCAGTGAGGGACGGGGCTCAGTGTGGGGACGGGGCTCAGTGTGGGAACAGGGCTCAGTGTGGGGACGGGGCTCAGTTTGCAGACGGGGCTCAGTGAGGGAATGGGGCTCAGTGCGGGACAGGGCTCAGTGAGGGAATGGGGCTCAGTGTGGGGTGGGTAAGGGCTTGGGGCATGAGAGAAGGAGTGGGCTCAATGAGGGGGTGGGGCTCAGTGAGGGAATGGGGCTCAGTGCAGGGACGGGGCTCAGTGCAGGGATGGGGCTCAGTGTGGGGACGGTGCTCAGTGGACATTAAAGGAGGGTTTGGGGTTGGGGAGCTGAGCACCTGGGCCCGCTGCCTGTCCCTGGGGTGGGGTGAGAGCCAAGAGCTCCTTTCCTACCTCTGCCCAAAGCTGGGAGGTAGTAGAGCTGCTGAGAAGCTGGAATCTGTCTTTCCTTTTGCTCATCTTCCTTCCTGGTTTCCATGGGAATTATGGCTCAGAACCGATCAGAGTTTGACAGGACGGTGCTGTGGGAGGAGTCAGCATCAGGGGTGGGAGGGAGGAGTGGGGTGAGGAGGTGAGGGTTAAGGGCATGAAAGCAGGACCAGGGCTCCAACTTTACCCTGTGGGCAAGGGTGTTAGTGATGGTGTGAGTGAGGCAGGCGGAGGCTTGGGTGAAGAAAAGATGATTCCAGCATCTATGGCAGGGGTGGGCAAACTTTTTGACTCGAGGGCCACAATGGGTTCTTAAACTGGACCGGAGGGCCGGAACAAAAGCATGGATGGAGTGTTTGTGTGAACTAATATAAATTCAAAGTAAACATCATTACATAAAAGGGTACAGTCTTTTTTTTTTTTTAGTTTTATTCATTTCAAACTGGCCGGATCCGGCCCGCGGGCCGTAGTTTGCCCACTGCTGGTCTATGGGCATCAGGAGAAGAAGGCACAGGGTCCCCAAAGGAGACACTGGGTAGACGTGCCACCTGTACCTCTCTGTGTAGGAGCATGTGATCATGCATATAGGGAAGTGTGTAGGAGTGTCTGTGTGTAGGAGTGAGGGGGTGTATTGGTGGAAAGACAGTGAGCATGTATGTGACTGTGAGTGGCCTGGGGGAGCCTTGTGTAGTGGAAGGATCTCAGGGTTCCTGGATGGTAAGAAGCAGATACCAAGGCCTAAGGCAGTGATGGCGAACCTATGACACACGTGTCAGAGGTGACACGTGAACTCATTTTTTTGGTTGATTTTTCTTTGTTAAATGGCATTTAAATATATAAAATAAATATCAAAAATATAAGTCTTTGTTTTACTATGGTTGCAAATATCAAAAAATTTCTATATGTGACACGGCACCAGAGTTAAGTTAGTTAAGTTAGTTCAAAATGCTGACACGCCGAGCTCAAAAGGCTCGCCATCACTGGCCTAAGGTGTGCTAAGGCCCAAATCCCCGGACCTCAGCCTCCATGTAAGCCAGCAGGTCCCGGATTAGTCCTTGAATAGAATCCTACAGGTTCCCTTCCCCTTCTAGGGTCATGGAGCCATCCATCCACTGTAGGCAAGACAGATGTATATGCAAATAACATGGAGTGATATGGAAATGAATGAGACCTATGGCTGACCCATCCCCCACCCCATACCCCCTCATCACGGCCGTGAGTTCACTCAGCCTGTGCTCTTTTGAACTCTAGCTGCTGTAGGACATCTGGGAGCAGGCCCTGCCCACCCAGAGCCCAAATCCATATTGTCCCCAGCACCTGTCTGCAGCCAGATGCTTTCTCTGTGAGGGCCACTCCCACATCCGGGGCCACAGCCAGCAGTCACCCAGGGCTGACCTGGGCTAGTGGCTAATGGCAGCACCTCTGGTTGGTGTGCATTAGGGTACGCTCATACTCACACATTTGTACACACATTCATATATGAATGCCCATAGGTGCCATACTTGGACACTTGTGAACACACACAACCGTACACACATACCTGCATGTGTGCATACACATTCACACCTGCACACAGACACATACTTGTTTGCACACACACACACATCTGCATGTTCTATAGACACACACACATTTGTGTACACACAGTCAAGTTCAGCTAAACCATGGAAGAATCACACATCCTCATAGATAAATTTACAAACCTGTACTCATTCTCTCCGGCCCTCATCCACGTCATGCTCACAGACCTGGGTGCAGGGCCTTACACACACACACACACACACACACACCACACACACACACACACCCGTGCGGCCCCCCCCCCCACACACACACAGCTACCAAAGGGTGGTTTGCACCCATGGCCTCTTCAGAGCTGAAGTGCTGAGGGAAGGCCCTGGATGGACACAAACCCACAGAGATGTCAGCTTCCTCAGGATGCTTCTAGGATTGTCCCCTTGCAGGCCCCCTCGGAGGGTGGAGGCCTCTTTAGTCTGAGGGTTCCACTCTAAGCCATGGAGAGACTGTGTCACACACACTCTCTCCTAAGGAGCTTCCTGTGTTGGGATCTGGTCCTTGCTCAGTCCTTGGGCCTGGTGGGCCTGCCTGCTCAGGAGAGCTGTTTTCTGCCCACCTAGGCCTACCTGGAACCTGCCTCCCTCCACCTGAGCTGCCTGAGCCCTCAAAGAGAACCAGGCCAACTTTCACAGCTGCTGACAAGTCTGAGGCTAGAGAGGGCCAGAGCCTTTCCCGAGGTCACCCAGATGTCAGGGAAGGGCTAGGTTTGAACGGGGGGTTCTGGAAGTCTGACCATGGTTAGCAGCAACAGGATAGATGCATGTCAGACACCAGACAGGCTCATAGAAGCAGGACACATGGTATGGGGATGGGAGCAGATTTATGGTCTATTGAGGATCCGCTGGTACAATGGTCTCAGATGGAGAGAGGGTAAGGGGGAAAGTCTGCTCACCAGTCCTGGGTGAGGAAGTGGCCCACAGAGGTGCCATTTATTAGGAACAAGGGAGGGTCGGCTGCTGGACAGGGCCTGAGGTCAAGGGACCCATTATCCAGACTCTTGGCTGCGTCACCTTCTCCAAAAATACCTACCCTGGGGTAGCTGGGTCACTGGGTACCTTAGAGTGGCCCATAAACTGGGGAGATGAAAAAGGGGGGCTGAGGGGCTGGGCCAGCTACTTCCGTGGTTCAGTGACTGCACTGTTGTGCACTGAAGGAGAGGTGGAGAAATCTTTCTCACACGCCTTTCCTCGGGGCTGGGGCGTGAATTTAAGGCACACAGTTAAGCCAGATCACCTGGATTTGGATTTTGGTTCCCTCCTCTCAGCTGTGTGACCGTGGGCACGTTCCTTAGTCATCCTGCGCCTCAGTTTTCCTTATCTGTAAGATATAGCTAATAATAGATCCTACCTTATACTGTTGTTGAGAAGATGAAATGTGAGGCACACAGTAAGTGCTTAATAAATGTTAAAGCCCCTCAGACACAGAGCCCCAAGCCCCAGGTAGGCCATCCCTGACCCCTTAATTCCATGGTACTGAGATCAGCCAAAATGCATCTAATCCAGGGTTTGTAAACCTGGCAGCAAATTAGAAGCATCTGGGAGCATTTAAAAATACCTGGTATTGGTGGTGGTTGTGGTGGTGGTGGTGGTGGTGAGGAAGGTGGTCCAGGCATGAGCCAGGGTGAGAACCCAGCCCAGAATTACAGAATGTAGACTCGGGGAGTGGAGGAGTCCTGGCCTTGGAGCAAGGGTCACTTTCTGGCTGTGAGAGCCGGGGCAAGGCTTGTCACCTTGCCACCTTGAGGAGCCTCAGTTGCCTCTTCTGGGAGGGAGCTGGTGGGAGAATTTCAAGGATTACATGAAGGGGATCTTTGCGAAAGGACTATATCCTGCCAAGCATCAAAAGAAAGCAGTTTGTTTATTGAATCTAGCGTGTTACCGTTTCACAGACGAGGAAAATGAAGCCCACAGGAGTGCAGTGGCCTGCCCAGAGTCACACAGCAAGTCTGTGGCAGAGTTAGGACTCGAACCCTCTGAGGAATAACTGCATCTAAAGGACTGGCACTGGGGCCCCAGCTATTAAGTTGCAGTGTAAGAGACCAAGTAAGATTTCAGAAATAACTTCTCAGAAGGTGAGTGCTGCTCAGCCGGCACCGCTCAGTGGTTGAGCATCGACCTATGAACCAGGAGGTCACGGTTTGGTTTCCAGTAGGGGCACAGGTCCCAGTAGCAGGCTTGATCCCTGGAGGGGGCTGTGCAGGAGGCAGCTGATCAATGATTCTCTTTTATTACTGATGTTTCCATCTCTCTCTCCCTCTCCATTCCTCTCTGAAATCAATTAAAAAAATATTTTTAAAAAGGTGAGTGTGTGGAGGGCTTAGGACTGAGAGCCCAACAGATGGTAGCTGTGCCAGGTCAGGGTTGGCTCTTGGCTGTGGGATCTGAGATGGCCGGCCTCCCCTGAAGAACAAAAAGCTCTGGCCAGTGGCCATAACAGATACTTTCTGGGAACCTGTGTCCCACTGAGGCATCCAGAGCCTTGCACCAACCTGGTGACAGGTGCCCAGGATTTACCAACAGATTTGTGCACTGGGCTCAGACTCACTTCTTACAATAGCCCTTATATCAGCCACTCTCTTAACAGAGCAGGAAACTGAGGCCAAAAAGGGCAAAGGAGGGCCTTTTCTGGGCCAGAACCTTTACACATCTGAGCCCATGTAATGTTTTTTACAGTGTTAATAAGTAGGACAAATTGCCCCTAGTCTGAAGATGAAGTAAAATACTACATTGACTTGGCCTGGATCACCCAGGGATAGAGATGTTACCTCCCCCTCCCCACGCCCCCGGACATGACTCCCAGGAAAGACACCAAGGGGAACCCGGAGGACTAAGGTAGCCTCCTGGGAGGGTGGAGGGCTCTGTGGTGCCCCTGAATGATAAGCAGATTAACAGGATCTGGAGGGCACTGGGGGTGGGGTGGCATGGGTGAAGGCTTGAAGGTAAGAATGAGTCATTCATCCATCCGAAAAGAACAGGAAGTATAGATTTAAGGAATGGCGGGGAAAGGGTCAAAGCTGGGAAAACAAGCCCGGGCTAAGTGACAGAGGGTCTGCCATGGCAGGCAGAGGGGGTGGGCTTTACTGAGCTGGTGGTAGGGTGTCACTCAGGTGTCTGAGCAGGGGAAGAAACATGTCCAGAGCTGAGCCCCAGAAAGAGAGGTGGGGGAAATCCTGGCACGAAGGGCCTTTCCCTGGGCTGGTCGCACAGCCTGTGTGCCAGGTGCCTGGACCGAGTCCTGGAGGACTAGGCTCAGTGACTCAACATGAATGAAATCACTCCCCTGGGAGAAAGGGCCCAGATGAATCAGCCCAGTGCGGTGGGGAGGCTGGGAGGCGGGGGGCTCACTGAGTCACCTTCCAAGGGGGGAGGGGAGAGATGCAGAGAGAGGGACCCACAGTGCGGTGGGAAAGATTCAGGTCAGACCACAGCGAGGGCTGTCGGGACTCTGGCGGTCTTCCCACCATCATTGGCGTTGATTCTTCTGGCAGTCTTGTCAAGGAGATGAGAAAACCGAGGCCCCGAAATCGGGGAGGGGAATCTCACCAAGGTCATGCAGCAAGTTGTTGGCAAGGGCCAGGAGAGGCCCAAGCTCATCCTCTAGTCCAGACACGTCCCCCCGCCGCGGCTGATCTCACGCCAAGCGAAGGAGAGGAACCGGGTGGGCTCCGGCGGAGATCGCCGGGTGACCTCCGTACCCCATCCTCCCAGTCAGGCTGACGGCCAAGTAGGGCCCGGCTGCGCCGCCGCGATGGGACAGCAGGGGGCGCAGGGGCGGCG
>NW_006383005.1:2529659-2530543 GCF_000327345.1 Myotis davidii
TCTAAGCATAACCAATGGACATAAGACACGGGGGGCAGAGGAGGCTGGGGGAATGTCAAGGACGGGGGGAGGAGACATATGTAATACCCTTTGTAATACTTTAAGCAATAAAACAAAACTTTAAAAAAATTTTAAAAAGAAATATGTTGGACAGAGAAAGGGAAATACTGTATCATTTTAACTATGAATGGAATCTTAAAAATAATAAGCAAACAAGCAAAACAGAAAGAAACTCATAGATATAGAGAACAAATTGATGATTGCCAGAGGGGAGGGAAAAGGAGGGAAAGGGCAGAAGGAGGACAGGGGATTAAGAAGCACAAACTCCAGTTATAAAATGCCATGAGTAAGCAATGTATAGCACAGGGAACCGACGCAGACCGGCATGCCCGGTGCTGCTGGGGTTCCAGTGCTCCTACCCCCGCTCAGGAGCGGTGCGCCTGCCCGTGTGTGCGTTCGTGTCTGTGCGCACGTGTCTCCTTCACAGATTTGCTCCTGCTCCCAGCGTCGGTCCGTCTTAGCGCATCCTCCAAAATCCTCCCTGACTTCACCATTTTTTCCTGGAAGAGGAGCAAGCCCAGGCTCCTAGTAATTTGTCAGCGGCCCCTTCCCGCCTCTTTACCCGCACGCCCCCGGCACTACCCTTCACTGCGCTCTGCCTCGTGGCGCTGGTCTGGCTCCGGGACTTCCTAGGTGGCGGGGAAGAGGATGTGATCCGACAGGAGAGGGGCTCCGAGAGTGGCGAGCCCTGCGAGGTAGTGAAAGGTGGGGCCAAGGGGCAGGAGACGGGAGCGAAGGCTGGACGCCGGCTCCCTGGCGGGGTCTCAAGTCCGGAAGACTTGAGAGCGGGCGGCCAGGGCGGCGAGAGTTGGTGGGAGTCGGGA
>NW_006383005.1:2530766-2532170 GCF_000327345.1 Myotis davidii
GGTGTCGGTCAGCGCCCGCCCGGGTCTCCCCCCCACCCCCGGAGCGTTCAGTCGCCGGCCCCGGGTCCACCCCGGCCCCGAGCCCTCCACGGGGTGGAGACCCTCTCCTCGTTCCGAATCCCACTCCCGTGCTGCCTGCAGCCCATCCCCGGAGCCCGCGAAGCCCCCGCTCACAGTCCAAACCTCACCCCAGACTCTGAACCCCTTTCGGATCCAGACCCCGTCCAAGCACTGAACTCCCGATACACGGTGGGACCCCAGTCCACCCCGAAGGCTCTGCTCAAGCCGAGAACCACCTGCCTCCCAGATTAGTGGAGGAACCCAGCCCAAACCCCTAAACCGCAGCCGTGTGTATCAGACTCCAGGCACACCCCGCACCCCTGAGCCCGCAGCCCTCAGCCAGGACCCCAACTCAGGGCTGGGGCCTCTCTCCAAGTCCCTGGGCCTCTACTCCACAGCCTCACCTGTGCCCCCACCCAGGTTCCCACTCAAACACCTGGACTTCAGTCCTCACTGGGACCCCACCCCAGGGTCCCAACGCCTCCTCCCAGCGCGCTCCTTCCTCCTCCTGCCCTGCACCTGCTGTTCCTCCCTCCTGTATGGAAGGTCTTTTAGTCTCTTCCGGGCTGACTCCCTCCTCTTGTTCATCTCCGAGTGTGATGGTCCCACTTTTCTCTGTTTCTCCTCTGGCTTCTCCACGTCTCTCTGGGTGTCCTCTCTCTCTGCTTCTCTCTTGTTTGGCCCCTTTTGCCCATGTGCCCACCTATCTTGGTCTGTCTAGGACCCACCCTCCCCCACTTTCCCTCGGTCTCTCCCTTTGTTCTAGGGTCTTTCCCTGTGGTCACCCCTTATACCTGCCTCTGCTTTGGGGTGAGGAGGGGCAGGCTCAGAGTGCTGGGCTGGTTCCCCCAGGACCTCCACCTCCCCCATGTTGTCAGGCATGATGACATGGTGTGGGCACTGGTGGGAGGGAGTAAACATGGAATGTGTAGTCCTTGGACGGTGCCCAGGGATCTAAGGTGGGTGGGGGTGATGTGATGGGGCACCGGGTTTATAACTTATAAACCCCCCTCGTCCCTGCTGTCCTAGTCTTGAGGGGGAACAGCTGAGGGCGTGGGATGGACTGCCATCTGGTGCCAGTCACCTGTGGTGGTGGTGGGGTATCCAGGCCTGGGTGAGCTGGGGTGTGTGTTTGTGTAGGACAGGCTGAGTTGCATATGTTGGGTGTGCCTTGTGTTTGGTCATGTGTGTTGTGTCATGTAGTACTGTGTGTGTCATCGTGAGTGGGATTGTTTGGAGGGGTTCTCGGGGGGTTGGTGAGTGTGACAATTGTGTCTGGCGTGGCACGCTGTGTGCGGCTAGGAAGGAGGCTGCATGGGGGGTATGGAGTGGCAGGCGGCTGTA
>NW_006383005.1:2532185-2554306 GCF_000327345.1 Myotis davidii
GTAGGGAACTGTGTATGTGGCTGTGTGTCTGTCATCGTGGGAGGAGTTGTAGGGGCAGCTTGCATGGGGCATCGCATGTGTGATTGTCTATGTTGTTGGTTGCTGTGTGTTGCCAAGAAGGGCCACTGTAGGGGCCCGAGGAAAGGTTTCATTAATGTCTTAGCGAGGGAGTGGGCGTGGGGGGCAGAGGGTATGTAATGTTTGTGTGTGTCTGAGTGTGTTTGCAGCCTAGGTGACTGGCTTAGAGTCACTCTGTACAACCTAGGCTTGCTTGGGAAATAGATTAGAACCTGTGTGTTGATGTCTGAGGGTCATGAGTCTGTGTGGCGGCTGTTGGAGCAACTCTGGGTGGGAAAGAATGCAGCATCTAGGGCTGAGGGGTTCAAGGCTGTGTGTGTGTGTGTGTGTGTGTGTTCACGTGCGCATGCACACGCACCCGTGTGTGCATAAGGGGCAGGCAGTGTGCAGGTAGGATTGTCTATGCTGAGGGCTGTGTGTGGCCACAAACGTGACATTTTGGTGTGACATTAGGTGTGCACATTATCTATGCAGGGTGTGTCTCTATGTCTGGTGTGTGTGTTGAATTTAATTGGATGTGTGTCTGTGGTTAGGGAGGTGAGTGTGTGGGGGGGTGAGGTGCATGGTGGGAGTTTGAGTGTGTGTGTGGTGTGAAGTGTGGGGGTGTGAGCTCTGTGACTTTTCAGTGTGACGTGTGGATTGTGTGATCTTTTCTCCCTGTGAGCTGTTTATGTGCGTGGTGAGGCGTATATGAGGGGTATCAAGGAAGTTAAGGGGTGTGTGGGGGTGTTGTGGGCTGTGGAATGTACTGCAGGGGGTAAGAGAGTGTGTGCCTAAGGTATGTGGGGTGAGGAGCGAGGTATGCAGTGTTTGGGGTGTGCGGAATCCAGCAGGTGTCCCATAAATGTTTGTGGAGTGACATGTGCGCAGGGAGGGCTTGGCTGCCATCCTGTCCTTGCTTTCCTCCCGATTAGGTCCCCAGAGATGCCCAGTGACGTTCTCTCATGGCCCCCTCAGGCCAAGCTGCGTCCACCCTTTGCCCTTCATCCTCCTCGCTTTGACCAAGGCCTTTGTCTTGGGTTTCCGGCTGAGCAAGCTCTGGACAGGCCGGCGGCGGGCGATGTCGTGGCCCGGGAGCCTTTGTTCTTTTCCTCTTAGCCTGTCTCGTGTTTGGGCCGGGATTTGGAGGGTGGGGAGAGGATGCACGTGTCGCAGGGTCACTGTGTTTACTACCACCTCACAGTGCTCCGCAGAGAGCAGGGACCCGGCCGGGCAATGACGCCTGGGCGGGAACCCGGATGACACGTCCTTGGCTCAAGAGCATCTCGGGCGAGTTGGGCGAGTTGGAGTTGGGCGAGTTTGCCAACCAGGAGGTCTTCGTCCCCTGGGTGGCCCAGGGCTCTTCCTGGCTCCCATCACCTCCAAGGTGCTGAGCAGCAAGGGCCCCCTTCTGCTGGCCTGTCCTCTTCCCTTCTTTGTGTGGCACCCAGGGAGGGCCCTGGGCTGGGAGACAACCAGGTAGACCTTAGTCTATCTCCACCTTTGTTGACCCTACACCTGATGGGGAGAGTAGTCCCTGTCCCCACAGAGACCCTTCTCTGAAAAAGGAGGCCTGGTCAGACCTTTGGGGACCCTCTAGTCTAATGGGGGAGATCCTGTCAGTAGGAAGAGGCAGGTCACCCCCGCCAGAGAAAACTGCGAAGAACATCACTGGGCAGCCTGCCAACAGGTATTGGAGAGCATGGAAGGACAGGACCTACGGTCGGAAGGCACAGAGACTGTCAGAGTTAGTCAGGGGAAGGGGCTGGGGGCCAGTGCCTCAGCCTCACATTCCAGAAGTTTCTCTGAAGTGAGTGGACTTGAGCTGGGCCTTGAAGACGGTGTTGGGTGAACAGAGAAATGTGGTTGAGGCTGAGGAAGATTCTGGCCCAACTAGAAAAAGGGATCTTGAAGGCCGTGGGCCCTTCCCGAACAATACTGTATGGCTTTGGACGGCCATCCTGGGCCTCCAGCCTTCTCAAGTTTTCACATCCAAGCTTTTTGTCAACCCCCCCCCCCCCATTGTCTTTTGTCTGAATCATCATCATCATTGTCATCGTCATATTTTAGGTAGCTCTTTCCAAATTCCAAGCTCCTTTCATCACCTTCTCATTTAACAGACTCACTCATTCAGTTGTCTAAAAGCATTTCTTGAGCACCTGCTATGCACCAGGCAGACGCAGTTTTAAGTGCTAAACTCATAGCAGTGACCAAGTAGGCCTCACAGGGCTCCCACCTTCTATGTCTGAGAAACTCTGTCTTCCTGGCCCAGCCACACTGTCAGCCCCCAGGGCCTGGGCAGATGGCCCTTCCGTCTGTGTATCCCCCAACCTTTTGTGCACCTGGTTCCATGAGGCTCCCTCTTCAGATGCTGGGTCTGGACTGCCCATCCCATGCCTTCTGAGCGGGGCTTGCCATAGTCCAGATGCTCATGTCAGTCATCAGATGTTGTAACCCTCTGTAGGGTCAGCGGCCCTATTGCCATCTAGGGAAACTGAGGCCCAAGTGGAGGGCAGGGGACTTTAGGCAGCCTCCTCTTGAGCATTACCAGAGGCCAAGAGGAGTTAGGTGACTTGCCCAGTTTCACAGCAAGGTGGCAGAGCCAGGCCCAGAATAGAGCTCTCCTGGCTGTCAGGCTGGGCTCTGGCCCCAGCACCATGCTGCTCCCTGGCTGGCCTCCGTGATGCCTATGGTGGGTAAATGATTATTAATGACCCCTCTGGCTAGGAGACAGGAAATGTTTCCCAGCCACAGCTGGGGACCTGCTCCCTGCCAGCCCCAGCCATCCATACCTGCCCTGGCCATGGTGTTGGCATTGATGCTATCTCCATTCGCCTTAGCCTTCTTCACTCCTGATCATCCACCTCCCTCTTCTCTCAGGGATAAAGGACAGACAGGGACAGAGTGTCCTCTTCTTTCTCCACTTTCTCCAACCTGATCCATCTCCATTTTTTTCCCTGCCACAAAACAGCCAGAAGCAGCTCCTCCTCCAGGAAGCCTTCCTTGAATGCACTGCCAGCCCCTCCAGCGTCTTATCCTGGGTCCTGGCCACTGAATCTCCTGGTTCTCTCTGGTGGTTTGTTCTGATGCTCCCCCAAGGGCTGGGCTGGGGACTTCCTGTGTCCTGTCCTCAATTTCTGTCGTCGAACTGACACGGAGGATCCTCCCAGATGTTTCCTCCAGGAAGTCCCCAGCCCAGCCCAGGGACTCTCTCTTCCTCTGAGCACCCAGCCCTGCCTGTCCGCGATTCATGCTGTGTACTTCCAGGTCTTCATAGGTAGACATTAAGTGAGTACCTACTACGTGCCCAACAGAGAGGATAGGTAGAGATGAGCACAGTGTGGGCCCTAACGTTCTGCCACACATTACCCCAAGTCTGAGTAACCACGCATCTGCCCCATATCAGGTAGATAGACCCAGGTACCTGGCTGACGGTGGGCAGCTGATGGGATGCAGGAGGGGGCGCGGACACATATTGGTGCTGGTAGATCGTGTGGTGAGGGCACTGCTGGAGAGAAACTAGGGGGCCATGGTGGGACAGAGCCAGGCCCCTAATTCAGCCCAGTGAGAAGGAGGGGCAAGTTGGGGATTTTCCAGGAGGAAACATATGTAAACTGGGAGCTAAGGGAGAGCCAGGAGAAAGTTCTGGGCAGAGAGAAGGAGAGAACGGTAAATGTGAAGGCTTGCTGGTGGCAGACAGAGAAAGGAAAGTGTGGCTCCGCAGTTCTGTGGAGCAGGATCCTGGGCTTCTGGGGAGGCTGAGTATGTGGGATGGGGGATGAGGAAGTGGTGAAGCATCAAGAGAGGAGGAAGCTGGTGAGGCCGGCAGGGAACAGATTGTGCAGGGCTTATAAGGCATGTCAAGGAATTTGGACTTTCCCGAGAAGGATCCGGGCAGTGGGGGAAGAGTCCAGCGCAGGGCAGGGATGGCTCAGCCCTGTGCGTTGGGGAGCCCTGGGTGGAGAGAGCCCGCACTGAAGGAGTGAGGGGGGAGGTGGGGCTGCCTGTGTGGGTACGGCATAGTGTGGTCCACACAAGGGATGAGGAGGCTGAGACAGGGAAATGTCAAGGATAGAGGGTGGGGGGGGGTGTCAGGGGTGGAAGAGGGAGTTGGTCAGCTGTAGAGATGAAGGGCAAGAGAGAATGCTGCCCCTGGTATTTGGATGAGGAAGGACAGGGATTGAGGGCAGATGCCTGGGCCTGCGTCAGGGCCCTCTAAGGACCAGAAGGTCTCAGGAAGGCCTCCCATGTCAGCAGCTTTGAGGCTAAATGGAGCCAGGAGACCCAGCCCATGCTTGGGCTGCTGCATCCTCCCCTGTCGCGTGGGGACTCGGATCTGCCCTGGGCAAAGAGTGTTCAGAATGCAAAAACTAAAACAACCTGTGAAATGCAATACTTAATAAAATTCAGATCCAAGAACGTATGCATACATTCCCAAACGAGTTAAAATGTAAATTTATGAAAATGCTAAGCAGCCGTGATGGCTCTAATATCACTCGTAAGCCTCCTGCTCTCCCTCCACTCTGGATCTGGTCCCCTAGAAGCTGCCGCCTCTCCTGTGGCTGGACCCTGGGGGTCCAGGACCTTCTGGTCTTGTGTTCAGAGCGCCTCCTCAGAGAGCCTGCCCTCTGGCTGGTGTTTCCCTGTCCTCCGCCCTGAGGGAGTTGGCCCCTTGAGCTCCCCCATCTATGGTTGCCTTTATTTGGGGGGCCAGAGTTAGGGAGAGGGGAAGAGCAAAAGGAGTTGCAGGCGTTGAAGGTGACTTTCCGACAAGTTTTGCAGTTGCCAGAACCAAAATATTGCAGGCTCAGAGCTGGGCCCTGCTTGGCTCCCACTCTGATAATCTTGCGCTAGGCCGTTTTCTGGGCTGCATCTTCTCATCTGTAACAGGAGGAAGTTGGGGTCAATATCTCCAGGGAGCTTATGAGCTCTAGGGATGGATGACAGACTCGAGCATTGTCGGTCTCTGGGGTTCCAGCCGTCCATGACTCTCAGCTCCCTGTCAGGGCTGTGCGTAGGCGAGGTTGTGCGGTTCCGACATTCTGTGACTTTAAGATTTTGAGGCTCCGGGAGCCGAAGATGCAGACATTCCGTGAATCCAAGATTCTAGGATTTGATGATGTGATGATTCAATGATTCTAAATGGGGCTGCTGGGAAGAGCTGCAGCCACCTGCCTTGTTCATGCCGATGTTCAGTTATTAAAACAGAGCAAGAAGCGATGGAGATGGTAGCTTGGGGTGGCAGGTCCCCGGGGGGGACGGGACTGAGCTTGGGTTAGGTGGGGAATGAGACCGCCTAGACCTGGGTCACACAGGCTTTCTCTGGCCCTAACAGAACTGGTGTGTGTGCTCGTGTGAGATCTGCCACTCCCTAAGCCTGCAGGGTGAGAGGTCATTTCCTTCAGCCCTGCCTCCATTCCTCAACATTTCAGATTATGGCAGAGAGAGACGTGCCCTTGCCTCCCAGCCCCTAAAGTCTCTGGGCAGAAATGTCAACAGGAGGAAGGAGAGCTGGGCTCGCCCCCCTCCCCCCGGCAGCCTGGCCTGAGGGGGAAAACAGGACATGAACGCTTCCTGGACACAGACACGGAAACACGCCAACCCCTGCCCGCGAGGGCCTTAAGTGTACGGGCCTCCGACTAGGGTAGAGGCCAGAGCAGCCAGAGGGGCAGTGAGGCATTGGCACCCCTGGAGTGCAGGCCGAGGAGGGAGAAGCCTGCTTGTGCCCTGGGGGTGGTTGTGGAGGGGCCTGAGGAAGGGGGGGTCTGGGGCCAGGATGCCTGGAGAGCGGATGACTGATGGGTACTCCCCTGTGGCGAGCACAAGTCTGGCCCATTTGTCCAGCGGTTTGCTGCCTCTTGGGTTGTGCACATGCCTCAGTACACACACCCCATTCAGGCAGGAGAGGAGGGTTCCAGCCCTCTAGAGAGCCAGCCTGGGGGTGGGGGGTGTCCTTCAGAAGCCCAGTACCACTGCCTGGTTTGCAGATCAGGTGACAGAGGCTGGGAGCAGCCCCAGGTCACACAGCACAGCAGGGCCTGAAACCCAGCTCTCTGATTCCCAGCCCTGGGCGTTCCCCCTTCCCCTTGGAGAGCAGGAGTGGAGGCAGGACTCAGGTTAGGGGGGCCAGTCCTTGTCTGTCACCCTCCATTTTTCTCCTCCCACAGACCAGAAGGCAGATGGGGTGGTGACAGCTGCTCCCTGTCATCCACAAGGCTCCATTGTCTTCCACCTCCTGTCTTGGCCCTGAGGATAGGGTCCCCAGCAGGGAGCCCCTCCTCAGCTGCCCAACCCATGGTGGGCCTCCCTGGGGTTGTCCTCTCTTCCCTCAGCCACTTCCTGCTGTCCCATTCCGCACTGCCATCTCTGCTGCCCTCGGGCTCTAGCCCCATCCTTGTAGACTCTATCTCTGGCTGTCCTTGTGAGTCAGCCTCTCTCAAAAGACAGACTTGGAAGGGCCCTAGGAGATCATCAAGCCCAACCTTTCCATTCTTCAGAGGAGGAAGGCAGCTCAGAGAGCGGAAGGTCCTCCAAGGGGAAGTTGCACAGCAGGTTGTGGCAGGGCCTGGGTCACGGAGGCACACTGCCCTTGGCGTCAGGCGTCTCGGTTTGAGGACTGTGTTATGACCAACCTGACAGACCTCTCTATTCAGCCCTGAGCTCCTCTTCCTTCCTCTTCTTTGCCCGTCACCATGCCTGCTGCCTGGCTGACCCCTATTTTGGGCTGACCCAGTCCTTGGGACACACCCCAGGGCTCAGGATTCCATAACTGGAATGTGTACCCATGCTCACATGGACACAAACCTTGGTGAAAATATGTCTCTAGTTAGGAGGTTGTCCTGGAACCTAGTGTTCTCTACCTTTCTGGCACCCACACCTCCTCCAGGAAGTCCCCCAGGACCTCTCTGCAGAAGGTCTTCCTCCCACTAGACCCTTTGTGACAACTGAGTTCTATGAGCCTAGGTTCCGCCTCTGTGGCCCCAAGGGCATGGCTGAGTCTCCCCCTGGCCCTGGAGCCCCTCCTTCAGTGTCCCCTCCTTCTGTTTCCAGGAGGGGCTCAGCTTCCTGTGGCTGGGTGGGGAGAGCCCTGAGGTCCCCAGAGGATGGTGGGACAATGGGGAGGTGGTGATAGATGAGACATTGCGTCTTCCCTAAGCAGGCTCCACCCTACCCAGACCTCCTGGCTGGTGTCTGGGGCACAGCCCTGGCCTGTGGGTCCCTTGAGACTAGGGTCTGACTCCACACCCCTGACCTCTCAATGCTGAGGTCAGAGAATGAGAACCCCTGTCCCTCAGCCAGGTCCCCAGGGTGCCAGCAGCATATTAGCAGGTGGTGTAGCCTCTGAGCCTGGAGCCTCTGAGCTGACCTGCTCTCACTGCAGGGATGGGCAGGAGGGGGATTATGGAGGAGCTGTGGATGCCTAGCTGAGGCTCCCGCATCCTGTCTACCTTCCCCAGGCGTGAAGTTGGAGACAAGGAACCAGAGGGTGAGGGGCATTGGGGAACCAAGTGCAGCTAGCTGCCCCTCTCAAGGACGGGGAGGGGCTGTCCAGGCAGCTCAGGGGGTGGATCACCAGAGGCCGTGTGGAAAAGTAGGCTCAGGCTGTGGACAAAAGGGATGGGCACTGGGGTCAGGCACTTATCTCAGCCCTCGTCATTTCCTCCGCCGGACATGACTGGGTTAGCAGGGTCATCGCACAGAGGGAAGGAACAGGCCGGAGCCAGTGCTACGGGAGCCAGGCCCTACAGTGGACGTGGACACGGGGGTCACCTTGTCGCATGCTCACCTGCAGTCAGTCCCCGGTAGAGGCCCAGCGCGTGGCCACAGTCATCTGGGAGATGGCCACATCTAGTCCATTGCTCTGCACACAGACACCCACCCCCCCCATCCCCGCACCATCATCCTGGGCAAGGCTCAGGCCCAGCTGCAAGCATGGCTGAGCGGGGGACCCCCCATGACACAGGGACATGTGGGACAACCAGACACCCTGCCACAGCCACACCACAAGCATCCACACACCAGGTGCAGCTACTGTTGCCCCTGTGACCCGTGGATGCCAGCAGTCCTGGGCAGGCATCCAGGGCCTGGGTGAGAAGCGGGGCGCCAGGAGGGAACCAGCCCCCCATACCAGACTGTGCCCTCCCCCAGCTTGCTGAGTGCCCGAGGCTGTTTATTTCCTAGCAGGGATGGGTGTCTCATCCTCTCTCCCCCTCCCTGTCCCCACCACACGCTTCCAAAGCTGCCAAATCAAATCAGCCCCTGCGCCCGCGCCAGGCTGGCATGGCGGCCAGCAGCTGACGGGAACGAAGCCAGGCTCGGAATATCCCGCCGCCTGTGCCCGCCCCATGCCTGGGTGTGCTTGCTGGGTGGGGGTGGGGAGGGGCAGCCGGCCCACGGGCAGTGCCTCCCAGAGAGGCTGGGGTTTCTGGATGCCACCTGGCTGGTGGCGTCCTGGGGATCAGGTGAGCAGTCCCAGGTGTCCACCAGCATTCGGGGAGCTGTGCGAGTGGTGCTGAGGGGAGGCAGGGTGGGGGGTCCATTTGGAGCCCGGACAGCTGGGCGCCAGGCTGGGGTTGGAGACTCACACACATGATCATATACATTTAGGATTCACAGAAACCCGAGCTGGGGGCCCAACCCAGTGAACTATGTGAGCTGGACACTACAAATCCCATGTTATAGATGGGGAATCTGAGGCTTAGAGAGAGCTGGTGAAGTTCCCTGGAGAGAAGCAGAAATGGAGGGGGCCTGGGAATGGGTAAGAGTGTGGTGGATTCCTTTCTGAGGGCGCCTGGCTGCAAGAAAGAGCGGGCCCTGTTCTCAGAGTTGAGGGGCAGAGAACACGCCAGAGCTAGGGTGAAGCCAGGAGCGGGAGGGGAGTGTGGGGAGAGAGCAGGGTGCAATCAGGCTCGGCTCCCTGGACGCGGCTACCTGTGGACGAGAAGCCGGGTCTGCAGGGACCGGATGGGGGACCAGGCTGGGGAGAAGGGGAGAAGGACTGGCACACCTGAGCCCCTGGCCTTCTTGTCTCTGCAGCCAACCGGGACCTCCTTGCACAGCAGCCAGTGCCCCCAGGAAGTAGAGACGCCCGACTGGAGGTGAGAGCTCAGCAGAGGGAGGAATGGGTGGGCTCGAGGGGGCAGGGGCACAGGCTGGGATCAGTCTGAGCATTGCCCTCGGCCCTGGGAGAACTGGGAGGCTGGAGCCGAACCCAAGCCCCTCTCCTTCCAGCCTAGGGTCACCCCACACCAAGACCACCAACCCCACCCTATTCGTGCCTGGTGAGTCCCTCCCACTGAAGATTGGCCCTCCTCCCAGATCACCTGGGAGCCATTTCAGACTCCTCCCCCACCCTCCCCATCCTCATCCAACAGTTCCTGGTGGATTCTCTGCCCCGAGTGTTGTGTGAGTTTCACTCCTCCTCTCCATTCTGCTGCCTGCCCCAGCCCCCAGCTCGTCACCTTGCCCCTGGACAGCTCACTCCTGTCTGCCTTTGGTTGTCCCCATCCTCCGTGTCACAGCCAGAAGGATCTTTCTAACACACAAACCTGAGCTTGTCACTTTTCTGCTAAAAAATTCTCCATGTTACCCACCGCCTGCTTCCTCTGCAGCCACAGCCAGGCCACAGCTCTCCCTTCATGCATCCCCGCCTCCCAGAACCACTCCTGCTGGCCCCTTCCTGCCTCAGCTTCCCAAATCCTTCTGGGCTCAGCTCTAGCCTCCCCTCCTCCGAGAAGCCCTCCAGGCCTGCACTCCCTCCTCCGAGCTCTCCTGTCCAGGCAGTCAGGTCCTGGGGCATTCTGCTCTCTGTGCCGTTAGCGCCCCCTGTTCTCCATCACGTGACTCTGTATGTCTTCCCCTCTGAACTGTGAGCTCCTTGAGCCGGGGGACTGTGCTTTTTCTCACTTCCGAATCTCAGGGATGGCATTTGCTTTGAACTGAGGGCTGCCATCCCAGCCCCGGACCGTGCCTTTGGGTGCCTCTTCGGAATCTTCAGTGCTCAGAGGGGCCTGGAGCGACAGATGTGGGGTGGCCTGGGGACGGTGAAGATGGGCATGGAGGAGGGGTGTGTGTAAAAAGGGCCAAGCAGCAAGGGCAGCAGGTGCCCACGCTTGTGCCCGGTCCTGGTGAGAGGAAGGGGAGGCTGCTGCTGGATCAGCCCCCGCCCTGTGCCCGGAGCTTTAGACACATTTCCCTGTTTAACCTCACAGCTGCCCTCTGAGGCAGAGGCTGCTGTTCTCCTTTCGTATTCGTATTCGGGGAGCTGAGGCCTATGGGGTCACATAGTGAGTGAGTCGGGCAGGACTGTGAGTGGAGCCCAGATGTGTCTCCTGCCCAACCTCGCTCTCTCCCTGCCCTCGGTAAGCCCGGGAAAGAAGACACCCAGACAGGGCCTGGGGCACAGGGGGTCAGCATGGCTCCCTGCTGGGACATGGGGCCAAGCCCTGAGAATGCCCCTACAGCTGGGAGCTGGGGAAGGGGGTGGAGAGTCATTATTAATTTATTTATGGCCATGGCATTTCCCGTGGGGTGGGGCTCCCCCCCGAGAGCTGGGACAGATGGCGTTCCTGGGAGCCCGCAGTGTCTCAGCAGCCGCTGCCACCCGCCAGGAGAGACTGTATTTGTCATCCTCCCAGGAAGCCATGAAGGAAGAGGGCTTTGGAGAAGCTGGGACCTTCCTGGGCAAAGGGCCCTGAGAGAGGGAGCCGGGCCCAGGCTCCCTGTCTATCCTTTGCCTGAGCCCTTGGCCCTGCTCCTGGCAAGTTCACGTTCTGCCCTCCTCCCAACCCCGCCAAGCTTCACCCTTGCCATGGGGCCTCTCTGGGTCATCCCCATTAGGTCTCTTTTTCTCTGTTCTCTCCCCACCTTTCCTTTGTCTGGATCCTGCTGCCCCTCCTAAGACCAAAGATCTTAGTCTATAAGGCCCTCAGCTCTCAGCTCTCCTGCCCCTCCGCCCCCCAATCCCTAACCCACACCCACCCAGAAGATGGCGGGTATCTGCCTGACCTCTTGGCAGAGCCTACTCTATTTCTGGGTGCGGTTAGCACCCCATCCTGAGTGCCCAGGCCCATGCTCAACCCTGCTGGGAGAGATAGGTTGCCACCCTTGGCATAGAAAGGACAGGACTGGAGAGAGTAGGGACCCTAAGGAGCTGCCCAGACTATAGGGACAGCTGGAGGGAAAGGGGGAAGAGGCATGGGGAGACGATGAGGAGCCCTCCAGTCACAGTGGCGGCTGGAGAGACAAGATGGCCGTATCTAGAGAACAGTCTATGGCAGGGGTCTTCAAACTACGGCCCGTGGGCCACATGCGGCCCCCCACAAAACATTTATCCGGCCCACCGGGTGTTTTTGCTGCTGCTGTGTGCATAGGAATTTATTTGTTCATAGTTTTTTTTTAAACTATAGTCCGGCCCTCCAACGGTCTGAGGGACAGTGAACTGGCCTCCAGTTTAAAAAGTTTGAGGACCCCTGGTATAGGGTCAGGTGGGCATGAGTTCAAGTTCACCACTTCCTAGGTGTGTGAACTTGGGCCAGTCCCTTTACCTGCCTGAGTACCCGTTTCCTCACCTGTCAAGCGGATAAGAAGCTCCATCATTGTTGGACATAATCACCTATTAGACATAATGAAGAGCTGCTGGGAGAAGTCAAGGGCAGAGGTGTGATGTGCCTGCCCACAGCAGGTCCTCAAGAGTGAGCACCTTGGAGCCAGGACTAGGCTGTGAACTGTGAGACGGGGTGCACTGCAGGGCTGAGCTGGGGTTCATGAAGGTTCTGTGGGCACCGCACGTTCCCCTGGCACTGGCAGCATGACAGCCAGGAGAGCAGGGCAGCCAGCACTATCCCCACCTACCAGGGTGTGTTTGCTCAGCACACCCTCTGGATGGCTCCCTGGCTCCTGTGCCAGCTGGCCAGGCTAGGGGAGGGCTCTCTGGGTTCAGCCTGAGTCCTCCTCTGGGACCAGGGTCACACTCCCTCTGGATGTCAGGGCTGAGGCTGCTCACGTAGTGAACGGAGCACACTGGGTCTCTGCCCGCGGTGCTGACTCTCAGAGCCCAAACAGGGGCCTGGGAGCCCTATGGGGTGAGGGCCGGGGGAGAGGCAGACACAGGCCAGGGTGCAGGTCTCTACACTAAGCACCCAAATGCTCTGCCCAGCACTGGCTCCTCTACTGCTGCCCATGGATAAGTAAAGACCATACCCCTTGGCATGGCATTGCCAGCCCTGCCCTCTGGGCCCCTCATGTCCGCCCTTTACCCCTAGACATGGCAGTACTCACTCCTCTGGACATCAGCTCTTCCTGGCCTCCATGTCTTTACTCCTACTGATCCCTCTCTCTGGAGTGGTTTTTATTTTATTTATTTTTATTTGATTCTGTATTTATTTTCAACCAGTACTCCAGATAAGATGTCACCTCCTCTGTGAAGTCCTCTCAGATTGCTCTCTCCACACCAGATCAAGTCAGTCTCTCCTCTTTCCAGGTCACTCACAGCCCCCAAGCTTCTCTAAGCTTAGAGTCAGGTAACTCGTTACCCCGTGTGGTTACCTATCTTTCCCATGCAGTTACAAACACCTTCGTGTCGGAACCAAGGCTGCCTCCTTTGTCTCTCCTGGACCTACGTGGGGCCTGGCATAAACCTCGTATATAGTAGGTGCTCAATAAATGTTTCTTGATTGAATGAGGATGATTGTGAGGGGCTTGGAGTAGGTACAAGAAAGAGGCAGTTGTTGGGTTGATGGCAGTCTTGGAGACTTCCTGGTGGAGGAAGCCTTGGACCTTTGAAGGATGGCGAGGGTCAAGGCCATTGAGTGATGAGGCCAGAGGTCAGGTGGATAGTCAGAGAGTCCATGTGGTCAGCTGCTGACAGAACCAGCTGAGGGCCACAAGGACCAGCACAGGACTGGGGACAGCAGAGAGAGGAGCCTGGAACAAGGACTCAGACCGGGAAGGGGCTGCTAAGGCCTGGCTCGGTGCTGAGAACCAGCTCCAAAACCTCTCTGCCCTGGGTCCTGGACGAAGGACCACTTGGCCTCAGAGCCTGGGCTGAGGCTGAGGTTACCGATGGTGAGTGAGTGGGTCCAGCATGGTGAGGTGGTGATCGTAGGGCCAGGAGCCAGGGGTCGTGTAAGGTAGGAGTGCCAGGGGGTTGAGAAAGGCTTCCTGGGGGAAAGGTGCAGCTTGTACAAGGGCATGTAGCTGCCCTGCCAGGTCTCTCTGGGATGACGGTCACCATGCCAACGGAACCCACCCAGGTGACTCGGCTGGGGACATTGGATGAGGCTGGAAGGGCTGCTGAAGGCAGGCCTTTTCACGTCCATATTTAAAAGTTGTGAGTGCTTCCAACTGGCAGATGTGCCAGCCACCTCCTGAATTCCCCACATCAGGAGCAAGTGGCCTCCCTGATGCCCCGTGGTCCCAAGGGGGCTGCTGCCAACAACTTTGCATGGCATCTGGCAACCACAGGGGCTCTGAGGCCCTGCCATCTGTCTGTGCCCACCTGTTGGGCTGTACAGGCCTGGGGTGTGCAGGCACTTGGGCCCAGGAAGGCGGTCTCAGCTGCCACTCCAACTTGTCTCTCTGCCTGTCCATCTGTCTGTTCATACCCCTGATGAACTGAGGACAAGGCAGAGATGGGCAGACACGGGTCCTGCTGTCCTCTGCCTATCTGTGTGGCTCAGTGATTGAGCATCCATCTATGAACCAGGAGGTTACAGCTTGATTCCTGATCAGGGCACATATCCGGATTGCAGGCTGGATCCCAGTGTGGAGCATGCAGGAGGCAGCCAGTCAATGATTAATGATTCTCTCTCATCATTGATGTTTCTCTCTCTCTCTCTCTCTCTCTCTCTCTCTCTCTCTCTCTCTTCTCTCTGAAATCAATGATTATTTTTTTTAAGAGAAGGCTCCTCTGAAGAGGAGGCATCAAGCACTAGGGATTTACACCCAGAGAAGCCACAAGCTGAGACTGGGTGAGGCTGTGGCAGGCCAAGGCCCAGGGAGGTCTGGCCAGTTTCGGGCTTGGAATGAAGGCTCAGAGAGAGCGAGGGGCTGGCTCGGAGGCACACAGCAGGCCGGAGGCAGTGCTGGGCTAGATGCTTTGGGCTCAGGATGAGGTTCCTCTGCCTGACCCTTCCCCCACCACCCTGCCTGGCCCTTGGCTGTAAACACAGAGAGAACAAGTTCCGTTTCTCTGGAAATATTTATCTCGGGCCGTGTGGGGAGCGTGTGCTGGCCTCTGCATGTCCTTCCTGCGGGCTGACCTGGGGCAGGAGGTGAGGGGCTTGGCAGCTGTTGGGGGCAATCCGTGGGGCCCTGAAGGCAGGCAGGAAGGGCGTGCCCCGAGGCTCCTGCTGCCAGAACCGGAATGCTGGCCTGGAGGAGAGGAGTGCGCTGATAGGAGAGAAATTGATTTCTCTCCAAATCCCACAACGTAACCTCCTTTCTCGTGTTCCTATCTTCATCCTTGTCAGCCCTGCGCTTGGGGTTCCTGCTCTGAGCCTTTGCTCCCGTCTGGTGCCCCCACCTGGGATGTCTTTTCTTCTTCCTCTATTTCCAGCTCTCAGCTGGCTTCCTCTGGGAAGCCTTCCCTAACGCTCTAACCCCTTAACCCTTTGTCCTTCCCTGTCCACTGTCTGTCCCCCTCCTCTGGCTCCCAGCAGCTTCAGGCTGAGCCCCTAGACCAGCTAAGGTCCTGTCCCAAGCTAGTCAGACAATGTAGTCGGCTTCTTCCAAGCTGCCCACAGGTGCCCCTCCTGGGAAACCCAGGCCTGGGCGCTCTGGGCATGGGGCAGTGGGCTGAGACTGGGGGACTGGATGGGGGAAACCCCATGGGTCCAGCCAGAATGATGGGGCAGAGAGGCCCAGGGCTCCTGCTGGGCCAGCTCTGGGCTCGGGCTGTGTGTCCCAGGCTGGGCCAGGCTTGACGGGGGCCCTGACAACAGGAAATCCTTAGAGGAACAAGCAGTGGCTGAGGACTTTGAGCACAACAACAGGAAACAACCTTGACATGGGCAGCAGCTCTGGCAACTACCCTGTGGGGTTGGGGAGAGGGGAGCTGGTGGGACCAGAGTGATGTCAAGGTGACACTGATGGTGGGGCAGTGGGCGTTCTTCTGAGTGTGTGACGCGGAGCTTGTGCCATGTGATAGCAAATGTGACCTCCATCATGGGATACTGAGTGGAGAGTGGGTGAGTCATTGAGTGTGACACTGGGGGTGGACACTGAGTGGTAGTGATACCACGTGTAACACCACTTGTGGAAGACTGTGTGAGACAGTGGATGTGTCACCGAGTGTATGACATGGTGATACTGTGTGACTCTGTGTTGCTGAGTGATAGCAAGTGTGTGACCCTGAGGGTGTGACATCATGAGGATCAAATATGTAAACATGGATGAAGGACACTGTGCAATAGTAGGTGTGGTCCTGAGTTTGTGGTCCACGTGTCTGACACTGAATTGTGAAGCTGAGTGTGTGCCCCAAGCATAGGCTAGAGCAGTGATGGCGAACCTCTGACACGCGAACTCATTTTTTTGGTTGATTTTTCTTTGTTAAATGGCATTTAAATATATAAAATAAATATCAAAAATATAAGTCTTTGTTTTACTATGTTTGCAAATATCAAAACATTTCTATATTGTGACACGGCACCAGAGTTAAGTTAGGGTTTTTCAAAATGCTGACACGCCGAGCTCTGAAGGTTCGCCATCACTGGGCTAGAGTGAGGCTGTGTGCAGCCAGCCAAGGGTGTGACATAGTGTGGGATCAGGGCGTGTGGCAGTGTGTGTGATGGTTGTGATGATGATGATGTGAAATGTGAGCACGTGGCACTGTGTGTGACGCTGTCATGGGAAGACCCCGGTGAGTTCAGGCAGGGGGTGACACTTCAGTTTATGATTTTGAAGGATTGCTCAGGCTGCAGAGTGTGTGGGGGAGGAGTTGGAAGGGCTCAGAGGAGGTGGCCAGACAAGTTGGAGGCTATTGCAGCCCAGGCAGTGGAGCCTGGGCTAAGGGGAGGGGAGAGGAGTTGGAGAGAGATGGATGGACTCTGGAGATATTCGGAAGGTAGGAACGATAGAACTTGCTGATGAGCGAGAGGAAGAGCCAGAGGGAAAATGGAGGATGGCTCCCAGGTTTCTCACTTGAAGAACCAAGTGATGGGTGGAGGAGACGTTACTGAGATGGTGAAGACTGGGGGAGGGCCAGGATCAGTGAGACGGGAGAGAGCAAGGAGGCAGAAATGGAGAGTCCTGTTTTGGACATAAGTCAAACACGCAGGTGAAGATGTCCAGTGGGCGGCAGAGGCCAGGCGGGGGATATATTTGGGAGTTGGCAGCCATAGCTGGTTTATTAAACCATGGATCTGGCTGGGATGACCCAGGCAGAGGTGAGGACTGAGCCCTAAGCCCCGAACCCTGCCTACTCCAGCATCTAGAGGCCGGGAGGTATGAAGGAGTAGCAAAGAGACAGGGGAGGAGTGGCCAGGGAGGTGAAGGTGCGGTCAGGAGTAAGGAGGGGAGGGGTTCAAGGTGGGAGGATGCTGCTGCCCCGTGGTAAGGAGTGGATGGGGAGGCTGTGGGACTGGGCCGTGTGCACCAATCTGCCTGACAAGAACTGTCAGTGACAAGGTGGGGCCAGAAGCCAGTTGGCCTGGGCAGATGGTGAGGGCGAAGTGAAGACAGAGCGTAGTCAGCCCTTTGAAGTGTTGGGTGGTGAAGGGATGCAGAGAAGGGGGGTGGACGCTGGAAAGAGGTGTGAGGTCAAGGGAGAGTGAATTTTTTTTTTATTATGGATTATTTTAAACACAATAATAGAGGGAATAATACAATCAACTTGCCACATGCCCGTCACCCAAATCGAACAGTTATCAAGATTTGAGTACATTTAGTTCATCTATCCCTCCTTCCTCTTTCTTTCCTAAAGTACTTTATTTAAAATGTTTAAGTTGTGGTAAAATGTACATAACCTAAAAATTACTGTTGTAACCATTTCTAAGTGAATGGTTCAGTCGTGTTAAATGTGCTCAAATTGACGTGTAACCAGTTTCATCCTGCAAAACAAAATTTACCCCATTAAAAACTCCTCTCTCCCCACCGCTGGCCACCACCATTCTACTTCCTCAGACAGTATTTGTCCTTTTGTGACTGGCTTATTTCACTTTGCATAATGCCGTCAAAGTTCATCCATGTTGTCGCCTGTGTCAGAATTTCCTTCATTTTTGAGCCTTAATAATATTCTATTGTATATATGGGGTTGTCCCAAAAATGTATACACACTTTAACAGCTGATAACTCACTTAATATTCACTCCTTTTCAGGTTTAACTGAATTGAAATAATGGGTGAAGCCAAACTAAGCTTTGGACAAAGAAAATTTATCCTAAAGTGCCACTAGACTTCTTTTTTATGGGGACACATAAAAGATAAAGTTTACTGTACAAAACTGGCAATAGTTGATAAATTGAAGGCACACAAATAGAGAATGAAATGATGCTTGATGTTTGCGATCCCATTGCTTCGAGTCATCAGCAGTGCCTGGACGAGAACGGTCATCAGTTTGAAAGCAGGCATTGACCAAAAAAATTATTCATTTTTGTAGATTCTTTTAAATTTTGAAAATGAACTGGATGTGGATAAACACTGATTTTATAAGCATTCAAAGTGTGTACACACTTCTGGGACACCCTGTGTGCACCATATTCTGTTTATCTGTCCGTCCGTTGGTGAGCAGGGGGGTTGCTCCCGCCTTTGGGCTGTTGCGTATTATGCTGCTATGAACATAGATGTGCAAATGTCTCTTCAAGATTATGCTTTCAATTCTTTCAGATAGATATACCCAGAAGTGGAATTGCTGGATCCCAGGGTGATTTTATTTACAATGTTTGAGGAACACCATGCCGCGTCTGACAGCAGCGCTACCTGTTTACATTCCCATCAGCGGTGTGCCCACGGGGTTTCCGTTTCTCCACATCCTCGGCAGCACTTGTTATTTTCTGGTTTTTATTTTTGATGGCAGCCATCCTAATGGGTGTGGGGTGGCACCTCATAGTGGTTTTGATTTGCATTTCCCTAATGATTAGTGATGTTAGGCACTTTCCGCACGTGCTTCTCGGTCATTTGTATATATCTTCTTTAGAAAAATGTCCATGCAAGTCCTTGGCCCATTTTTAAACTGGGCTGTTTGTTTGTTTTATGGATGAGTTGTAGGGCTTTTAAAAAACGTATTCTGACTATTAACCCTGTCTCACATAAAAGGTTTGCAAATATTTTCTCCCACTTCATAGGTTGCTTTGCTGAAGTATTTTAAAGTAAATCCCAGACATCATGTCATTCCATCAAAGATGGATTTTATTAGGGTCAGAAGGTCCTGAATGACACTGAAATGTGACCGTGCAACTCAGAGCCAGCTCGGAACTGAGTGTTCGGTGCTGTGTGAGGGGACTCTGTGGGCTTTGGGACCCTGGTGTGTGACTGGATCGGGCACCCTGAGTGAGGGTGGGAGTGATGGTCTCGCTGTGTGAGTGTGACATGTGGACACTGTGGGGGACTATGGGACATGACACAGGAAGGTGACAGCAATCATGTCCCTGGGTGCCGTCCTGGGGGAATGAGTGGGACACAGAGTGGAACAGTGTATGGGAGTGTATGTGGATGTGCCGTAGGTGACGTGTGTGTGTGTGTGTGTGTGTGTGTGTGTGTGTGTGAGAGAGAGAGAGAGAGAGAGAGAGAGAGAGAGAGAGAGAGAGAGAGAGAGATCCATGTTGGACTAGCCCCAGCCGCAGCTGCTGACCATCAGGGCGAGGACAGACAGCACAGAGTGGACAAGGACAAATGCCTGGTGGGGACAGAAATGGTGCCTGGGTCCAAGCTGGAGCGAGGCCCCCTCCTTCCTCTGAACTCCCCGGGAAGGTCTCCTGGAGGCAGGACGGGAGCAGGTCAGTGGGAGGCCGTGGGTACCGGGGAACAGCAAGGGCGGGGGTGTCAGACAGCCCTGTCTGGCTCTGACAGTTAGCAATCGTTTTGTCTTTGAGCCTCAATTCCCTCAAGTGGAAAATGGGGCTGTTGGGAGGATTATATGAAATAGTGCTTTTAAATGAACAGCCCCCGGCACTAAGCACATGTTCAGTGGTCTCTTGAGGAGCACCGTTCCTCACATACCTCGGCCCAGGCACCCGGAGTGAGGGGAGCGAGTGGGTGTGCAGAGGGGTCACTGAATGACTGATACCGTATTCTCCTGTGCCCGCAACCCCTTTGTCCCTGCTCACACTGTCAGCACCTCCCCCCTCGCGCCCACACCCTCCCCTCCAGGCTCCTGCCGTCTTCACCGGCTGTCAGCCTCCAGCCCAGGCTCCTGCAGCCTCATTCAATTAGGCCGATGCAATTTACTGAAGAAAAAACCCATAATTTGGTTAATCACACCACTAGGGGATCTGGCCAGGCTGGGGAGGAGGGGGTGGGTCCTAACAGCTGAGGGCATAGGTCTCCACGTGCCTGTCTCTCAGGACCCCACCCACTCCCTTTGGACTCCATTTAGGAACCAACAGAGTTCAAAGCTTGGGTCTCCCCAGCTCCAACTACAGAGAGAGGTTTTGAAACAGCTGGGACTGGCCAGGGTCACTTGTGCCCTGGGAGGGTCCCTGGTCTTTCCTATGCCTCAATCTCCCCATCTGACAATGGACCAGGGGAGGAGGGGGTCTTGGAGCCTCCAGCCAGCCCAGCTGGACTTTGCAGCCCAGGTCTGCTCAGCCCCTCTCATGGCTTCAGGAAGGCCTTCGTTCTCTTGGGCTTTGGGGATGGAGGGAGTAGAGCATGGTTCGGAGGGGACGGGTGTCCTCAGAGACTCATCTGGAACAGGTCCACCCAGTGCCAGTGTCAGGGACCCTGTAGACCCGGGCTGCACACCTGGATGGGGCAGGAAGAATGGACTGCTGATTCTTGGTCACCTGAGGGCCGCTGCTTCTAACCTCGAAGGTTATACCTTGCACAGGGGTTCCCCAGAGGTGGGCGGCACTGACACCCAGCCCGCTTCCCCCACCACCAGTCCTCACCCCTGAGGGCTGCATTTGCCCAGGGGGTTGAGCTCACCTCTTTCTAACTTGCTCAGAGGTGGCCTAGTCCCCTGCTGGGAGCCAGCTTAGGCAGGACTAGTGTGGTTCCTGTCTTCTCAGCAGTGCTGGGAGAAGGCACCATTTTATAGATGAGGAAACTTAGCCCAAGAAGGTTAAAGACTCGTCCAGTGCCACGAAGGTGACGTGTGCAGAGGAAACGGGGGAACCTGGGGAAGGAGAACCAGACCCGCCATGTGCACTGATGCCAACACTCTAAGCCGTGCACTCAGTCACTTATTTGGAGTCAAAACCAGCCACAGGTACACACCCTCCCTCAGACAGCTACACACTCACAGGGCACACCCAGGCTCACATAGACACAGACACAGGCTGTGACAGTCACAGCACACGCAGGCGGCTCATGCACAGATGTGGACACAGGGGTGCTCACACATTTACACTCACACACATTCTCCTACAGAATCCCAGACCCACGTGCTTTCACACAGACATTCTCCTAGTGGCTCAAGGGACATAGTCTGCTTGATCACATGATGGCCCCAGGGACATGCTTTCTGGACGACTACTGGGCAGGCCACACATGTGCTTAAGTCTCCAGCAAAGCAGGAGCTCCCAGGGAGTGAGAGAAAAGGTCAGTTCTGATGGGTGCATCAGTTTCGATGAGAGCATCCGGAATTTGGCAATCAGAAGAAGTCATAGAAAATCGATTTTAATTTTCAGTTCCAAGACAAAACTTATACAAGGTCTGTGGGGGCATCATCATGGTTTTGGGCTGTGTTTCCGGTTTCTATAGGATTTGCACAGGTTCACAGGCACAACAATCACATGAGATCTCCTGGGCTCACGTGTTTACCCAGCCCTGAGGTGTGTGTGTGTGTGTGTGTGTGTGTGTGTGTGTGTGTGTGCGCCTGCTCCGTGGCTCCCGGATCCTGGGATGTGAGGAGAGAGTAGGGAGAAGTTCCAGAGACTCCGGATGTTTGTTCTCTGGCTTCCTGGGCCCTCCAAAGGCAAATAACTTTGGATGCCAGGCTACTTGCTGGGGTGGGGTGGGCGGGGTGGTGGGTTGTGTGATGAGTCTGCCCCTGCCTCTGAGCCCTGCTGATGGGGACCCCGCACAACGATGCAGCAAGACCGAGGTCCATGGCCAGCTCGGTGGGCTCGCAGGCCCCTCCCTTCCCCTCTCTGTGGCTCATTGCCCATCTAGAGAATGGGGGCAAGGAGGTGGTGGGACTGGATGGGCTCTCTTCTGGAGTCTGAAATTGAGAGAGACTCCAGGCCTAGGGTGCAGAAGAGAAAACCCAAGCTGGGGTGGGGAGCGGGTGGGGCCAGTAGGATCCAGATTTCAGGGCAGGGTGCAGGGCCCCAGACAGGTTCTTTCTAGCATATCCCCTTCCCTGGGCCTCAGTGCTACCCTCTGCTCAGTGCCAGAGGCTCAGCCCTTGCTGATCTGCCCAGGAACAGTGCAGGTGGGCGAACGCTGGAGGGCAGGACCAGGGGAGCAGAATAGCACAGCAGGGACCAGGTACTGGAGCAGGTGGACTCGGGACAGTCCTGGAAGGACAGGAGGGAGAAGAGAGGACATCCCAGTGCAGGAGATGGACATGGAGGGGCCCAGGCCTGGAGGTGGGAGGGGCGAGGAGGTTCGGGACTAAGGCTGGAGAGATGGGAAGAGGCTCCAGCTCGGGAGCCTGGATCGCGGAGTCACGGGAACAGCAGTAGTCCTGTCCAGGTGCTTAGAGCTTTACAAACAGCTCCCAGCAAAGCCTGGGCACTGAGGGCCTGCCCTGGGTGCAGGCGCATGGCATTCTTATACAAGGGAGGGACAGTCAGACCGACATTGGATTGCAGGTAGGGATGGGGGGCAACTCATAGAGGTTTCACTCTGGGGGACATCGTGGATGGGAGCCCAGAGGCAGGGGCATGCCTGAGATGAACCCTGCCCCCAGATTCCTCACGCCAACCCCCAATACAGAGGGCTATTCTTTTTTTTTTTTTTTTT
>NW_006383005.1:2554474-2561911 GCF_000327345.1 Myotis davidii
TAAGGGATAATTGAGACATTTGAATTAAATAAAATATAGTAATGCTTTTTGTTTTTTTTTGTTTTTTTAATATATTTTATTGATATTTTACAGAGAGAAAGGGAGAGAGATAGAGAGTTAGAAACATCGACCAGCTGCCTCCTGCACATCCCCCACTGGGGATGTGGCCGCAACCCAGGTACATGCCCTTGACCGGAATCGAACCTGGGACCTTTCAGTCCGCAGGCCGACGCTCTATCCACTGAGCTAAACCGGTTTCGGCCAGAGGGCTATTCTTAGGAGCGACACATTCCTGCAGGGCAGGGAGCAGGAGGGTGGCCAGCACTTAGTCTAGAGGGAAAGGGTGGACCCCATTTCTTCCAGATCTGGCTTGGTCTTCAGGGACTTTCCCTCAGTGGGCGAGGGGGCAAGAGGCTATATGACCCTGGCCATGTGACCCTCCCCAGGCCCTGTCCCCAGGGTCTGTCCCTCTGCCTCTGAATTGGTTCTTGTCTATCAAAGCCTCTTTCTCATACTTCCCCCACATCCCCCCGCCCAGGATTTGGGGAACAGCTGGGCTGGGCCAGGCCCTGAAGATAGAGCCAAATACAGTCATGGGACCGAGCAGTGAGGCAGTGGGAGAGACACATGACACAGAAGAACAGACAGCAAGAGGGACAGACATGGAGAATCCAGGGAGACTGAGAGACAGAAACAGAGACGGGGACAGCCAAGCTCATCAAGACCTTTCCCCAGGGCACACACTACCTGGCAGCCCCCCTGCCCTGCCCCTGCCTCATTCCTTGCACACCCTTGGGGACAGGGAGCTCACCCTTCCCTTCAGCTTAGGCTTGTCTTTTGTGGTATGACTGACTCAGAGCAAGCTTACATCTGCCTCCTTGTGACTGCCCGCTGTGCCTAACTGCCCACATGGACCCCTGGTCTAGGACGATAGAGGCATCAGGTGCAAGATGAGTGGGACAGCAGGGATGAAGGGATGCTGGTGGTGTGCCCTGGGAGGCACAGTGGCATGGAGGAGAGTGTGGGCAGTGGGGATGGAGGCACTACTGGCTCTGTCGTGTGGAGGCAGCTGAAGGTGGGGACGGTGCAGGAGGAGCCCTGAGCCTGTCCACTTGATCTGAGATCTGCCTCTTGGGCCCTTTCCCCCTCCCCTCACCCAGTTCTGCCCACTCTGGCTGCTCCCTTATCCCCTCCTTTCCTGACCTCAGCCCTGTGTTGGGGATTGAGGGATCCCAGTGAGCCAGGCCTTCAGAGATCTGAGTGCTCAATTCCTTCCTTCCTTCTCTCCCCAACTTCTTTCCCCTTCCCATCCCTCATCCACCCCCAAACCTGGGACAATCAGGAGCCATTTTGGAGGAGACAGAAGCTAAGTAGAAGCTGAGACCGGCTTAGAGAGGATGAACCTGGGAGGAACTAGTTGTGACTCCTAGAAGGGACCAGGCCATTAAGGTGGGGACACTGGGGGTGGGGGGGGCGGCGCCGGGACTGGGCTCAGGTGTATTCTACAGTGCACGTGTCTCCAGTGTGGCTCGGAGGCTGGAGACGCGGCCCTGTTGGAGTAACAACTGAAGCTGGAGTCTGCGAAGGGTGGGAGGAGGGAGGAAGAGTGGTGAGGGGAGGGGAAGTAAAGGAGGAAGGAGAGGAAGAGAAAGATAGGGGGAAGGGAGGCCCTTCCACATGCCCTGGTCCCAAGCGGGCCCCGCTGTCCCACCAGATGGCCCCAGTGTCATATCTCATGCTCTCCCCTCAGCACCTCCTCTGGGACCTTCCCTGAGAAGGCTTCCTCCTGCACTTGCTGCCAGAGAACTGGCGGGTGACCTCTCCTCTCTCACCCTTAACTTCCTCACCTAGAAAATGGGTTGGTCAAGCAGGCACCTACCTGCCAGCATTTGTGGCGGGATTAGAGGTAGTGCCTGTCCCTGGGTCTTAAATTGTGGCCTCTGGGCCAGCAGCACCCTCATCACGAATGTTCTGGAAATGGGAACTCTTGGCCTCATCCCAGACTCACTGCACAGGAAACTTTGGAGGTGGAGCCTGGCAATCTGCATGGCAACAAGCCCTCAGAGGATTCACATTCAAGTGTGAGAACCACTGGTGGGCACTGCTAGCCACAGTAGGTGCTTGAGAACGCTGCCTTCCCTTTCCCAAAGCCATGCAAGCAGGGCACTGACATTTGAGCTTGTCCAGCTGTGGCCTGGGTCTCTCTCCTTCTGGTTCCTTCAGATCCAGTCACAGAGGGTCACCAAGCCTCTCTCCTTCATTCTCGGGCTGCTGGTCCAGCTCAGCCTTGTTGAGGGGAGGTCTGGAGCTGTAAGATCTTAGTTCTCCTGGGCAGCTCTTCTCTGAGTATTTAAGGCACCATGTCTGTTAGCTAGCTCCTTGGGCAGGTGGCAGACTCGGGTGGTGGGGAGATTGGGGGGAGGGGCCGCCTCTCCCACTTCCTTGTAGAGTCTCCAAGTACAGGGCTAGGCATGCTGCGATGGCTTTGAGAGTCACAGCATAACCTTGGGTGCTCAGGCTCAGGTGGGGTCTGAGGCCCAGCCAAAGGGGGCTACTCTGGCCGGGGTCCCCAGGGGGCCTCCTTTGGGGGAGTTCTGCCAGACACCCTGATGGGAGCATCTGGGCTTGCTAGAGCCAGGCATGTGCTGGGCATAGAGACAGATTTCTCCTTTGTCTCTGAAGACTCTGTTCTCTGGAGGGTAAGAGATTGTGTATATTGCCCACCAGAACAGAAGGCAGGAAGCAAAAGAGTGTAGATGGCATCTGCCTTGGCACCCCTGGTTTCTCCCAATGGGGCTGACTTTCTGGGGTTCCCCCATTCTGTGGATGTTCATCTTGGGTCAGGTAGTTTCTCCCCAAGTCCTCAAGATGACTACTTGGAGGTTTGGGGAAGGAGTGGGCGGGACCGGAGTGGGCAGGAGAGAGATGGCAGGAGAAGCCATGAGAGGAGCCAGGATCTGGAGGTGGGAAAAGACATCAAGATTCTTGGAGATGAGATGGGAGAGCAGCCTGTGGAAGAGATGGATGTGGCCCGAGGGAGGGAGAGATTCCCTCAGAGAGACTGGAGAGATAAAGTCTGAGAGAGACACGGCCCCAGAGTGAAGGAAAGAGGATTCGAAAGGGAGAGGGGCTCAAGGTCCTGGAGGGTCTTGAAGGAGCCCCTCTCCTCAGAGAAGAGGACACCAAAGCCCGGCACACAGGGAACCCCACATGAGCAGAGTTGGAAGAACCAGTATGTATGGCCCGTCCCACTGACACAACTTGTCTTGGAAGGTATTGAACTACTGGGTTTGCTGTGATTTTGGCGTTTTATTTCTTCTAGGCCACCATGAGGGGCACCATGAGCTTCCTTCCAGAGGTGTGTGTGTGGGGGGGGTGGGGGTTAGTTTTAGGCTGCAGGGAGAGCAGGAAGTAGTTTATGGAGCCGGAAAAGCCATAGAAACGCACAGAGACAAGACAGCAGAGCAGGCTGTGACAGTGGTACTGACCCTCAAGAAGGGCATTAGTCCCTTATGCCATCAGAAGGCATAAGGCCGAGGTCTTTGGCTTCATATAATCCTAGGCATTAAGGAGTTAGAAATAATTTAGTCCAGACCTTCTCCACGCCCAGGCCAGAAACGGACTCGTCCGGAACAGAACAGGCTCCCTGTCTCGGTACCTGGCGTGGGAGACTAGTGAGTGGGAGTGGCACTGTCTACGGTGCTGAGTGGCCCCACCTCCAACCACAGAGCTACCCGTAGGGCTGGGGAAAGCAGGAAGCCTCCACCCACCCATCCACCCTCTGTCTGTCCATCCATCCACCTGCATTGAATTGAAACACAAAACCATAGAACTATATGTTGCAGAGCCGGAAGGACTCATTTTTACTAATGAGGAAACCGTGGCTCAGAAGACCCTGGCTGATCGGCCAAACAGTGCTTCTGTAGTCCATCTGGGGCAGGACTGGAAATCGCTGCTTTTTTTTCTATGCACCACAAATTCTCCCCTGTGGTCTTGGAAATTGCCTGGTTGTTATGCTGACATTTATATAGATGTTGGTTCAAAAAAGCTTCGAAGGCAGGAAATGTGACCTCCTTCACCCCACCCGAGCCTGGGCTGTGCGCACGCGTGTGTGAATGCATGCGTGCACATGCCTAAGTGCCTATTTGTAGATAGGGTTGCATTTCTACTCGTGTGTGCATGTTTGTGTGAGGAGTGTGCATATATGTTGGGCAGTGGTGTGTGCATGGTGACATGTATATGTTTGACACGTGTAGATGTGCATGAGAGCAGGGATGGCTCTATTTGAGCTTCCCTTTCCTCTTCTTTTAAGATTGCTGGGCTTCTAGCCCTTGACTTGAGCCTTGTCAGCCCCCCCCCCATGCCTCCCATTGGGGGATTCCCCCACTTCCATGCCCCACTGATTCTCTCCTCCCCTCACTGGGCAGCGCCCTGCTCTCCATGCTCCACCTCATGGAATTTGAGTTATTTCCCCCTTGAGTTGATGCAGTGGAGGTGATGCTGCTTTGAGATCTGTGGAAGGTTCAAGGAGGGGCAAGCCTTTGAGGGCAAGGTTGAGTGGCCCTTCCCAGCCACGTTCTTGCACCCAGCACCCTCCAGTCCTGGGGCGGGCAGGACAGGGCAGGGCCAGGAAGTGGATGGACAAAAGGATGCCAGGCAGAGAGCCCCAGACCATCGGCCTGTCTGCATCCAACCCAGTCTGGCTGGATGTGACACCCTCTCCCTGCTGCTGCCCCAACTCTCCGGAAGTTTCCTATCCCATTCTCCCATCCTTGCCATTATCCTGCCCTTAGCCTGAGGAGTCACAGAAAACTGACCAATCAGAACAAAGGCCAGACAAGCACCCACCAACTCCAGTAAAAGACAGGTCAGGGCATCCCCCAATCCAAATAAAGGACAGGCCCAAGAGCCCACCAACGAGAACACAGGACAGACTATTCTCTGTAAGACCCCTGAGGAGGAACTGGGGGGCAGGTGCAGAACAGAGCCTGGAGAGCTAGAGACTTGGATTCTGGACGTGGCTCTGCCTTGACCGGCTGGCTGACCACAGAAGGGGCCTTGCTTCTCCTTGAGCCTCAGTTTCCTCATCTGTCAAATGGGGACATTTAACTGTCCCAAGCCTGCGGCTTTGAAAAATTCCCCCTACATCAGTGGCTATATTCCATTCCCTTGGCCCCTCTCCTCCAACTTCCACAGCACACATATCCAACTGCAGGGCAGGGCTCCTCAGCGCTCACCTTGTCCCCCCCCCTGTCTCCAGCCGGGAGCAGACCTAAGCCAGCACCATCTTCTAGGACTCTCTGTTGGGAACCACTCTGAGGAGCCTGGGTTTGCAGATGCTACTTCAGGATTATATGAGGCATCAGCTCTTCCTCCCCTCTTTTGTCTGCAGAATTGACCCCCTAAAGGCCACCACAGCCTGCATGTTTATGATGCAAGCAGGTGTTTTGAGCCCTGGCCCTGTGAATCTGTGGGAAATAGTTGCCTCCATGTTAGCCCGCGCGTGTACCAGGAGGGAGTCTGAAGGCACGCTGGGGTGTTTCTGCGAGGGCGAGAGGGCCTGTGGCTGTGCTGCCAGGTGTGCATGGTGCTGAGGGTGCGTGCCTTGTGATGAGGAGCGCCGAAGGCCAATTGATTCGATCTGGGAGTTGTACTGTTTGGAAGCAGCAGCCTCTGTTGTCCAAGGGCAGAGACATATCTCTATGATCAAAATGCGTCTTCATCCTTGAGCAGTAGCAGGGATCAAAGGGAGGCTGGGAGCTGGGGAAAGCAATGCCAAGTGAGCATGCGGGAAGAAAGCCCATTGCTCCCCCTTCCTGGGAACACAGGACCGGAGGGAGGAGAGCAGGGAGGAAACTGAAGCCAAGAAGATACAAGGGTGAAGTCTGGAGCTGAAGTCTGGGCCGCAGTGCAGGACTACTCTGTGTAGCCTCTCTGAAAAAAATGGGCAATTAGCCCATTGTTGCATAGCCTCAGGGATGGGGAGCTCACTCCCCCCTCGCTCCTGGTGGCCTCTGCCTATGTAGTATGGGTTTGCCTGGAAGAAGGTCCTTCGTCCCATTGGACCAAGGGCAGCCTCCTGCGAAATCTTATGGATCTCCAGGCCATCCCTGGAGCCCCAGAGGCCAGCCCCCTGCCCAGGAGAGCCTGAGAGATTGGGGTTGAAGACTGAGACCCCTGAGTCTGCTCTGCCTTAGGCTGGGTAACCCCAGGTTCTCTAGTCTTAGTCATATGAAGGCCTTGGTTTCCAGTTCCCTCCTTACTCTGAGTCTCATCTTGTCCTTAACCCGAGGCACAGTGCACTGGGGTGGTCTGATCAGATGATAGGAGTAGCGTAATTGTCATCTTCTCTATTAAGGTTAAATCTTTATCAATATCGCCTGCGGGTTCAGCATTTTAATTTATTACTGGCCACACTCATGCTATGGGCTCATGCTGAGATAGTGGCCCACTAAGACCCTCAACCTCATATCATTTTCGTGTGAACAGGGGCCAAGCCATGTCTCCCCTTTAGATACTCACTTCGCTTTTTTTTTTAAAAAAAAATATATATTTTATTGATTTTTTTATAGAGAAGAAGGGAGAGGAATAGAGAGTTAGAAACACCGATGAGAGAGAAACATCGATCAGCTGCCTCCTGCACACTCCCTACTGGGGATGTGCCCACAACCAAGGTACATGCCACATGCCCTTGACCGGAATCGAACCTGGGACCTTTGAGTCTGCAGGCCGACGCTCTATCCACTGAGCCAAACCACTTAGGGCTCACTTTGCTTTTTGAACGCAGACCCAGCCATCCAAAGGGAAGACATCAGAAAAAATTTCCAAGGACTAGCGGGGAGGGCATGGCTGAGTGAACAGAATGAGTCATAACCCTGCCTTGGCCCTGGATCCTGGCTCTATTACCTTTCTCTTTGATCGCCTAGGCTCCAGCCAAGTTAATAGAGTGAGAAGCAGGGACCTTTCTGGTTTCTGTTCCGGCTCTCCAAGGACAATGCCTCTTCCTGGGACCGGAACGCTGTGAGGCAGTCAAGGCTGACTTCTCCTTCTGTCTTTCGAGGGGCTGACCCAGCGGTGTTTCTTCCCCCTTGTGGGCTCATGCATCCCTTGAGCTCTTGGTGCTCCTAACCTCACCCCTCACTCGGTTGAAAAATGAGACCACCTTCCTTTTGGGGAAAGTGAGTAGGACCCAGATTCTGCAGATATTTAGCTGAGCACCTACTCTGTGTGGATAATCTGGAAGGCACCTTTTGGGGCTCAGTTTCATTTTATCTTCATGTCAAGGGGGAGATAGCCTCAGTTGCTCCCAGTGTATAGATAGAAGACTGAGGCTCAGTGAGCTGACCAAAGCACGCACCGCTAATAAATAGTGGATCTAGGATTCAAATTTGGGTGTTTTGTTTGTTTGTTTGCTTGCTTGCTTGTTTTAATGTGGAG
>NW_006383005.1:2561991-2580546 GCF_000327345.1 Myotis davidii
AGACCTGAGATTTAGTCTAAACTTACCTCTTGACTCACTGTGAGTTCTTTGCTAGGTCCACGGTCCTGCTCTGAGCACCCGGTTTTCCCATCTGGAAGACGAGTGGACTTGGACATGCAAGGGCCTGAAGACTTGTTGTGTTCTGAGGCCCTAAGATCCTGGATCCCAGTGTCTGGGAGCCTTTGGCTCTGCCTGGCAAAGGCCCTCACTGCCCTTTCTTCTCTTCCAGGATGCCTTGCTGGGCCTGGGCTCTGCCATCGACGTCGTGGGCTTGCGCAGGGCTGTCAAGGAGGCCCTCTCCGCTGTGCTCCCCGGAGTGGTAGGTACCTGGCTTCACATTCCCCCTGCCCCCCAAACCTTTGCCCAGCATCTTGCTGCACCTCACACGGGGTCAAGAAAGAAGGAAGAGGCCCTAGCCTATTTGGCTCAGTGGATAGAGTGTCAGCCCAAGGACTGAAGGGTCCTGGGTTCCATTCCGGTCAGGGGCACATGCCTTGGTTGCAGGCTCAATTCCCAGACCCAGTTGGGATGTGTGCGGGAGGCAACCAATGGGTGTGTCTCTCTCACTTCGATGTTTCTCTCGCTCTGTCTCTCGCCCTCCCTTCCACTCTCTTAAAAACCAATGGAAAAAATAACCTCAGGTGAGGATTTAAGAGGACTCTCATGGGGAAGTCTTCATGGTTGAGTGTTTGGAGAGGGCTTCCTGGAGGAGGAGGGCTGAAGCTCAACCCTAAAGGATGAGCTTACATAGCGATCCTGGAATGTTGGAGACAGAAGGCGCCTTTGAGCTTAGCTGAAAAGGTCATGTCTCAGATAATGGAAGGTATTCACCCAGGTCGGATAGCAGCTAGGACACAGTGGCAGCAGGTGGCCTTTGGAATACGTACGGCAGGAGGAGTGGAGGGCAGACATGCAGAACTTCCTAGATGCTCGGTCTGGGAGGTGCTGGAATGGGGCTCAGCCTCGATGAATGGATCTGTGCCCAGTTAAAGTGATCTCCACAAAAGAGGGAGGTTGCCAGGGCCTATGGTCACCTGTCACAACGGTTGCCCGAGCCCAGAGTGTCTTGGTGAGGAAACTTTGACCCTCTTCAGCGGCCCCAGGCCACTCCCCAACCTGGCTCCGATGGTCACTGTCCCTCCTTTGGGCAGTAGATGGATAAACTGGCCCTCAGGACCCAAAGCAGCAGAGTCTCAGTTGCGCCAGATAGAGGGAAGGAAGCAGAGGACTGTCAATCCGGAGGGGGAGGTCTGACCCAGCCTAAGGGGCACGGAAGACTTCCTGGAGGAGGAGATGCCTAAATTGAGTCCCCATAGCCTGGAATGAAGACTCTACTCTAGATACCAGCCAAGGGCAACCTCTGCTCCAGGAAAAGCGGGTAATTCAGAAGGTGACCCACCCTAGGGTCAATTGTGTCTGAGTCTGCTTGATGGATACACCACCTAAGGCCCAGAGAGGCAGGTGCTTCCCCCTAGGTCACACAGCATGACAGGGACACATGGGGCTTGGCACCTAAGCACCCCCATTCTCTCTCCTCAGCTCTGCCTTCTCAGAACCTCCTAGAAGTTCAGAGCCCAGGAGGAGGGCTGAACAGTGAGCTTTACTGAGCGTGAAATTGGCAGGAAGTGGGTGGTGTGTTGGCACTCAAAAATAAATCCTCCCTGAGAAGGATGGGACTGAGGCAACATCTGGCCCGGGGTGGAGACACATCTGGAAAGGAGGGGGTGGGGAGGCTGGCAAGTCAGCATCCACAAGGCTGCCTGGCCCCTCTGTGGCCATTGAGGCTGTCCAGGGAGGGGGAGGCAGGGGTGACTGGCCAGACCTTCACAGGCAGGGTGCCTAGTTATGCCCACTGGGTCCTGGAAAGACAGCTGTGATCCAGGTGACTAGGTTCCTGGAACAGTAGGTAATGTCTCTACTTTGGTTCATCCAAGAGGCCTGTTTGAGCTAGGGAAGCCCTGGCTTTGGCTGGAAAGCACGGAAGGGCTCAGCCTTCAAAGAGTGGATGGGGGAGATCGAAGGTCTACTCTGCCTCCACACTGATGGGGGAGATCGAAGGTCTACTCCGCCTCCGTTCCTCTCCCCCCTCCCCCAGTGAGGACAGCCGCTAGCACCTGGCTCCCTCATCAGCACCCATTGTGGCAGGCAGCCCCGAATGCAGATGGTGCTGGTGTGTCTGGAACTGTTCCTTTCTTCTCTTCAATAAACGCAGCTAATTTTAACCCAGAGGCTGAGAGTGAGGGTGTGGGAGGCAGAGGGACAACCGGAAATGAAGTGAGGAGCTGTCCTCTCTGCCTCCCCACCCCGGATCATCCACCCCTCTCTCTGCCAGGGAAGGACTCTCTGTGTGACTCTGGGTGCTGTGGGGTCTCACTCTCTTAGGGACAAATCGCACAGGCCCCGCTTAGGCTGCTAAAAGAGCCAGGTGACAATATGGCCTGCAGTAGGAGGAGTGGGTGGCCTCATTCCCACTGACTTCTTCATCCCTGAACTCCCCGCCTGGACCCTCACCCAGGAGGCCAAGGGGGCTCCAGGCCTTGCCTATGTCTGCCCCTCCCACTCCCTTCAGGTCCTATCATCCCCAGCCCACACCATACTGTGTCTGGCGTGGGTTCTCTGGAAGGAGGATAGGCCATCTCCTGGGGGTTGGGAGAGGGTCAGGGCTGGCTGGGGACAGCCAAAGGCAACAAGAGTGACTGGCAGGATTATGGGCTCATAGTCATGAAAAGCAACTGCTTTTACCAAGGACTTCACGCTTACTGAAGGTGGGCCTTCAACACCTAGCTCTAATGTCACCTCCTCCAGGAGCCCTCCCTGATACCAACAGCAGAGAAGGGAGGTCCCTGTTCTGCCACTGAGAAAACAATGCCCCTGGGGATACTTAGCTGAGCACATGCATGCCCCCTCACTGGGGCAGGGGCTCTGCTGGACACACTGGCATCTCTGGGCCTCCCTCGTCATGCAGTGTGGGCAGTGGAGGTGCTCTATAAGGCTGCGCTGAATGGGAGTTGGTTGTAGATCCCTAAGAGCAGCCAGTCCCACCTGGGGAGGATGTGGATTTTTGCGTGTGGGTCACTGAAGGCAACTGATTTTTCCCAGACTGATACTGAGGCTGAGACTGCTCTGGGCCCTTGGACTGGACAATGTTTGAGCAGAGCTTTGATCTCACTCTGGGGAGTGATCATTACAAAATACAAATCTGCTCCTGTCTCTCAGGGCTCACCCCACAGCCCTCCACCGGGCAGCAGCCCCTGGCATCCAGCTCCAGCTTGGTTTACAGGCCCTTCCAGCTCAGCCCCTGCTGACCCCAAGCCCACCTCCTGTGCACCTACCCTCACTGTCTGTTCCATAAATGCTCAGTACTTCCACACCTACATACCTGCCACTCAGCCCAGAAGCCATTCTTCTGTGCTTCACCCACTCCCTGCATGAGTCTAATTTCCATACAAGTTACAGCTTTAAGGTCACTTCCTCCAGGAAGCCCTCCCAGATTGGATCACAGTGTGTGGTTTCTTGTAGAGTTGTTTATGTCTCTGAGGTAAGAGGGAAGCTTCCGGGACATTCTGAGCCCCTCCTGCAGTAAGGCCCTGAGTGGACACAGAGTTATTGTTTGTTGAGGCTGGAGTCACAGCAAGGAAACATGCCAGGTGTGTGAGGGGAGGGTTGCCTGCCCTTCAGCCCTTCAGACTCCCTCCCTACACCTTGGATTTAGGGTGATAGGTAAGAAAAGCCAGCAGGGTCATAGAGCACTGCCTGTCCAGAACCCCTTCCAAGAGGAGACAGTGAAATGGTAAGTTCATAGGGGAGTTTTTCCACCCTGACTACATGTTAGAATTACCTGGGGAGTAAACCCATCAGATGCTTGAGCCCACTCCCAGAGGGTCCCTGACCCTGGTACCTGGAACTGTGTACAGGCTGGAAGTGGGCAGCTGGGAGGGCCTCTACGCAGTCTCATGAGCGTCTTCTGTTTTAGGAAACAGTCTACACCTACCTTCTGGACAGGGAGTCCCGGCTGGTGTGTGAGGACCCTCCCCATGAGCTGCCCCAGGAGGGAAAAGTCCGGTGAGCTATCCTCCATCCTGTTGCTTTCCCTCATGGCCAAGGATCTCAGGGCTGGGCACCTTTCAAAGTCCTCTGGTCTGACCTCCCCATCTAACCTTGACCTCAGCTTCCCAGCCCCTCCTGCAGTAAGGTCCTGAGTGGACACAGGTGCGGTTCCTTGGCTGGGTCACTGACTCCAGCAGAGAGGGGAGAAGCAATGTCTCCTTTTGTGTCGGTTGGAAGAATGGATGACACTGGGAAAGTGCCAACTGGTAGGTTTTCTCCCAGAAAGCTCTGGTAAATTGCCGCGGCCTCCTCAGAGCCGAGTCCCAGAATGTCAGGGTTACAGTTTGTCATTTAGAACCCGGCAGGCTAGGAAAACCGCCTGAAGGTTCTCACACTCACAGAACCACAGCATCACAGAGTTTGGAGTCACGGAGTGCGGGACCTGCAGGAGTGCGCGGGCATCTGAGAACAGAGCTCACAGGCACTGTCCTGCAGTGGGTCCTGGAGCCCACCTGCCTGGGTTTGAATCCCAGCTCCCCATTTACTAGCTGAACAACCTAAGGCAAGACACTCAACCTCTCTGTGCCCCAGGTTTTCTTGTTTGTGAAATGGTGATAATAATAGTACTTACCTCATAGGGTTGTTGGGAGGACTAAATGAGTTTAACACATTTGTAAAGCACTTAAAACTGTATGAAGGATAAATGCCTGGTTGTGTTTTCATTATGACAGAATGTTGGAATCACTGACTTCAGGAACATGGGCTTGATGCCCGATGGTCCCCTGACACCTCTGAGCCTATTGAATTCAGCCTCCTACTTTCCGGATGGCCAAACATCGTGAGATGTGCCCAATGCCACATACCTAGTGGGAGGCAGAGAGCCAGGCCTGGGACATGGTCTCTTGGCTACTGGCCATTCAGGGAACAATGAGGGGAAGTGGAACTTGTCAGATGAGAAAGTGTTGACAGGCAGGATTGCGGGTCCAGAGGAGGGCAGGGCACGGAGGATGTGCTCACTGACTTCAAGCACCCCAGGGCCATCAAGGGCCAGGGAGCCCTGGGTCGGAATCTGGGGGCTGAGTGAGCACATGGGTTGGGGGGCAGGCATGTTACTGGAAGGCAGCACTTCACTCCCTGGGGGAGAGCTTTCCCAGCAGGCCGGGAGGTCCAGAGCTGTGGCTTTTTCAGGTAGAAGCTGAGGCTGGCACGATACTCACCTTTCGCAGGTGCCACGGGAAGAATTGCTCTTTGGGGATGCTGGAGGTCCGCAGGCTGGGCTTGCTGGTGGTCCTGGCACTTGGAACCCTGGATTCCAGGATGCTGGTCTCTCCCTCAGCTCTTCCCTATGGAACGGGCTGGCGTCTCTCCAATACCCCAGGGCCTTCCCACCTTCTGCTCTCCCATTCCACTTCCCCTGAGCGTGAGGCTCTGGCAGTGCCCAGTGCAGGGGGTGGCCTCCAGGCTGGGTGGCAGTCTCCCCTTCAGCATTTCCTGACAACTCCTCCCAAGGGCTGGGAGAACCAAGCCAGCCATGTCCCTCTCTGGTCTCTACTGGCCCAGCTGTAAGATGGCAGGACAGGGACCGGAAGATCTCTGGCATCTCAAGAAGAAAAAATGCTATAATGTCCTCTCTTCTCCTCTGAGCCAGCACCCTCACCCCTAATTCTCAAGAATTTTGCTTAATATGAGCTTGCGCTATCCAGGAAGTCTCTTCAGAGCAGCAAAGAAGGCCTTCCTGGGAGAGGGGCACAGCAGGTGGAAGGAGCATCCTGCAGGCTTCACTCTGCCCCTCCTGAGGCTGCAGACACTCCCCTCAGACGTTCTGCTGCTGGGGATGGGGTCTGCAGTCCCGGCATCTCAGAGGGGGCTCGGATCCTTTCATCCTCCTACCCCCAGCCACTGCAGACTCAGTGAAGCCTTTGGGAAAGGCCAAAAAAAAAAAAAAAGAGAGATAAGAGGGAATGTTTCAATTAGCCTAGAGTTCAGTGGGGAGGGAGAGACCAGTGTCTGCTGGGAGACGGGGCTCAGAAATCCAGGAGCCCCAGGAGGTAAGGTAGGTGAGGGGTGACGGGAGAGGGCCATCTCTTAGGACTTGGAGATCAAAGTTCATTCAGGCTGGCAAAGACTGGGGTGAAATCTGCACTCTACCCCCCGTCTGGTGGTGAGCCCGCATCCCCCCCTAGGGCTGATACATAGGTATGTGGAGGAGTCAGACTGGGATGGGGTCAGACAGGCCTGTGCTGTCATAATGCCCAGCACATAGTAGGAGCTCAGGGATTGCTGGTGGCCCTCCAGCCCCACGTCCCAATACATGTACTTAGTGGGTGATCTTGAGAAAATTACTTCCCTCTGGCCTCAGTCTTTTTCTAGAAAGTGGGTGGGGTTGGTTACAGGGTACTTCCAGGGGCGATCTGTGGCGCTGGCCCCAACAGGAGGCTGAGGCACCTGCCCCGGCCGAGGTGGAGCCTGAGGCTCTGGCAGTGCCCAGTGCAGGGGGTGCTCCTCCAGGAAACCCTGGAGGGCTGGCAAACAGCAGCAGGTGTGACGTGGAGGCGGATCATAAAGCGATAAGGCCAAGAGGAAAGGCAGAGAATGGGCTCCGGGCAGTGTGGGGAGGCAGGGAGGAGACGGGCCACGGGGCAGTGAGAGGGTCACCAGCTACCCAGCCCCTCCTGCCAGTGCCCCTGAAACTGGACCACCAATGCGTCCGGGCTGCCTGTCAATTCAGCAGAGACAGGGTTGAATCACACATGAGCGTTGATTCTAATAATGTCGGCAGGATGGGAGGGCAGCAGGTCATCCATGAAAATATTCTCTACCCGCCCCCGCCCCCCCAATAAGCCAGCTGCTTCTATTGGGCAGAAGGACAAAGATTACCAGGGGAAGCGGGCAAAAGGAATTATAGGCATGGGGCAGTAGGCGAAAGGAATAAGAATGGGTAGAATGGCCGAAACCGGTTTGGCTCAGTGGATAGAGCATCGGCCTGCGGACTGAAAGGTCCCAGGTTCGATTCCGGGCAAGGGCATGTACCTGGGTTGCGGGCACATCTCCAGTGGGAGATGTGCAGGAGGCGGCTGATCGATGTTTCTCTCTCATCGATGTTTCTAACTCTCTGTCTCTCTCCCTTCCTCTCTGTGAAAAATCAATAAAATATATTTAAAAAAGAAAAGAAAAGGATTTAAAAAAAAAAAAGAAGAATGGGTAGAATGGTCACAGGTTACAGGCAATGCGCCTTGCCACGGTAATAGGCAGTTCTCAGATCAGGAGAATGGACCTCCTTCTCGTTCCCAGTTTAACTCCCATGTCCCAGGCTGTAAGCCCTCAGCCAGGTTAGAAGGTGCTTTCTGTAATCAGAACAGAAATCACGGTTAGCGGAGCATGATTACTATTTCTGACCCAACACCCTCCACTCCTGGGGCTTGCAGGCGCCCGGCGCACCCTATCCTCCCCGTGTGTCTGGGTTTCCTGCCCGCCCCCTCCACGCCGTGCTCGATGTGCTCCCTCCTTCTCTGCAAAGTCCCACCTGCCGTCTCCATCTGGACCAGCCCGCATTTCACTTCTCTTCCAGGCCCCAGACGGAGGCCCTCTAGGACAGCGGTTCTCAACCTGTGGGTCGTGACCCCTTTGGGGGTCGAACGACCCTTTCACAGGGGTCGCCTAAGACCATCGGAAAACACGTATATAATAGTGATTCATCACTATGCTTTCATTATGTTCAATTTGTAACAATGGAAATACATCCTGCATATCAGATATTTACATGTCGATTCATAACAGGAGCAAAATTACAGTTATGAAGTAGCAACGAAAATAATTTTATGGTCGGGGGTCACCACAACATGAGGAACTGTATGAAAGGGTCGCGGCATTAGGAAGGTTGAGAACCACTGCTCTAGGAGGTCTGCTCCATGTTCCCTGGCACCAAGGAAGATCCAATTTTCAGAAAAGGTGTCTGTCTGGGCCGTAGTGGTTCTGTCCACAAGCAGAACCGTGGGCTGGGAGTGGGGAGATCTGGGATCCCGGACAACATGGCTGCAATTACAATCTCGTGCACCCTCCCTGGGCCTCAGTCTGACTTCCCTGACATGAGAGGATCGAACACTGGCATCTGCGGGCAGGCCCAGCTCTGGATTCTAAGGGCTGCAAGGGGCCTCGGGACTGGAGGGGAGGGAATCCTGGAGGCCTGCCTGGGTGAAAGGCTTCCTGGAAGGCTCCCCGCCCGCCTCGTCTTGGTGCCTTGCTTCTATCTCCCAGACTATTTCGGTCCCCAGCCCCGCCACTTTCCTCTTCTTATTGTGTTTCCTGCCATCTTAAAGCCTCTGATTACCCACTGCTGAGTGCAGCGAAATCTAGGGCCTTTCAGCTACAATGGAGACGCCGCCCACACGAGCCCCAGCTGCTCGTCTACTTCCCCTAGCACTTCGGGGTCCCAGGCCCAGCCTTGAGAAATTCCTTCCTCAGAGCTGGTTCCCTCTCGCCACAGAATCTGACGTCCCCCTGATTTGTCTCAGGGGACGCAGGGAATAGTCTGTTCCCATCTCTGGAGCCTCACACTCTGGGAGAGGGAGAGGGAGCGCAGGGCCCAGGGCCTGGCTTGAACCGTAATTTGTCTCTGAGAGAGATGAGAGGTCAGAGTGCAGTTGAGGGTGGGAGGAGGGATGTCAGTACAGGCTTGGGGTCACACCAAACAAAGGTCTCAGAAGAGTGGAAGGGGGCCTGGACACCCAGCTCTTTCCAGACCATTGGCCCCACCAACAGAAAGCCTTTCCGCCTACTCTTTCCACTAAACAAATAGTTGTTAAAGGGACGGAACTGTCATAAAATCCACACCCGTTCCTCTCTGCCCTCTGTGCCCATCTGTCTTTATCTTCAGTGGGGCATGACCACCCGGCGCCCAGGGCTGAGTCATTCATTAGCCTCCGACGTGGACAGCTGGCCCAGGGGGTGGAGTCCCCTCAACCCCATCAGCCTGGAGAGGGAGCAGGGGAGCAGCGGGGTGGGGGAGTCAGGAGGCAGGCCGGTGGGGGCTCTAAGTTAAGGAGAGAACCATCTGGGGTGTGAGCAGTTCATGAAGCCCCCACCCCCATCTGGGGTGGAGACAGCAGTTCTGGGAAAGACACAGCAGAGGAAAGGGGCTCGAATGGGGGTGGGTTGAGGTGAGCATGGCCTGTCTGGGGCCACGGAACGTGGCTGGGTCAGGGAGGGCAGGTTACAGAGCAAGGTGCCACGTGTGGGACCCCGAGGACTGAGGATCCTTGATGCCCCCGCACTCAGAGGGCGATCTGGGCCCAGACCAGGCTGACCTGCCCCAGCCCAGCCTCCCCCCTCTGCTGTCCCGGGAGCGCTGCGACTATGGGGTGCTCACTCAGACTGGGCTTCTGGTCTCCCCGATTCTCCCTGTTGGTGAGATTTTTCCCAGCAGCCACCCATCAAACCTGACCTTTACCTACCCCTGCTGGAGTCCCTCGGGGTCTCCCACTGCCCTCAGGGCCCTGGTCCCCCTCCTGCTGTCCAGCCAGACCAACTCCTTGCAGTTGGACCGTCCAGCAGACACTCATTCTTCCCCTCCTCCAAGCCTTTGCACATGCAGTGCCCTCTGCCTGCGCATTCCTTCCTGTCTGCGTGCCCTTGAGGACTCAGCTGCGGCATCTCCTCCTCCAGGAAGCCTTCTGGACCCCACTTCCGTCCGGCACCTGGCTAGGCTGGGCCCACTCTTCCTCCCTTTGTCAGAGCCCTCACTCCCGCCCTCGGCCACGGGCCTGCATCAGTCCCTGCGCGACATTGGGACGCTAAGCGTCAGGCATATATCTGCCTCCTCTTCTCATCCCAGTCCTCAGTACCAAACTTGACCCAGAAGGACCCGGAGTAAACACTCCATGGAATGAAAGACTTCAAGTAGAATTTCCCCATAAGCATTTCGTTGAGAAAACTTGCTCTGGCTCTAGTATGAGGAGTGGATCTAAGGGACCTGACAGGAGGCCGGAGACCAGGCGAGAGGTTGCTGCAGGTCAGGGGAGGGGTGGCTCTGTAGGAGCTGGGGAGTAGCTTGCGATGGGAGCAGGGGACCGTTGTGAGAGATGCCTGGGAGGTGACTCACCCATTGGCTGGGGGAGGTGAGCAAGAGGGAGGCAAGGGACCCAGTGGATGGCTGTGCCACTTGGAGGTGGTGGTGGCAAGGGTAAGTTCGGATTGGGCCTGGGTGTCTTTGGCGATCTCAGGGGCCCACAGGAAAGCCTCCAGGAGGCCTTTGGACGTCTGGAGCTCAGGGGAGGGGAGCTGGAGAGTCACGAGGCCATCAGCGCAAAGGAAGGTGTTTTGTGCAGAAGAAAAATTGAGGCTAGATTACTTCATCAGGGTCCTTTGTTGGAGGTTGGGAGGAAGAGGGAGGCCACGGCAGCCCTGGGTCCCGGGGTGGGGTGGGGTGGGATTGGAAGTGGAGAGTCAGGGGTCAGTGGAAGGAAGCTGCGGAGTCCACTAACCAGCCACGCAGGGACCAGCGCCACCTTGTGGCTGCCCAATCACCAGACTGTCCCAGGCCAAGTGGCTAGGAGGGGTCCACAGGGGGTTTGGCTAAGGGTTACCAAGGCCAGGCCCCTGTCTCCATGAAGTCCCAGCCTTTATCAATTTAGTCATCAGAAAGCGTGGCTGCCATTGCCCTCCTGCCACCCTAGATTTCTATTCCTTCCTGGGAGGATTGGCACAGTCTCAGCCCAGAACGGGCGCCCAGCATACCAGGAGCCTTATAGGTCCAGGGTGTGAGGGCTGGGAGGTGGGAGACACCCCTGGTCCTTATAGCGTCTGACACCTCGCATCTGCGCGAACAGTCTGGTTCAGAAGGCCACGTGACCCGCTGGAGATGCTCAGCCTCTTGGGTCTTCAACTTCTCTCGCTGCTGTTGGGGAGCCTTTCAGGCTCCCAGCTCTCTTTTCTTCATCTGACGTTTGCTGGTCTCCCCTTCGTGACCTCCCCCCACACACAGGAGTTCCACCCCTCCCCCACCCCACCCCAAGCTGCTCTTCTAGCTAGGCCAAGCAGTTCCTACAAACGCAATTAAGTGGAGGCAGCATGAGAGATGAGGAACCCAGGACAATTAATCATCAGGGAGTAACATTTGGTGAAAAATCAGGCACTTAATTAAGTAGGAAGAGCCAGAGGCTGGGATGGGGGGAGGGGGAAGATGGCATGTGTGATGAGGGCAGAGAGAAACTCATTCTTCCCCATCTACCACCCCTTCCCTCCATCACATCTATGCCCTTTGCCTCCCCAATATTCATGCCAACTCCCTCTTGGAGGCTCACCCCACCCTCCACCCCGCATAGGTCTTTAGGAAGGTTCAAGCATTACTGGTTAGGAGTATGGGTTCTGGTGCCAGCTGGCTGGGTTCAGATCTGGCTCTACCACTTATTAGCCATGCAATCTTGGACAGGTTCCTTAACCTCTTGGTACCTTAGTTCCTCCACCTGCAAATGGAGATGATGATGCTATTTAATTCGGAGGATAGTTGGGAATTCTGAGCTCATCTATGTAATTTGCTTGGACTGTTCACAGCATAAAGATCTGATAAGTTTTAGTTATGATGGTTATCCAGGAGGCTCGGAGAGGATAGGTCACTCACCCAAGGTCAAGTGGTAGCCACGGTGAGATTTAACCCAGGCAGCCTAGCTCCAAGCCCTTGCTTTCCTTGCTTTGGGGATTTGTGCTGGCCCCTGGCATACCTTTCCAGTATCTACCAGCAAGAGGCACCGGAGGCTGGACTGTAGCTGACTGGGGTCCCCGACTCTTTTATCCCCCCCCCCCCACCTCGCATCTGCCCTGCAGCAGGTCAACTTGTCCAGATCTTTGCAGACATGCAGGGCCCAGCCTGCTGTGTGTCCCTGGGCCAGGGATTGTTCTCTTTGATCCAGGGGCTGAGAGGTGGGGTCTTCCTTTTTTTTTTGCAGAGAGGCTGTGACCTCCCAGAAGCGGCTGGGCTGCAATGGGCTGGGCAGCATCTCGGACCTCCCTGGGAAGCCTTTGGCCAAGCTGGTGGCCCCACTGGCTCCTGACACCCAAGGTAAGGGCTGGGAGCTGGGCAGGGGCAAGGAGAAACGGTGACCCCTGCTCCCCAGTTCATGTCTGTCTCCTGTGTTCATCTCTTGGTCTCCTTCTTTCCTTTGCTCTGTGTCTGTAGCAATCCCTCCATCTAATTCTCTCTCTAGTATGCTACTAACCTCTCTGAGCCTCAGTTTCATGATCTGTAAAATGGGGACAACAGAACCTACTTTGAGGGGGTGTTGCAAGGAAGAGCAAATAAGATAACGCATGTTAAGGGCTTCCACCTACTAGGGCTCGGTGGCCGGTGGCCGCCGTGATGATGTGTTTGTGCCTGTCGCTAGATGGGCTGTGGCTGTTGTCATGCTCTCTCTGTCACTCTCTCTGTTTTTCTCTCTCTTCCTCTCCATGCCCCCTGTCCGCCATGTCTCTCTGCCTCGTGTCTCAGTCTCTCTAGGTCTCTGTCCTCTGTCTCGATGTGGAAAGTGCACAGGACTGGGAGTCAGGAGACCTGACTTGCTGTGTGATCTTGGGCAAGTCACTTCCCCTTTCTGGACTTCAGTTTCCCAATCTGTAAACTAGGGGTGCTCAGCCTCACCTGCCTGCCTCCCGCTCAGGGTTGCTGGGAGGATCACAAGAAGGTTGTCAAGTGAGGGGGTTTCCCTCCATGCAAGGGTCTTCGCTGTGGCTGTTTTTGTCGCCGCCTCAGGACTCCCCTCTGTCTCTCTGGGTCTCTGGGTCTCTCTGTGTCTCTGTCCCAGGCTCTCTCTCTCTCTGTGTCTTTGTCTCCCTCCCTGGGTCCTGGCTCAGTCTCCTGAGCCTCACTGGCCCCGCAGGACCACCTCATTGCCCTCTCCCCCTCAGTGCTGGTCATACCGCTGGTGGACAAGGAGGCTGGGGCTGTGGCAGCCGTCATCTTGGTAAGAGCCCTTGTAGGGTGGGATGGGGAAGAGGACAGCAGGGGAGGGAGCGGTGGGTGGAGCCCTGTGTGTGTGTGTGTGTGTGTGTGTGTGTGTGTGTATGTGTGTGTTGAGAGCAGCAGGCTGGGCTGGAGTTGTAGAAAGTGGGGGTCTGGGGCTTCTCCCACCCCCCACCCCTCTGCCCCACCTTAAATGAGCAGGGCCAAGTTGCTGGGTGGGTTCTGCAGGCCCTTCTCCCATATGGAGGGGCCGTTCAGAGTCTCTTTCCCATCCCAGGAACAGAAGGGTTAACACTCCCACATCACCATTACCTCAATAAGGAACAGATTTGGGGTGCAGACAGATAAATGAGCTGGCCTTGTGCCCCCAGGGACTCCTCTGAGCTCATTAAAACAGAATTAAAGGTTTCTGAGGCGCCTGACCTTTCCGGAGCCGCTGGAGGGGGAGGGCGGTGGGAGTCGGGGGAGCCCTTGGGGAGAGGAGGGAGAGCAGAGGAAGGAAGGGGTACTTGGCTTGGTCTCCTCTGTGTCCCATCTGCCTGACGGAGACACGTCCCCCTTGCTTTCTCCCGCCCCCCAGCTTCTGTTCCCGCAGGGAATGGATCTGCTGTTGGCAGAGTTCTGAGCACTGCTTCCCTCCCTCCTTCAGTCCCAATCTGTGCAGAGCTGGTCTCTTAGAAGAGCTCCAGGGCTGGGCCAATGTGCAGAAGAGGAGGTGGGAGGCAGCGGGCGGGCAGCCCACCTTTGTTGAGGAAGAGTGTGGGGTGTCAGGTTCCTAGGAGCGACTTCCTGTGTTGGGGTTGGGAGGACTGGATCAGTAGAGGAGCAACCTCTCCCAGAGGAAAACATCTGGAAGGTGGTTCGTCTTGTGGGCAAGAGCATGGTTGCCATGACTGCTGCTCCCCTTGGCTCAGGTTGGGCCGGGAGTCAGGCTTCAGCCTTCTCCTGGGGGAGAAAGGCCTGTGTGTGTGTGTGTGTGTGTGTGTGTGTGTGTGTTGTGTATTGGGGAGGGGGTGAAGTCAGAGCACTTGAATTTAACTCTCTCTAGCAAAACCCTTCTCTGGCCCCTGCTCCAGGCTGCATGCTAGGGCAGACAGGGGAGTGAGACCCATGTCTGCCTTCCAGAGTCTGTCCGTCTGGAGGAAGGCAGGGACAGCCTCAGGCCACTCTTGGCCAAGGGAAATAAATACGGATGCTTTGGTGGCAGAGGCTGGAGCACAAGGAGTGCCTCCCAGTGGAGACGGCCTGTGAATGGGCTTTGGGCACGGGGAGGACGTCTGCAGGCAGAGAAGAAGAGAAAGGGTATTCTAGACTGAGGGCAGAGCATGAGCAAGGCAGGGCGGGGAGAGGATGGTGGGGTGTTGGAGGAAGAGTGTGATCCTGGTGAGGTGGAGGTGCCTGCTGTTGAGCAAGATGCTACCTGGGACTTTGGCTACCAGGAGTTCCCAACAACTGTCCCCTCCCCTTCCTGAACATGCCTGGCAGTGAAACGCTCTAGAAAGATGTATGGATTATTCGTGGCCTGCCTCTTCTCCAAGCCTGTGCCTTCCTACTCACATAGCACGCCTCCAGGACACCCCTCTCCCCAGTGCACATACAACTGATGGATCCTGTCCTGCTGCTCCACCCCAGCGCTCCTGGGCCTCAGGACCTCACATCCTCCAAGAGGCAGCACAGCAGCCTTGACCCTCCCAGCTGCTACCAGATTCCAAGGGCAGAGGGTGCAGAGGGTACAGGGCCTGCCCCAGGGCAGATGTTTTGGGAAGACTGACTCACCAGCTCCTTCCTCAACAAGCCCCATTCCCCTCTCTGATATTCACCCATCCACCCATCCACCCATCCATCGATGGAAGGCATATTTCTCGAGCACTGCCAGGCACTGTGTGCTAGGTGCTGCAAACAGCAATGACAGAGTCCAGACAGGCCCTGCTTCCACAGACCATAGTCTAGAGCGGCCCAGGAGACAGACACACCAGGGACCAAAATAAGGATAGAATTGCAAATGATGGCAAGTGCAAGCAAGGAGACCAGGGAGCTCTGCAAGGAATATTGGGGCCTGCTGGAAGTGTGGACAATGGAAGGCTCTCTGAGAGATATGCCATCCAGGCACAGGGCAGCCTCAAATAGTTCTGGGCCTCTGCAGCTTGCAGCTCCAGGCACCTTGATTACAGGTTCTTCGTTTTGAAAGAGTCTGGCTCTGTTCTTCAATTCTGGGATAATAAGTCCCTTTGAGGAGTGGGAGGCACTTGGTCTCTGGCATTTGATGTGTGATGTGTGCCCACGCTCCCACCCCCCACCCCCCTTGCCCCACTGTGCCAGCCACTTGCATGGGGATTAGCCATGTTGAACTTGGTGAGGATGAGGTATGGGGGCTTTGCTGGGTTCTCAACCCTCTCTGCAGCCCCAGTGCCCACCACAGGGCTGCCACTGGGCCCCAGACAAGCTCCCTGCAAGTGTGTGTTTCTGCTGGTGAGCAAAAAGCCGTGTGTGTGTGTGTGTGTGTGTGTGTGTGTGTGTGTGTGTGTTTGCATACGGGGGCGGGGCAGAAGCGTGTGCATGGCTCTTCGGTATTCGAACTCAGTATCCTATGTACAGTTTTGACTGTGCACATGTGGGTGGGGAAGGGGGTGGGGCAGCCAGGAGTGTGTGCTGGGGCCGGGGGAGGTCCAGGGGGTGGAGGGCTCCACAATTCCTTCCTTTCCCCTGGCCTTCTGAGGCTCTCGTTCAGTCTCCCAGCTCTCTACTGGGACCAAGCTGTTTCGGCAGCCCAGGAACTGGTTGCCTCCATAGCCCTAGAGGGGCCCCGACCTTCCCTTTTCCTGAGAGATGGGTTCAGGGGGAAGAAGCAAGATGTCCTCCCCATCTACTAACAGTGAAATGCCGAAATGTTTATATGAATCATGTGCAAATGAACCATGCCCCAGCCTCTTCCAACTCCCTGTCCCATGGGAGTCATAGATGGGGCCTCAGCCAGAGCTTAACCTTCAATCCCACCAGACCCTGTCCAGGACTTCCTGCCTCCAGTGTTGCTTCCTCCAACTCACCCTACACCCCATAGGCCATGGCCCTCAAGCTAAAGTCCAATTCCTTAACCTGGCACTCCAGGCCCGCCCCCTGGGGCAAGGGGACCCCACTCCTGCCCGGATCCTCATCTCCTGTACCACCTTCTACCCAGCACTGCCAGGACAGCTCCTGCCTGCAGTGTCCCCTCTCTTCAGGCTCTACTTGTCCTCCCCATGCCTCAGTGCCAGCTCTGGAAGCCTCCGGATGCCCCCCCTCCACCCCTCCCGCCCCCGCCAAGCTCCCACAGTCTTTAAGTTCCTATCCACCCCATCTGCCTTCCCCTCCTTCCTCAGGCATGAGGTTCTGCACCTCCCGATCACATCCCCCGCTCCATCCTGCCCCAGCCAGATGTGAGCTTCCTGGGAACCTGCTGGTCTCCTCTCCGTCTGCTCCTGGCAGGGGACCTAGAGCACAGGCAGGCAGCCCGCCCCCGCCAAGCTCCCACAGTCTTTAAGTTCCTATCCACCCCATCTGCCTTCTCCTCCTTCCTCAGGCATGAGGTTCTGCACCTCCCGATCACATCCCCCGCTCCATCCTGCCCCAGCCAGATGTGAGCTTCCTGGGAACCTGCTGGTCTCCTCTCCGTCTGCTCCTGGCAGGGGACCTAGAGCACAGGCAGGCAGGCAGCTGCTGAGTGAGAAGGGAGGATGTAGGAGGGAACCCCAGTGCAGCCACCATGGGGTGCCTTGCAGGTGATGAGCAGCTCTGAGTCGGCACCACCAGAAGCTGGTGACGCCATTGGAGATCTTTGCTAGCAGGGCCTGCAGTGGGTCCCCAGACTGCCATCCCTCCCCCTGTCCTTCTCCTTTTCTGTGTCAAGCACTCTAGCAAGGGTGTGGGAAGGGACTCCACGGGGTATGAAAGGTGGGCTGAGGGGAGTTCTGGTAACTGACACAGGGAAGTTAGCGAGAGACAGGCTAATGTGTGTGGTGATGAGAGTGGGTCTGGAGAATGGAAGGTGCGGGCAGAGAAGGTGGGGGAGAGTGGTCGGTACTGTCTCAATCCTGCCCCTTTCTTCTGAGTGACCTTGGGCATGTCACTTAACCTTTTTGGGCCTCGGTTCATCTGCAAGTGGAAGCCTGCCTTACTGGATGGTGAGACTCACGTTTCGATCAAAGCACTTTATCACTCCATTCATTCATTTATTCACCCATCCTCCCAGGTTCTTAAGGCACAGCAGATGCATCAGAGCTGTCAGACTTCTTCTCTTACCCAGACTTAGGGGCAGTTCAAACCCCAACTCAGAAAGGATAGAGATGGGAGGCTTGGCCTAAGAGCACTGATTCCATAACTGGGTCCCGAAGGGCTCCATAGGCAGGAGATGGAGGGGAGTTGCAGGTCACCCCCTTTCTTCACTGTCCACCTGAAGTGTGCCGTTGAGGGAGCAGTGACTGAAAAGGCAGAGATCGGGCACGTTCCACTTTTATTTGAATTAGCCCTAGGAGGTTTGCTGGAAGAGGGCACTGTCCTGGAGCCTGTGCTCGGCCAGAAGGACAGGCTTCGCTCTGAAGCCCGCAGACTGGAGTGTTTATGTGCTGGTGGGGACAGGTGTGTGCCGAGGGAGGGCCCTCTGACAGAGGTAGGAGGCTAAGGACTGTCACAGCTAGTTCTTCTCCCACATCCTCCAGGTGCACTGTGGCCAGCTGAGTGACAGTCAAGAGTGCAGCCTTCAAGCCGTGGAGAAGCATGTGAGAGGGGTTAGGGCTGGGGTAGGGCTGGGGTAGGCCTGGGGTAGGCGGGGGGCTGCTGAAGACCCTCATCACAGTGGGTAAGATGATCTTGCCAGGGAGCTGGACAGACCTGGGTTCCAGTCCGCCACCTTTGGGCTGTGTGACCTTGAGCAAGTCACTTAACTTCTCTGAGCACCAGTTAGTTTCACATCTGAAAATGAGGATAAGGAAAGCACTGACCTTACTAGGGTGAGATAAGGCGAATCCAGTATCTTGTCAGTACTGACGGGGGACTATCTACATAATGATAGGGAGGCTCTCTCCTGAGATTTCATACTGACTTTCACAAGGACTTAGAATTCCCTGTGAGTGCTAGAGACACAGAGATAGCGCCCTTGTCCTGTCTGGGAAGAGTCTGGGGCTGGGGGTGGAGACTGGAGGGAGGACGCTCCAGAGGCAGTGGGAGCCCACGGGAGGGTGGAGCGCTGAGGAATGAGTGGTTCGGACGGTGGTGGGGGCGATGGGCACTGCAGGCAGAGGAAATGGCTGGAGCCCAGGCGTAGAGTCCCGAGGCGGCGAGCGCGGGAAAAGGTGGGGCAAGTGGCAGGCGGGGAGAAGGTGGGGCAAGTGGCTAGCTGACCGCTTGGCCCGCCCCAGACCCTGGTAGCCCTGCGAAGGGTGCAGGCCCTGCAGCAGCGCGGGCCGGGCATGGCCCCCGAAACTGTCCAGAAACCCCCGGAGGGGACGGCGGGAGACCAGAAGGGCCGGGCTGGGTACACCCACAACGACGGCAAGATCCTGCAACTGTGCGGTGAGGACCCAGCA
>NW_006383005.1:2580614-2584323 GCF_000327345.1 Myotis davidii
GGAGGCCGGGGGCGCGCGGAGTAGCTGTCGGAGGGGAGATCTACGGGCTGGACCGCCAGGTTGGGGCTGGGGGTGGGGCTGTCTAAGGACCCTCTGACCTCTGACCCGCGCCCCGCCTTTGCAGGGGAACTCTATGATCTGGACGCCTCTTCCCTGCAGCTCAAAGTCCTCCAATACGTGAGTCCCTACGCCCCGCCCCCTGCCCCCCCAGGGACCGACGTGTCTGGAGCTCTTCTCCCTCTCAGTTGGGATTTCCACGTCCCGACCCTCGCTTCTTTCCCACCCACCCGAGGAGCCTCGAGGGCGAGAGGGTGGGGAGTGGGCGGCCCAGCCCCGCGGTCAGCCCCTCGCTGGGTGCTTGCCTTCCAGCTGCAGCAGGAGACCCAGGCGTCCCACTGCTGCCTCCTGCTGGTGTCCGAGGACAATCTCCAGCTCTCCTGTAAGGTGAGGGCCAGGTCCACGGGGACGGGAGAGGGACCGCGTCTCCGAGGAGAAACACCCCGCTGATCTTTTAATGGGTCGCCGCCCCTCTGCCCCGCAGGTCATCGGAGATAAAGTGCTGGAGGAAGAGATCAGCTTCCCGGTGAGTCTGCAGGAGCAGTTAAGGCAAACGTGGCGTACTTGGGATTTGCACCGAGAGACTGGGATCTGCCAGAATCTCTTGGATTCGGATGGAATTACCTGGATCTTGGGGTCTACTTAGAAATGTTATGAGCGCTCACAGCCTTTCTTGATCAGGATCCACAGGAGAAATCGCATGCAATCTACAGAACAGTTTACTTGGGACCAGTTTGCCGCAGTTGGGGTGTTTCTGGGTTTTGGTTCTCTTAGAATCTGTCGCGATCAATGAGAATCTTGGAGTCTGCTTTTTCTCTCTTAGTCAGGGGAGACCCTCCATCTTCCATAGGGCGTTCTGGTCAGGAGCTGAACACTCCCCCCCCCCCCCCCCCCCCCAGCACTAATTTCACTTCTTGACCCCTCCATTTCCATGTCTGTAAGATGAAGCCCCCCGCCCCCATTGTTGACTCCATTCCCCATTTGGACTGACTGAAAAGGTCCTTGAATCTCCCAGACTTTGGGGAGGAGGGTTGGGGTCTGAGATGGCCTGACCTCAGGCCAGGGTGGGCCCTGACTCAGCCTCTCCTCCCTGCACAGTTGACAATGGGACGCCTGGGCCAGGTGGTGGAAGACAAGGAGTGTATCCAGCTGAAAGATCTCACCACAGTAAGCCATGGCCTGACTGGACCAGGGGAGGAGGCAAAGGGAGAGGACCATGTCCAGCCGCCATGGCCAGGGTCGCTGAGTCATGTCAGCCTAGGAAGGCTGGCGACAAGACCCAGGGACTTCCTCCCAGTCCACCCCCCACCATAGCACTTCCCACCTGCAGGAGTCCCTGAGAGCCGCCTGTTGCAGATGGTGCTGGGCTGGGGGAAGGAAACATACTCTCTCCCTCCTCCCCTGCCCTGACTCACCTCACCTTTGCAGGAGGATGTGCGGCAGCTGCAAAGCATGTTGGGCTGTGAGCTGCAGACCATGCTCTGTGTCCCTGTCATCAGTCGGGCCACGGACCAGGTGGTGGCCCTGGCCTGTGCCTTCAACAAGCTCGGAGGAGACTTGTGAGTCAGGGTGGGGGGAGGTGGATCAGGAGGTGAGCTGAGAGCCTGGACAGGGTTCTACTGGGGTAACAGAGCTGGAAGGGGGTACTATTCCAGCAGTGTGGAGTGAATGGTTTGTTGGTGTAAGAGACCTCAGGTTTGTGAGAGTGCTAGGCTCTTGCTTCTGCTACGGCTGAGGCACAGGTAATTGTTGACTCTCCGTCACCCATTTCAGCTTATTTAAAATCATGTTGAGGTCCAAGTGAGCTCCCGCTTTTTTTGCCCACTTCCTGCAGTTGGAATTATCCACTATTGGGGTATTGGCCTCCTTCCCCATTTGCCATCCCCTGTTGGCATTTCTGCTGGGAATTCCCTGATGGAGAGGTAGTGAGCTCTGGGATGGTGGGCTCTCTGGAACCCACAAAGCATCACTGGCACAGTGGGCAATGGCTAAAGGGAATACAGGCTTGGGGGGCAGGCGAACCTGAGGGTCTTTATAGGCACTGACAGGGCAGCTATAAGAATCACACAAAACGGAATGGTGGGCAGGACACAGAGGCAGGTAAACAGGCTTGGTTAGGAGGAATATCTCAGGAACTGAGATCAGATTTTGGATCTAAGAGTGGTACCATAGATTTCATGTCCTATACCAGCTTGCTGATTGGCAGTAGCTGCCTGAAGTATTGTGTTGAGACTGGTTCTTAGTCGTGTGATTGATTAGCTATGTCTGTCCTGGGAGTAGGTTCAGGGTATGAATGCTGCCCCACTTGGTCCAGCAGGTCTATAGTTTGGGCTAAGGCATACAAGCAGAGGGCTGATTCCAGGATACAGAGAGATGCTGACAAGATGCTTGGCCCCTGGGGCTTAAGCAAACAGGCCGCGGCTCCTGCAGGAAGTGGAGAGTCAGAAGCCCAGGGATGGGGTCTGCAGGAGTGGGCAGAGACCTGGGAGTCATGGGCCTGTGTAGCAGGACTTCTAACATGGAACTCCAGGCAGTTAGGTGGACGCGGGGGGCGGGGGGCGGGGACAGCAGGAGGATGTGGGACCTGTGTCATTTGGTACAGGTGGGCATCCTAGTAGTGGGAGAATGTATGCCATTGATAAGCACATGCTGAGCACCTACTGTGTCCAGCTGTGTGCTGACCAGATAAAGGCTTTAGGGAGAGGAGTGCAGAGGGAGAGGGAGTCCAGCAGGGGCTATGGACTCTGGCTGCTGGTTGTGGGACTGGGTTCTGAGATGGCCCTACACCTAGAGAAGGGGTGGTATCAGATGGTAAATGAGATGGGGCCTTGGTGCAGCCCCGAGGCCCAGGGCAGGGACAGGGCCACCTCTGGGTTCCACATATTTCAGGGAGTGATTGCTAAATGATTGCACGAGCTGAGATGGGGTTCTGCTCAAAGCCTGACTGCAGGGACGCTGCCTGCACCTCAGAGAACAGGGGTTCCAGAATTCCTTCAGCAGGGAGTGTGGTGGGGCTGGTGGCCAGGGCAGAGGTAGAGCACAGTTAAGACTTTGTAGCAAACACTTCCCAAACATCTCCCCTGTACCAGCCTCTGCCTTGAACATGGGGTGATATAGTTATGGTCCCTGCCTTCAAAACTAAAAGTTTATTTTCAGGGCTTAGAGGGAGGATGGTGGGATAGGGATTCTAGGCAGAGGGAATAGTGTCGGGAATAGCATGAAGGTGTGAAGGAACTGGGGTTTTTCTCAGAATGATAAGGATTTTAGTGTGGCTGAAGCGGAGAAGCACCCAAAGTCCTGGAAGAGTAGGGCAGTGACTAGAGTTGGACAAAACAGGGCAATGCCACCCCCATCCTGAGCCTGGAGGGGCCTCCAGGGAGGAGCAGGAGAACACCCAGCTCTGACCCAGCCTCAGTTTGGGTAAATCTAAAGTCAGCAGAGGGAGACATGGTCGTGCTTCAAGAAGCAATAGCCTGAGGAGGAAAACACATTTAGTTCTGAGGAGAATTAGAGCCTCCCCAGGGGCCCTCTCGTCTGAGGGAGAAGCTGCCCCAAGCCACCTGTGCAGTGAGCAGCCCCAGTGGAGGGGAGTGATGCTTAGTTGCTGATCTCTGAGTGGGCTTCCTGGAGGGATGGAAAAGTGGAGAAATGG
>NW_006383005.1:2584469-2588370 GCF_000327345.1 Myotis davidii
CCCTCTCTGATGACCTCGCCTCCCTCCCCAGATTCACGGATCAGGACAAGCACGTGGTCCAGCACTGCTTTCACTACACCAGCACGGTGCTCACCAGCACCCTGGCATTCCAGAAGGAGCAGAAGCTCAAGTGTGAGTGCCAGGTGAGTGGTCTGCCTTGCGCCTCTCTCAGGAACAGTCACCCAGCTCCCAGCCCCAGTGACTTATCCACAAGGGAAAGGCCCATGTCTATCTGGCCCCTGGCCGGGGGTTTACCTAGAACTCTGGGGGCCTGTTAAGGAGGACGGCACGGATTCCTCAGAGTGACCGCTGACTGCAGGCGCTGTATGCGATCCCCCTCTAGTGTCCAACTCGGGTACTACAGCCATGCTGGGCGGCTGGAAGCTGAGGTGAATGCACATCTGAGACTGCAGATTTCTACACACTTTCGCTGAGGCAGTTCCTCCCTCTCCTCCACTTAGTAGCCAAATGACATAATTAGACTCTGTGTCTCCAGCATGTGCGGAGAGCCCTAGGAGAGGAATGAAAAGCCCGTGGGGATGTTGGAGAGGTTACAGATGACATACAGAAAGCATACTTTCTGTAACCTGAGCCCCAATGATCTCTATTTTCTCCATTCCAGGCTCTTCTCCAAGTGGCAAAGAACCTCTTCACTCACCTGGGTGAGTGCACTGTCCTCCTCCCTGACTGATTGTGGGGTGGGAGGGGGGGCTGGAGTTTGGGGGAGGCGAGGTGGGAGGGTTTGGCCTTGGCATTCCAGCCCGGTCTCACCACTGCCCCCCTCCCCGCCCCTCCCTCTCTTAGATGACGTCTCTGTCCTGCTCCAGGAGATCATCACAGAGGCCAGAAACCTCAGCAATGCTGAGATGTGAGTGAATTTACCCCTGGGTGGGAGAGAGAGGCCCCAGGCTTCATTCCTCACCCTCTCCTTCCCTCCCTTTCCCTCTCCACTGCCTTCCCGTGGGAACCCAGCACATTTTGTATGATCCTTTACTTCATGCCTGTGACCATCCCTAGACTGTAACGTCCAAAGACAGCAGAGGTGGGGCTTGCTTTGCTGACCATGGGTCCGAGCTCCTAACTACAATGCATGGCACAGAGTAGGCGCTCAAAAAAAAATTCATTGGGTTGAGCTAATGTCAGGAGTCAGCCAGCTCTGAAGAAAGTCAGCACAGATCACTCCTCCAGCCTTAGAAATCTGGGCTCGCCTCAAGTTGTGAGGAGCAGGGGTGGTTGGAGAGGGGTGTCAGGGCTCTGTGGACCAAGGCCGTCTCCCCGCAGCTGCTCTGTGTTCCTGCTGGATCAAAATGAGCTGGTGGCCAAGGTGTTCGACGGGGGCGTGGTGGAAGATGAGGTGAGGCAGGGCCCCACGGAGAGTGTTGCTGTGGTCCTGGGGGGCTGGAGGGGGAGGGCAGGAGAAGGGGTCAAGTGTCCGCAGAAGGCCTCATGGCCTGCTCTGTGGACAGTCACTAACTTTTTCCTCTCAACCCCTGCCTGCCCCTGCAGAGCTATGAGATACGCATCCCGGCGGACCAGGGCATAGCGGGCCACGTGGCAACGACAGGCCAGATCCTGAACATCCCGGACGCCTACGCACACCCGCTTTTCTACCGCGGCGTGGACGACAGCACGGGGTTCCGGACGCGCAACATCCTCTGCTTCCCCATCAAGAACGAGAACAAGGGTGCGGGCTCCCATGAGGGGCAGGGCCAGTCTGGGTGGGGACTGAGCAGGATGGGGCCGAGGAGCCGAATGGAGGGCTGGCAACCTTTCCCGCTGCCTTAGAGGCCCCTAGCACAAGGCGCAGGCTTCCCAGGCATGGGTTCCCTTGAGGACAGCAGGGAAGGCAGATCCCCGCCGGACACATCCACTGGCCAGTCCTAGCCCCTCTCCTGCCCCCAGAGGTGATCGGTGTGGCCGAGCTGGTGAACAAGATCAACGGACCCTGGTTCAGCAAGTTCGATGAGGACCTGGCCACGGCCTTCTCCATCTACTGCGGCATCAGCATCGCCCACGTGAGTGGAGACAGGGGTGGAGACAGCGCAGGGCCCTCTGCCCTCCTCTCCACACTGGGACTCAGAGCCCCACTGCTGGTTGCTATGCAACCTTCTGTACCGCTGGTCACTTCTGACCTGTTTCCCACCTGAACATTTATGATTTCCCGTCCTATCCCGTTAGCCTCCAAGACCGTGGGAAACCCCAGCTGTCATTATTCACCTGCCTCACCCCCACCCTCCTCTGGAGGCAACCTCAACCCAAGCCCCTGGTCGACTTCTTTTTGGGAAATATTGGGTCTCCTTGTCCACAGCTGGCAGCTCTCCATGGGACTCCAACCCACTGGTCCCTGGCACTGATCCCTCACCTGTTTTCTGTCTCTGCTCTGGGCCTCGGGCCCCATCACTGAAGACTAGGGCAGGCTCCGGAGGGGATGCAAAGTGCCAGCTCAAGTGCTAAGAGATCCTAGGAGGCGAAGCAAGGGAGGTCTAGCCCAGTGACGGCGAACCTTTTGAGCTCGGCGTGTCAGCATTTTGAAATCCCTAACTTAACTCTGGTGCGGTGTCACATATAGAATTTTTTTGATATTTGCAACCATAGTAAAACAAAGACTTACATTTTTGATATTTATTTTATATATTTAAATGCCATTTAACAAAGAAAAATCAACCCCAAAAAATGAGTTCACGTGTCACCTCTGACACACATGTCATAGGTTCGCCGTCACTGGTCTAGATCAAGGTTGGATGGGGCTTCATACTCTGGGCTGGAGTGCCTAGGCTCACACCTGGGCCAGGCCTGGAGGTTCTGTCTGACCCCCCGTCCAGTGCTGGGTGTTCTGAGATTTCACAGCCACATTGCTTGAGCCGCATTCTTCCCCTTTCTCCCCCTAGTCCCTCCTTTACAAGAAGGTGAATGAGGCCCAGTACCGCAGCCACCTCGCCAATGAGATGATGATGTACCACATGAAGGTGAGGCTTGCATGGAGCTTCTGTCCTCCTCCTCAGGGTCTCAAGGTCCCCTGCCTCCCCTCCGCCCCCCCAATCCTCCTGGGCCCAGGACCAGGCTGGGCTTCTGACCACCCTCTCATGAAGATAAGAAGACAGGCCCAGTGCAATGCTAGACTCCAGCTCCAGGCATGTTCTTTCTAGTTCAGCCCCGAGGCTGGCAGCAGCACCCACCCTGGGGAAGAGCCTGGTCCGGCCAGGTGTTCCCATGTCCAGGGATAATTCCCATCTTCAGAATGACTGAGGGGCTCACTCAGGGCCCTTGCCACAGCTCCCCTAGGTTCAGGAGTCCTGAAGTCCTAATTATAATATTCTATTCCATGCCCAGACCCTGTGTCAGCAATGCTCTTTCAGGCTTTAGTTCTCAGCATGTGGTGGTCATTGTTGATGTAAACCAGCGGGTTCTCAACCTGTGGGTTGCGAACATTGGAAAACACAGATAGCATGTCAGATATTTACATTATGATTCATAACAGTAGCGACATTACAGTTATGAAGTAGCAACGAAAATAATTTTATGGTTGGGTCACAACAAACCGGGGACACTCTGGGTGAGGGGTCTAATACCCAGGCTGGTCCCTGTAGGTCTCTGATGATGAATACACCAAACTGCTCCATGACGGCATCCAGCCTGTGGCCTCCATTGACTCTAACTTCGCCAATTTCACCTACACCCCTCGCTCTCTTCCCGAGGATGACACTTCCATGGTGAGCTTCCCTCTACCTGCAATGAGACAGAGGGTGTACAGGCAGAAATTTAAGTTAAACGTACACAGGAACTTCCTGGCAAGACAGAGTCATCAAGGAAGCCTACCGAGTCTCCCTTAGAGATGGAATGGGCATGTGGTGTGCCAGCATGGGCCGCGGGGCCTGCTTAGAGGCCAGGGGCTGGCTGGCTG
>NW_006383005.1:2594434-2595097 GCF_000327345.1 Myotis davidii
CTTTCACAGGGGTTGCCTAAGACCATCCTGCATATCAGATATTTACATTATGATTCATAACAGTAGCGACATTACAGTTATGAAGTAGCAACGAAAATAATTTTATGGTTGGGTCACAACATGAGGAACTGTATTTAAAGGGCTAGAAGGTTGAGAACCACTGGTCTAGACCAAAGGGTCCCAGACTTTGTAGATAGAGTCAACTCTGTAGGAGGAAGGACTGAGGTCCTTCCAGAGACGGCCCCCCTCCCAAATAAGGAATCTTGAAGTTAGTGTCTGTGAAAGGCTGCCATGGTTCAGGGGTGTCACGAAAGGGTGTCCTTTGTCTTTGCCGAGGACAGGTTGTTACAGGTGAGGGTGGTCACAGACAAGGAGGCGCAGTAGGTGGCCTGCAGGGCTGTGAGGGGTGGGTGGTGATCTCCTGTGCAGTACCAGTCCATGGACTGGATGGCTCAACCGGGGACACTCTGGGTGAGGGGTCTAATACCCAGGCTGGTCCCTGTAGGTCTCTGATGATGAATACACCAAACTGCTCCATGACGGCATCCAGCCTGTGGCCTCCATTGACTCTAACTTCGCCAATTTCACCTACACCCCTCGCTCTCTTCCCGAGGATGACACTTCCATGGTGAGCTTCCCTCTACCTGCAATGAGACAGAGGGT
>NW_006383005.1:2595115-2597248 GCF_000327345.1 Myotis davidii
TCCCCTCCCCGCAAAGAGACAGAGGGTGTACAGGCAGAGATTTAAGTTAAACGTACACAGGAACTTCCTGGCAAGACAGAGTCATCAAGGAAGCCTACCGAGTCTCCCTTAGAGATGGAATGGGCATGTGGTGTGCCAGCATGGGCCGCGGGGCCTGCTTAGAGGCCAGGGGCTGGCTGGATGATTGGCAGGGATTGCTCCCGCCTGTGGCCTCAGGGTTGGCACCTCACTCCCGTGTTTCTAAGATTTTAGCAGAGCTTGGTTCCAGAGTTCTTAGATCCCATATTTCTTAACGTTTTTGGCTCCGAGAATGCTTGGTGCTACTATTTTATGGTTCTCTAGTATAGATCTAAACATCTAAGACTCCAACACAATTGTGGAGGCTTCTAGAAGGGCCAAAGCGGGAGCCCTGTCTTGAAACTGACAATCCCTCTGTCCCCTCCCTTCTGCCCTCTGCAGGCCATCCTCAGCATGCTACAGGACATGAATTTCATCAACAACTATAAAATTGACTGCCCGACACTGGCCCGGTGTGTGCCCCAGCCCTCCCCTCCGCGTGCAGGCAGCCCCATCTCTGCCTTCCTCTGTCCTCAGCTCTCACCTCCGTTGCCCCCAGCCTGCTGGGAAGGGGTCTCTGGAACAACTAGGGAAGACTCAGTCTTGGTGGAGTGGGCAGGCTCCATGAGTGAGAGGCAGCTCCTAGACACTGGGACCATGAGGAAAGGAAAGGACTGGGGAAGGGCAGAGCCTGAAGGGCTGCCCGGAGGAGAGCCTGAGGCCCCTCTGCTGCCCTCTCCCCTCCCCCAGGTTCTGTCTGATGGTGAAGAAGGGCTACCGGGACCCACCCTACCACAACTGGATGCACGCCTTCTCTGTCTCTCACTTCTGCTACCTGCTCTACAAGAACCTGGAGCTCACCAACTACCTCGAGTGAGTGGCTGCCCTTCCCCCATCCGTTAGCCGCTGGGATTCCCTTCCTGGGGACGGGGAAACCGTCTATGTACCACGCACTTTACACGCACCATCTGAGGGGACCCTCTTAACAGTCCAGTGAGGGCCCATTTTCCTGGCCAGAACTTGCTCACAGTCACAATCCCAGGGAATGCTGGGCTTGCCCAACTCTACACCAGGGCTTCTTTCCAGGAAGCGGGCCCAGTGTCCTGAGCTCTTGTCCTGGGGGCTCCTGGACATCTCAGCGAGCTGTCCCTCCTCTGAGGGTCTGGGGAGGAGGCTGTGGCTGGACCTCTCTCCTCTCTGTCTCCCAACCAGGGACATCGAGATCTTTGCCTTGTTTGTTTCCTGCATGTGTCACGACCTGGACCACAGAGGCACAAACAACTCCTTCCAGGTGGCCTCGGTGAGACCCTGTCCTCCTCGCAGGGGGCACCTTCTCTGGGGTGTCTGGGAGTGTTACTTCTCCAGCCCGAGGAGAGGCGGGAGCTGGTGGGACCGGGAGCCTGAGGCTGTCCTAGGCTTTGTGCCGGGCCCTGGGATGGGGGAGGGGAGAGGACAGGAGGGCACTGCTTGGCTTAATATGGCTAAGCACTGGGATCTGGATGTGAAGAGTGATGGAGTTTTCCCGGCTTTTCCAGAAATCTGTGCTGGCTGCGCTCTACAGCTCTGAGGGCTCTGTCATGGAGGTACCACCATTTCCCTCAGCCCCTACCTCCCCTCCCCTCCGCTCATTCCCTCTCCTCCTCCTCCTCATGAGGTGGTGATGTGCAAAGTTAGACTGTGACCCAGCTCCTCCTGTTCCCACCCCCTGCTTTTCAGGCAGGCGGTGAGAGCTGCAGCTTCCCCCAGGGCATGTCTGGCTCCTTTTCCTGGATGGGCTTGGGGGGGTGCAGGTGTGCATGGGTGTGCAAGTCAGACTGCTGGAGCCCAGGTTTTCAAAAAGAGGATTTGTACTTAGCACGATTCTCTTTGCATGTCTGGGAGCACCCCGTACAGACCCTCCCCACCAAGCCCGGGAGGGGCTCCATTCCCATCACACTCAGCTTTCTCTTGGATTATTTGGTTTTGGCCTACACTCCCCAGATGGGGGCTCCTTGGGGTAGAAACAAGATCTGAGACATCTCTGAGTACCCTGCACTTGGCACAGGGCTTGGCACAGAATGGGAGCCCAACTTCCAA
>NW_006383005.1:2597332-2609558 GCF_000327345.1 Myotis davidii
CCGAGATGAGGGGCTCCCTCCCTCCTGGGGGGCCCATAGCAGCCCTGCTTCTGCCCTCCGCACCCTGGCTGAGCCTCCTCCTCCTGCGACTGACCGCCCTTCAGTGTCTGGAGACAGAGGCCTTGTCCTTGCCTCAGCACTGCCTTCCCTTGTCAGCACACAAATGTTAGCTGCATGAATTGGCGTCTGGACTCCAAGGGATCATTTCAGAACGGTTCCAGTTTGAGGGACCCTCAGAGCTTCCTTTGCTGTGTCCCTTCCTGTGACAGCTGGGGAATCTGGGCCTCCGAGCCAGCCAGGCCCTTGCCCTGGTCACACCGAGGGTGGAAACAGTGCCCAGAAAGGGAGCTAGGACCTGACTTCCTGTTTCTGCCTGCTCTGCTCACCTTGGGGCCGGGGCGGGGCTGGGCCTACTCCCTCTTTTGGGGTCAGTGGTGAGGGAGCCCGCTGCTCCATCCAGGCCCCATCACTCCTCTTCCCCCCCAGAGGCACCACTTCGCTCAGGCCATCGCCATCCTCAACACCCACGGCTGCAACATCTTCGACCACTTCTCCCGGAAGGTAATGGGGCCCGGGTGGGGGCGAGGGGATGGGAGCCAGGAGTTGGCTCAAAACAGGAGAAGGGGACTATGGGTGGAGGCTCCTCAAGGCCAGGAACGGGCGGGGGTGTCTGGCAGGAGGCCATGACATCTCCCTCCCGGCACCCAGGACTATCAGCGCATGCTGGACCTGATGCGGGACATCATCCTGGCCACGGACCTGGCCCACCACCTGCGCATCTTCAAGGACCTCCAGAAGATGGCTGAAGGTGTCTGCCTTTAGCCCTGGCCCTTGGGGTTGGGGAGGAACCCCAAGAGGGGGATTCGCTGGAGAGCATCAACCACCAGGCAGCCCCAGCCCCAGCCTCTTGGCTCCCATCCAGGATGCCACATTCCCTGGACCACTTTGGGGCGGGGCCTGAGGACCTTGTCCTCAGAGAGAGAGCACCAGGAGGCTGACCCCTCCTCTTCCCAACAGTGGGCTATGATCGAACCAATAAGCAGCACCACAGCCTCCTCCTCTGCCTCCTTATGACCTCCTGTGACCTCTCTGACCAGACCAAGGGCTGGAAGACCACAAGGAAGATTGCAGTAAGGACTGCCCCTCCCTGGGAAGATGCAGGCTTCAAATCCTGCCTGGCTCTGAGTGGCTCCTGCACCTGAGCACCCTTTCTGTGCTGAGCGTAGCCTGGCCTTGTTTGGGGGAAATGGAAACCTAAACCACCTCAGGGTGACAGATGGAGGGATTCAGAGAGGGGCATGGACTTGCCCAGTGTCACACAGCAAGTCAGTGGCTGGTGGAAGGTGGGCCAGAACCCAGCCATTCCTCCCCGTCTGGGGCCATCCACCTGACGGCTGGGGATGGTAAGGACAGGCCCTGAGGTGGAGCTGAGGGAGACCTCAGTGTGCCTCCTTGGGAATGGGCTGTAGAGGAGCTTGAGTGGATGGATCCCACTCACAGGATGTAATGAGGGTTTTGGCCTTTCAGGAGCTGATCTACAAGGAGTTCTTCTCCCAGGGAGATTTGGTACGTGGGGAATGACCTCAGGGCGCCCAGGTTGCGGGTGGGTTCCTGGCCTGGGGCTGGGAGGGGCTGGGTTAGCCCCATCCTGGTGCCTAATGGCAGGCCTGATAACTTGATGCCTGCAGGAGAAGGCCATGGGCAACAGGCCAATGGAGATGATGGACCGTGAGAAGGCCTACATCCCTGAGCTGCAGATCAGCTTCATGGAGCACATTGCCATGCCCATCTACAAGTGAGGGAGCTTGTGGGGCCTCCTGGGGACTCTGCACAGAGAGGGTGGGGTGGGGCCTGGCTGTTCGAAGCCATCACAGCAGACACAGGCACTGAGCTGGGCTTGGCCCAGCCTCACTGACCCTCCCCGCTGCCTCTGGGCGCCACCGTCTCCTGTTTTACCCGGAAATGGGCCCTTCTCTTCATCCTTTATCCCCTATGGAAAGAGACCGTCACGCTTCACACTCTTATGGAAATTCTACTTGTGGTATAGCCCTAATCTTTCTTCCTGTCACTGTCTGACTTCTGACCTTTAACCCTGCCCCTGTGCACCCCCAGGCTGCTGCAGGACCTGTTCCCCAAAGCGGCAGAGCTGTATGAACGCGTGGCCTCTAACCGTGAGCACTGGACCAAGGTGTCACACAAATTCACCATCCGAGGCCTCCCGAGTAACAACTCGCTGGACTTCCTGGATGAGGAGTACGAGGTGTCTGAGCTCGATGGCACTGGGGGCCCCCTCAATGGTTGTTGCAGCCTTGACACTGAGTGAGCCACTTCCAGGGCCCTTCCCCGCCCAGGTCTCCTCCTACAAACCCTCCACTGGCCTGGCCAGATGCCCTGGGACCGGAGCCATGGGTCCTGGGTTCTAGACCACAACTTCCCATTTGACCTGGGCAAGTATTGACCTTCTGGGCCTCAGTGTTCCTGTCTGTTTAATGGAAGCAAGACTTCCAGCCTCACCAAGACTTTGTCACTTGTCCTCTGAGAGCATAGGGATGACCCAGGAGCAGGGGGCCCTGCTCTGCACCTCTGATCACACCTTGGCAAGTCCTCCCCAAGACACTCCTTCCCCGAGGCAGCCTGAACGGTTCCTCCTGGGCCCCAGTCTTGGATACCAGATTTGTACCCTTTTCCCTCTCCAGAATCCTCACGCAAGAAGGCGGGACATCTTGGTGGAGCAGAGGGTGGGTCTTAGAATCAGTCATTAGCTCTGCTGGAAGACTAGAAATAGCCACAGGTGCCTCTGAGGACCGCCACTAGACTTACGGTGAGGATGGGGTTCTGGGGGAGATGGATGCAGATCCCACGAGGAAGATGCCAGAGGGGCACTCAGTGTCCTGGGGAAAAAGGGCTCAGGAAGAACGCAGGATGGAAACCATGGGCAGGAAGGATCCCTGGGCTGGGAGACCGGCCCCTGTCGAGTCAGCAATGCTTTCTCCTGGTTGTGTGACCCTGGGCAAGTCCCTTCTGGGTGAAACAGGAGGGTGAGACAATCAGTTCTCTGAGACCCTTTTAGATAAAAATCCCATAGCTCTTTGGAGTCCTAGGAGAGGTCCTAGAATGCCCCTAACATCCTAGGGCAGATAGGGGTGGCCCCTGAGTGTACCCCCTGAGCCTGAGTCTCTCCCCTATTCCTGCAGCCAGAGAGAGACCTGGCCTCAGTCCTGGCAGGGTCCTCTCCTCTTCAAGGCCATATCCACCCATGCCCCAGGGCTTGGGAGACCCCACAGGGCCAGGCCTCTTGGGTCAGCCCGGCAGCTTCTCCCTTCTCTTTTGTTCTGTATGTGTTGTGGGGTGGGGGGAGGGGGGCCACCTGCCTTACCTATTTGGAGTTGCCTTTAGAGAGGTGTGTTTTTTTAGGACTCTGTGCAACTGTTGTATATGGTCCCGTGGGCTGACCGCTTTGTACATGAGAATAAATCTATTTCTTTTTACCACAGAGCCTGCCTACTTCTCTTGCCCCACAACTTGTTATGGTTTGGAACCTGCTCCTCTGGGCTGAATGGCCTCAGGGCTCTAGCCTTCCCTGGGGGGCTTGGGCGCCAGGCCCCTCCCTGCCCAGCCTCTGCTTTGGGCTCCCCCAGTCTGACTCTGCGCTCTTACAGAACCCAGTCTGACCAGTGGGCCCTAGGTGGGGGTGGTAGTCAGTGCCTGGCCCAAGGCTGACAGGGGACGGCTATTCTAATGTTGCCCAGCTGACAGCAGCTTCAGTGTGGACCGGCAACCCTGAATGTGTCTGCATGTCCCTCTTCCATGGCCTTTGGGCAAAGGGGAAGCATAACCTGGGTGCACATCCTGGGCCTTAATCGTCTCCCCTGCATTTGATGTCTGTCCTCAGCCCAACCTTCCCTTGAGGCCATTTAATCCTATTTCAGGCCCATGCTGTGACATATCGCTCCTTGCCATCAAATCGAGTGCACAACTCACACATATTTCCTCCCGCACACAGGCAGGCAGGACCCTGCGCTGTGGCCTAGAGCTAACTTGGTCCTTGTCCCTGATCTGGAGGGTCTAGCAGCCTCGTAGGGAAGACAGATCCAAGCTCAGATTCAGGCCATGACAACCCTATGGGACACTGACCACGGGCTCCAGGCGGGATCATCACCCTGAGAAGAACCACAGTGAGGTTTGGAAGATGAGCAGGTGTTGTTTTCCTGTGGGTAAAAGGGGGCAGGCCCTCCTGGTAGCAGAAATTGCTCATGCAAAGGCTCAGAGAAGGGCAGGCACACAGGGAATGGAGAGATGGAGGGAAATATAAGGCCAGATTAGAGGGCTTTGAATGGCAGGCTGTGGAGTTTGGCTTTATTTTGTGGGCAGTGGGGAGCCAGAGAAAGGTTGTCAGTGCGGGAGAGCTTGGGCAGGGCAGGGATCATTCTAGGGCTGTTCTCTGTGCCTTGGGCTGGGCGAGAGGGAGAGGAATTCAAGACACGTGGGATTGGCAGAACTTGGTGATCAATTGCACGGGGTGGGGGCAGAGGAAGGACTGGGAGGTACCCCAGAAGGTGGGTCCATGTGGCCTCCGTCACCAGCAGCCAGGTGTTGGATGGAGCCTCTGGCAGGAGGGAGGTCCCTGGGGAGAAGGGGCGGGGCAGCTGTTTGACGGCCGAGAGGCCGGACCGGTCGGAACCGGATGGAAGGTGGGAGGCGGGGCCTGGCATTGGGCGCGACGGACGTAGGGCGTAGGGCGCGACCTTCGGCCCGAGGGGCTGCGGCTGGACGGCGGGACAAACTGCCGGAGGAGGATGGGAGTGCAGTGCTTCTGCAAGAGCCCGTGGGCAGCCCTCACCAGGTGAGAGAACAGAAGGTTTGGCCTCATGCCCTGCCTTCCCAATTTAATGGTTTTATTTTACATAAAAACTCACAAAGATTCTGTGGAGTGGCTACTATCGCCTCGTTCTGTAACCACTTGGGGTGCAGAGGTTACAGCTTGAGGTTCAGAGAGGTTAAGTAACCGTCGGAAGTTGGAGTGTGCACCCTCCTGCATGACTCCCCTGCAAGCAAGGGCTTACTCCCGGGCAGAGGGCGGAGACTCGGGACAGGGTCTCTGTCGCAGTCTCTGCGGGACTGTCGTGGGACGTAGGAACGATGAGCAAGTGGATGGAGGCGCCAGAGGAGGATCTGGGCTCGGTCGCGTGTGCGCGTCTTGAAGAGGGCGGACCGGGAGATCGGGGGTGAAGAGGATGGGGCTTGTAGTGCAGCCCTTCGCCACCAGGTGGCGCCCAACTCCTGTCCTCACCTCCCCAGAGGTGGAGAAGGGTGTGTAGGGTGTATTGTGGGTTCAGCTCCTCTCATACTCAAACACAGAGGCATCCTCACCCGGACACATACCCACATTCTCTTTCACACGCAGATACACTCTTTATGCAGACTCCACACAGCGTACTCAGGATCCATTCTATACAGACTCCACAGGGAAAATGGAAAAGGTTTCTCAGGTTTCCCCTTTGGCTGCTCTCTGAACGAGACGGGGGTCCATCAGTTCTCCCCGAGTGAGACCCCCATGTCCCATGGGTTTGTCTCCCTGCTGAGTGGCCTCTCCCCGCAGAAGGATCCCTGGGCAGAGCCCCTCCTCTGGGCATGAAATAACGAGGAGAGGGCACTGTAAGGCTTGGTCCTGTGCTATGAGGCAGCAGGAGGGAGCTGAGTGTGAAGGGGCAGCAGGAGGGGCGGGGCTGAAGTTTGGATGGCGGGGACTGGGACAGATGAGGCCATTGCTGATAGACCTGGAAAGCAGGTGGGAAGGTGGGGTGAGGTGGGGGTGGGGTGCCAGGGCTGTGCACCCAAGGTCTTACTGTCCTTCCTCGCTGTTCAGTCTCCGAGGGCCCAGTCTCCTTGAAATGGGTGACTTAAGTCTGGGGGTGGGGTGGGTGAGGACTAGAGGTGGGTAAGGGAAGCCAGCTAAGGATCATTGCCTGCTATCCAATGCCTTGAAAACGTTTATCTTATAGATTTTGTCATTTTGTTATTATTTCAGGCAGGCGAGTAAATCTAGTCTTTATTACTCCATCTTGGGTGGGGGTGTAAGTCTATTTTACTAACTTTCATTGCATTACTAGTATAGTAATCCATGTATGAATATTGGTACACATCTGAATATTAATATTTTTGCCATTAGAAAGAATGATCCATGAATATTCATATATATCAAGTATTACATTGTATGAGTATCTGTACCTGTTTCTATTGATGTATATCTTCAAGCTTCCATCTGGGACCATTCGTTTCTACCTGAAAACACCCTTGCAGTATCTCCTTTCGTGCTGGTCTGCTGCTGATGAATTCTTCTGGTTTTTATTAGTTTGAAAACATCTTTGTTTCTCCTTTATTCTTGAATGTTTTGGGAGCGGCTGAATTCTAGGTTAGAAAGGATTTTCTCCTTGTACTTGGGAGATAACGTTCTGTCCTCTTTTGACTACCGTGGTTTCTGATGAGAAGTCTGCTGTCAGCCTTGTTATTGCTCCTTTGAAAGTAACGCATCTCTTTCTCTGGCTGCTGTTAAGATGTTATCTGTTTTTTGGTTTTCAGCAGTTTTATCACGATGTGTTTAGGTATGGTTTTCTTAGTATTTATCCTGCTTGTGATTCATACTGTGTCTTGAATCTGTGGTGATTTTCTCTCTCCTTAATTCAATTTTTATTAAATGTAGATAAGCATACTTCCTATATCCCCACAGCATGCTAAGAAATTTCTACAAAATGTTACTGAAATCTTGTGATAACAAGAGAGAAATAGTGATGCAGAGATGGGGGAAATATATAGATTTAATTCTCACCCGAGGATATTTTTTCCATTGATTTTTAGACAGAGGGAAAGATGACGAGAAATATGGATGTGAGAGAAACACATCGATTGGTTGTCTCCTTCACAAACCCCAACCAGGGTCCCGACAGGGGAGGAGCCTGCAACCAAGGTACGTGCCCTTGACTGGAATCAAACCCAGGACCCTTTGGTCCGCAGGGCAAGGCTCTATCCCCTGAGCCCAACCAGCTAGGGCGAGATGGGGGTAATATTTTAAATCAGTCATTAGATTCTCATCCTTGAGGTTCAAACTCACACCCCTCCTCGGGAGAGGAGAGGATCACCAGTGGTGGTCTCTCTCCTTAGCTTCTGCTCTATAACCAAGGATTACCCTTGACCAGAGGTCCCTACCTGGAATCAAGACTCTCCACCCTCTGTCTGGTGGCTGATAAGAAGGGAAAACGACTTTTTATCTGTCTCTGTGGTTTATTTTGTCTCTCAGCAAACACTTATGTTTTAATGATAATTTAGTATTTCATTGTTTAGAACTTCACCCTATCAGAATAGGGTTTTAGATTTACCATTGAAGGGATTCCCTTCAGGACAGTAAGTAGACTTCTGAGTGCTGAGTTCTAACGCAGCAGGTTAAAGAATAGCCAGTGAACAGCCAGGGTTTCTCTGCCCTGGTAGAATTCTTACTCTTTGCTTTGACCATTAGGCTTCAAGTGCATCTGTATGAGGTGTTAGGGAGGCATCAGGGAGCAACCTTCATGCTTATATCTCTATCTCTACCAGAGCATTTGCTCTTTCAGTGGTGAACCAAAATGGAAGCACTTTGGTTCTTGGCCTGGGTCACCATGCTCACCAATCTTTGCAGCCGGGTGAACCCTCTGTGATCTGACCCAGCTCACTGGTTCATGTGTGTTTCCTGATTTCTAGATACAATCATCTAATTGCCCAATCCCTGTAGATTGCCTCTCTGTGTTATAGAGGCTGGAAATTGAAGTAACATTTCCCATGCTCCACTGCAGCTTGTGTTTCATGTGTAACCTGGGCTCCATGTAGAAGGTGTCCCTGAGAAGACCTGGGGGTGGAAGTACACAATGGGCATGATGACTGCAGGCAAGAAGATAATATCACCTAGAAAGCAGCTATGATGGAGGTGTCTCGGTGTTCTAGGGGCACCCAAGATAGAGTTTCTAATAGCCCCTCACATAGGCGCCCAGCAACAGATGACAGGATGGTAATTTTCTATTAGAAAATTCCCCTGGTGTGTTGGGCATTTTGGCTGGCTGCATTGTCCCTGACCTTCAGCTGTGTAGCACTGAGCCCCATTCTTTTCTCCTTCTACCTAAACCTGTGTAGGTTATGGCTTGTATAGCTAAGAACCTCAACTAATAGTTCTCTTGAAGCACTGATCCCATTGCTCAACATCCCCCAATAAAATGTAAGCTCCTTGAGGGGACAGACTAAGACTGGCTTATTTCTATATCCTTAATACTTATCACAGAGCCTAAGACAGAGAAGGCACTCAGCAAAAATGTATTGACTGCTAAATGAAATGTTAGTCATAACAGTATACATCCAATCCAGTCTGGCTGGTGTGGCTCAGTGGTTGAGTGTCGACCCATGAACCAGGAGGTCACAGTTCAATTCCTGGTCAGGGCACATGCTCACATTGTGGGCTCGACCTCCAGTAGGGGGCATGCAGGAGGCAGCTGATAGATGATTCTCACCATTGATGTTTCTATCTCTCTCTCTCCCTCTCCTTTCCTCTCTCTCTGAAATCAATAAAAACATATTTAAAAAAAAATTAAATCTGCCCTGGCCGGTTTGGCTCAGTGGATGGAGTGTCGGCCTGTGGAGTGAGGGGTCCCGGGTTCGATTCAGGTCAGGGGCACATGCCTGGGTTGTAGGCTCGATCCCCAGTGGGAGGCATGTGGGAGTCAGCCAGTCAATGATTCTCATCAATGTTTCCATCTCTCTCTCCCTCTCCCTTCCTCTCTGAAATCAATAAAAATATATTAAAAAACAAATTAAATCCAATCCAGGTGACTCCATCCTCTGAGGAGTCTGGGGCAGGCCTGTACATCTGGAGTATCTCAGTAGTGATCATGGACATGCAAGCGTTGCCTCATTCAACTAGAGAAAATAGTCTGCTCAGTAAAACCAGGCCTGCGTGACGAACTGTCAGGCCTCCCATCAGAGGGATCATGTTCACAGTGGAATCATGCTTGCGTGACCAGTGCGGAACATCATTGAAAACCAGCTGGCTTCCAGAACGCTGACCGGCAGGTTCCAGGATGCAAAATCATATTCACCTTGAGGGGACATATGAAAGTAGGACAGAGAGAAATAACCAAATTTATATTATATCATCAAATCAATTTTAAAATATCACCAATAGAAAAGTTCTCCCTAAAGAAATGTCACCCAAAACTGCCCCTGAATACTCATTTTCATCTCTTCATGTGAGCTGGGTCCTCTTAGTGACCAAACACAGGCCCCCAATGTTGTGTTCTCTCTTATTATCTCAGTTTTTTTCACGACACTCTTCTAACTTGCTAGATGGGTTTACATGGGCCCTCTTGACAGCTGGCATCTATCCCACCAAGGGAAGCCGTTGGGCAGTTGAGTGCAGTGGTTAAGGCTGTGGTGTCAGGCACCTGGGTCAAGCCTCCTGCTGTGTGACTTTGTGTAAGGCACTTACCTTCCCTGCGTCTCCGTTTACTCATCTGTAAATGGGGAGGAATAACAGACTTTCTTGAGGTGGTTGTGAGGATTCAATGCGAAGCGCGAGAGCCACTGTGAAAGCCGCCAGCTGTCTGCATTGCAGGGCTTCCTTAGGGTGCATTTCTGGGGATAAGGAAGCGTAACTTCATCTTTGGCGAAACCTGAGGGGTCAGAGGAGCAAGCAGTCCCAGGAGGAAGCCTCAGACACAGGAAGGGCAGGTTCAAAAGAGTTGGAAAGAGGTAACTGACATCCTGGGTTCGTGTGCCCGAAACGTATATTTTCAAGCCCTGACCCCTGGTGTCTGTGAATTGACCTTATTTGGAAATGGGATCTGTGTAGATGTGATTATGTTGAGGTCCTTATAAAAAGAGGGAAATTTGGACCTCGAGACACACAGGAAGAAGGCCATGTGAAGACTGAGGCAGAGATCGGAGTGATGCTACCACAGGCTAAGCAATGCCAATGATGGCCAGGAACCATCAGAAGCTAGGAGAGAGTCAAGGACAGATCATCCTCTAGAGCAGAGGTTCTCAACCTTGGCTGCACATTAGAATCACCTGGGAATCTTTAAAATCCTGATTTCTGGGCCTCATCCTCCGGAAATTTTGTTTCTTTGTTATGGGGGCGGGGGAGCACAACATGAGTAACAAAGAAACAGAATTTCCGGAGGATGAGGCCCAGAAATCAGGATTTTAAAAAGATTCCCAGGTGATTCTAATGTGCAGCCAAGGTTGAGAACCTCTGCTCTAGAGCCTTCAGGGAGAGCCTGGCCCTGCCAAAACTGTGATTTCAGACTTCTGGCCTCCAGCACTGTGAGATGATACATGTCTCTTGTTTGAAGTCACCCAGTTTATGGTGCTTCGTTTCAGTGGCCCAAGGAAACTAACACTATAGATGAGGCCAGAGAGAGGTCACATCGGACAGATGGACTGGAGGGAAGAGGGGACACAGCTGACCATCATTTTCCAGATTTGGTGTCTTGGGTCCAGTTGGCAGGACAGTCCAATCACTGAAGACCATCTGGGACATACACACAAAAGCCTGGCCCCTTGCTGCAAGGTGGGGTGACTCCTCAGTGCAATCTGCGATTTGTGCTCCAAACGCGCCTTCCCCATCAGGCCAAGGCTAGAGTTACCTTAGACCACCTCTATCTTCAGCTCCCTCTTTCCTATCCTGCCTGTCTCCTTCCTTGCAGGTGGTTTCTGACAAGCACTCCCATCCCTGTCAGCCAGGTGTGGTCACCATCACTTAGAGTGTTCATCACATGCTTCCCCGGCCCAGCTGTGCTGGCTGCTAGGGGTGGTGTTGGTGTAGAGGCATTAAGGCAGGACCCTATCCCGAGGGAGCACACAGTAACCTGGGTAAAATGTTAATTGATTAACCAGCTAGTTAGTTAATTAAACACACATTTATTGAAAACATCCTTTGTGCTGTCCCTGGCTGAGCACTGGAAGGGCTGCAGAGCAATCAACAAAACCAGACACCAAGCTTATAGACTAGTTGAGGGATAGACACCAATCAAACAAACTCACAAGTGAATGTAAAACTGCAGCTGGGCCAACTGGGCTGTTAAGGAAAAGTAGACGGTGTTACAAGAGCCTCTAACAGGGGGATTTGATGTGGTCAGGTGGCCAGGGGTGTCTTACCAGAAGAAAAGCTGCCTGGGCTAAGACCTGAGATGAGTAAGAATTAACCAGGCAAAGAGGGAGAGGGGACAGTATGTACGAAGATCACCTGGCAGGAGGAGCACAACAAGAAGGAGGGACTTCAGGAAGATCAGTGGGGGTGAGGTGGTGTGGTGTGGGGTCGGGGGAGAGTGGCTAGGACAGTATGATGAGGCAAGCAAGGGAGGCAGTGGCCAGGCAGTGGGCTTTATCCCAAAAGGAATGAACATTAAAGGCTTTCAGTAGGCAGGTGACCTGGTCAGAAACAGACAACTACTCTGGCTACAGCACGTGGTGGAGACTGGAGGATGGATTCCGGGCTGTGGGCAGACCCATTAGGGAGCTCTTGAGCAGTTCAGGTGAGGACGTGGCCAAGGTCACAGAGGATGGAGAGAAATGCACAGATTTGAGAGATACCGTTGATGGTGGGCTGGATATGATGTGTGGGACGGGGAGAGAGGGGCTGATGGTGATTCTTAGTTTTCTGGTTTGTGCAGGTGGATATACACTGAGTGGCCAGATTATTATGACCACCTGACATTTGTAGGCAAATTAGCTATAATTTTGCGCTGAAGTTGCTAGAGGGCCAGACCATTATAAATAGGGAAGCAGGTTGTTTACCACGACAGTAGAAGTGATTTTTTTTTCTGAAGATATAGGTAAACAACGTGATTTAACAGCCTTTGAACGTGATTAAAATCAATAAATCTTAATAAAAATGAGCTCCATTATTTATATTAATATTCCACTATTTATATTTTGAGGTAAAGATCAGTTATAATTAAGATAAAAAAAATTGGGTTTCCCCTAAAAAAATCAAGATTCTGAAATCAAGCAAAATTTAATTACTGTGGTCTCAGGTACAGGATTAAATGCCCATAAATGAATAAAATTTAGTGTTTTCCAGTTAGTTTGCATACTTTACATTCATCTTTGTTTACTTGCATTCCATTGATATTTTATTTTGAACTTGTACAAGGATTCAGGCAATACTGTGATGACAACTGCAAGGAGTTTCTTTATCTAGTTGGAAATC
>NW_006383005.1:2609660-2623151 GCF_000327345.1 Myotis davidii
TGGTGTCAGATTCCTCGCATCACCTTTCAACATCTCGTGGAGTCAGTGCCAAGAAGAATCGCCGCAGTATTGAAGGCAAAAGGTGGCCCAACGAAGTACTGATGGGGTGGTCATAATAACCTGGCCACTCACGTTCAAATATATCCCACATTCAAAGGCTGTTAAATCACGTTGTTTACCCATATCTTCACAAAAAAAATCACTTCTACTGTCGCGTGGTAAACAACCTGCTTCCCTATTTATAATGGTCTGGCCCTCTAGCAACTTCAGCTTGAAATTATAGCTAATTTGCCTACAATATCAGGTGGTCATAATAATCTGGCTACTCAGTGTATGTTGCCATTTGCTAGAAGAATCCCTGGAAGAGGACCAGGTCTTGGGGAGGAAATCCTAAATTCAGGCAAAAGTTCTTGTAAATCATAATGGTAACAGGAATGTCAGTTGTTACCATCTATTCATTAAAAAAAAATTAGTAAATGGGTGCTCTTTGCTGGGCCCAGGGCCAAGTGCTGGAGGTTAAAAGGAGGGAAGTTAACATCTAATGCACAATTGCTCGAGGCAGTGAGGAAGACAGATGAAGATGGGCATTGTCATGTCAGAAGTAGTTGGGTCTTGAGACCTGGCTCTACCCCTATCAACTGTATGACCTTGGGCTAATCACTTAACCTTTCCATGTCTTACAAACATCTGTAATATGGGATTTACATCCCTGTTACCTAGAATGTTGTATAGATGCAATGACAATATATGTAATGCCTTTAGCAAGTAATGAGCTCTGCATACACAAGTGCTAAATAAAAAGCTGCTGTGTTGGTTCTCCAGGTAAGGCACTGTCACATGTCATTGTATATAACCCTCACAAGGTCACTTGGTGAGAATTATCACGGTATCCCATTTTATGGGTAAGTTAGCCCTGCTGGTTGGCTACCCAACAGCTTTCCCCCCTCTTCCTCACTGTAAGAAAGTAGGTTTTGTTTGGGTATTCATTATTCCATATTCAGGTAAGATCGCCTTCTCTGTTGCTTCTGGGGGTACATCCTGCTCTGTCTAAACTAGTCAAGGCAATCCGTTCCCCTACCCAGTGACTGATTTAGGCAGTCATGTGGTCCATTCCTAACCAGTTATGAACTCATCTAAGTTGCCTGGGAATGTGCCGGTTTTAGCACTAGTAGTGTTGAGTCCCAGAAAACCTGTCAGTCCTGAGCAGACTGGAATGGTTGGTCACCTGACGAGCCACTGAGACCTGGGGAGACTTCTTCAGGGAGGTCGAGTGGAGATGGCGGGGCATCTGGGAAACTTTTCCATGCTGAGGATGAATGGTAAAAGGGCACATAGGAGGACACGTCTTTCTCTGCTGGATGTCTTTGTTTCTGTGTGTTATGCTTGGAGCTGCCACAGCCGTCCTGCGGCCATGAGAGGAGATAGCAACATGCTGTGATGAGGAAAGGGGAAGTCCTGCACTAAGGACATCTGTTTATCTTGGTTTAACTCAGTTTCTCAAAGTTATTTCAATGTGGAATCTTCAGTTTCTTCTAGTTTTTGTGAAGCCTGGTTGATACCTCCCGGATGTTCCACAGAACAGTTTGGGAAATGGTGAGGTGCCAGACGAAGACCTGGAGCATGAGACCTCAGCACTGGGGGGCTCTGGATAGGAGACCACATGCCTTGGTTGCCTGTTGTCTGATGTGGTTGTTAATAGTGTCCCCGTTTGGGATCAACTGTGTGATCCCTCAGTAATGCCGGTGGTCTTGATCTGGCATCTAGAAGGGTTCAGAAATCTGGAGAAGGGCTGTGCGTAAATTAAATAAGAGTCCAGAGACGAAACATAATTTTGAAAGGCATCATAGAGAGTCAGAGAAGACTTAGCAAAAGGAACTAAGTTCTCCTTGTCTCAGGACCCCTTGCTATTTATTAACACAATTTGTCCTAAGGCAAGGTAGAGATATATACTTCAAAGGGCAGAATCCATTGTCAGTTTGGGGAATTTGCCTACCAGCTGTTCAGGTGTTTGGCCAGTAGGAGGCAATAACATGTAGATTAAGGTGCCCTTAGCTGTCTGGTAGCAAACAATCATTCTTTTCAGGTTTGGGGAAATGCCTTTAGCCATTCCCAACAGGTGACAACATATGTGACTCAGCCCTTGTTGAGTCCCCAAGTTCCATCAACCTTTCGATGAAACTCTTGCAATTATAACATGCTGGAACTGGCTTCCAGCACCTCAGCTCTGGACAAGAGGAGGCCTTCAGGGGAGAGAAGGAAATGGTTGAGGGAGCAGGGCTTTTCTCTGGAAATAGAACAGAATGATGTGGCCAGAGTGTGTGGGCTGGAGTGACAGTCGCCCACATCAGGAAGAATGGAGGCAGTCCGTGTGACGAGGAAAGAGATATGGGGGTGCTGGTACAGGGTGGGCAGAAAAGAATAGTAGAAGCTTGCAGGCTGCGGGGTGGCCTGGGTGTGGTGACTCCACACAGCACCTGCAGCAGGTGTCCTCTGAGGCCACCACTTCCTACGGACTCCAGGAGGCAGGGCTGCATGTGGAGTTGCGTGGGCAACAGAAATCTGGACGTGTAACCAATCTGGGAAGGCAGAGGCCTAAAAGAAGGGAAAGAAATTGCCTAATCCTGCGTTTATTAATCCTGCCTTTGCCAGTCTTGCGTTTTTCTTTTGTTTGTCATCTGTCTCTGTCTTTGGAACAGAAGTGTGTTTTTTTTTTTTAATTTTTTAATTGACGAGAGGAAGAGAGAAACATTGATTTGTTGTTCCACTCACTTATACACTCATTGGTTGCTTCTTGTATGTGCCCTGACTGGGGATTGAACCTGCAACCTTTGCGTATCAGGATGACACTCTAACCAACTGAGCTACCTGGCCAGGGCCCAGAAGTTTTTTGAGGTCAGGTACGGAATGTGCGCTGCCCACAGCTGTATCCAAGCACTTCCTCATCCACAGAAGAGGCTCAATAAATATGGGTTGAGTACATGAATCTCAGAGGGAGAGAAACATTTTTCTAAACCCTTTGTATAGAGGACCTGAAGGGCGTTTAATACTTAACGAGCCTCTACTACGTGCCCGCGGCTTGCCAGCAGGTTACCTACTTTAGCTCACTCACCTCTCAAGAGACGTCATGGATGGGCTCATCAAAACGCCATTCATCTTCTGAAGCCCTGTTCAAACCCCTCATCCACCAGGAAACCTTTCCCATCTGAGCCACTTCCCTTTCCTGAGCATCCTCTCCTCTGAGCTTTATAACATCCAGCTCTTAACGGCACAGTGCGTGTGGTATTTCATCAGACCACCACCCACATGCCTGTAAACACTTTAAGAACAGAGGCTACATTTCGGTTTTCACATCTCCCCCGCAGCATCAAGAGCTGAAATGAAAAGAAAAAAACAACTCACAAAATTCCTGTGTATCTGTTAAGTGATAGGTTTATCTTTAACACTGGTCCTAGCAGACCTTGACTCAGCACTCTGCAGTCCATTCCTGTTGCTCTGTGTAGTTGGTCTCAGATGCTTTTTCCTCTGGACAGAACCCCTGACAGGTAGTGTCTTAAACAGTCAGATCACTTCATTAACCCCACATAAGGAGAGGTCTGCCGGCAGCCAGCCTAAGGCTAGGGAAGTGCTTCTAAGCTGCCATCAGAGGCTGACTGGTGGTGGCTCTGTGCTTTGCCACCCTTAGCGTGCTGGCTTGTTGCCTCAGGCACAAGAGAGCTGATGAAGTTTCAGGGGTCACATCTGTATTTCAGGCAGGAAGATGAGAGACAGGCCTGAGGCCAGCCCAGTGTCCTTTGGATCTGAAAAGCAAAAGTTTTCCTAGAAACCTGTAGCAGACTTCCACCTCACCTTATTGGTCACACTGAATAAGGAAGCCCGAGAAAATATCTTTTTAGGTTTTCTAGAGTTATTTAGAAAAGAGCCTTTATAGTTAAGGGAACAAAGGAAAAATGTTTTAATTTTTTTTAAATTGATTTGAGAGAGAGAGAGAGAGAGAGAGGTCAATTTGTTGTTCCACGTATTTATGCATTCATTAGTTGCTTCTTGTATGTGCCCTGACTGGGAGATTGAACTTGCCACCTTGGGATATCGAATGCCACTCTAACCCACTGAGCTACCTGGCCAGGGTGGTTTGAGAATGAGTGTTGGATTTGCCCATCAACAATGACGGCTATGCATTCTATTGAAGGAAGAGAGAGAAATTTAGTCAGACTCATCATTTAAACTGGCCACTCTGAAATCTCCCCATTCCAAGCTGGACCCTGCTCAGATTTATTTGTTCCTGGAGAGATATTCTAAGTTCTTGATTATATGTGAACACAGATGCCTACAGACATAAAAGGCACAGTCCATGCCCTTCAGGGCCATACAGTCAGGGGAGGAGGATGTGAAGGGCTGGCAGAGATAGAATAACCATCTCAGTGATGTGCGCTATGAACTGTGCACAGGAAGATACGAAAGGGGGAAAATGTAACTTCTGGTTAGGGCTGGCCAGGAAAGACCCCCCAGAAGTAGTGACATATGAAGTTGAAATAGCAGTTAAATATACGAAGAGTGGGCTGGGAAGGGCTCTGCACATAGAAGAAAATGCATGGGCAGAGGCATGGTGGTGGGAAGAGAGCATAGCACATTTGGGGCGCATCAGAAAGTCCCGTTTTAAAGGAGAGATCAAAGGCATGGTGTGTGCTGCTAAAGGCTCGGGTCCGCAGCGTTGGTGCCTGGGTAGATGGCAGTGCCCTTTTCTGAGATAGGAATCATTGAACTTAGTAGGTAATGCTGACTTTGGGGGCCTCAAGCTGCTCTGACTCTACTTGATATTTCTGGACATTCTCACCTGCTCTGTTGACTTCAGTTGCCATCTTATGATTCCTAAATCTACACGTGCTGTTCAAATCTCTCTCCTACATTTCCAACCTGCATATCCAGTGCAGCTTTTGCTACATGACAACCATGACCAAAATCTAGTAGCTTAAGACTAGAACCATTATGAGGTTCCTGAATCTGCAAGTTGGCAACTTGTTTAGGCTCAGAAATTAATGGCTCCCTTAACGACGTAAAGGCTACAGGGGTTGTGGCTCCCATTATATCGCTCATTTAATCCACTTGTATCTGTGTCTGCAGGAACTGCTTGGATCCTTTGGATCATGTGGTTATCAGGACATGATCCAAGTGGTAGCCTCCATGCAGCTCTCTTGCCGGATGTAGTATCTTTTTTGGGATAGATCAGCACAGCCTTGGGCACTTGTCTTTAAACCTTTCAGTGTGATCTTTTTAATCCCCATGGGTAAGGAGAACCAAAAGCAGTTCACACACATATGGGAGCAGTAGAACTCATTCACAGTTGTCCCCCAAGACTATGATAACTGACCTCTTCTGTCACAATACAGTCTACAAAGGCCTTGGTCATCTTGACTTTCTGCAGAACATCACTCTGGTTCACTATATTGATGACATCATGCTAATTGGATCTGGCAAACAGAAATATGGTATTAATCTGAATATCTGAGTAAGACATATATGTGCCAGAGGATGGGAGATAAACTCTACAAAGATTCAAGAGTGTGGTCCTTAGGTGAAGGCTTTAGGGGGTCTAGGTCTGAGGCATGCTGGGACATCCCTTCTGAGGGAATGAACAAATTTTCATCCCTTATACTCCTTATTGCTAAGAAACATATACATGGGTCCTTTGGATTTCAGAGGTAGTATATGCCACTTTGAGAATCCTAACCCAATCCATTGATGAGGTAGTCAGAAGTCTAACCATTTCAAATGAGGCCCAGAGTAAGGGATGGCTCTGCATTAGGTTGCAGCACAAGGTGCTCTGTCCCTTGGAGATAGGGACACTGAGCAGAGTCAAGCCTCAGTAGAGATGCATGGCATGCCTCTTGCTAGGCCATGCCTTCTGCAGCAGAGAGCTCTACATTAAAAAAGTCACTCCTGCCCAACCGGCGTGGCTCAGTGATTGAGCATCTACCTATGAACCAGGAGGTCACGGTTCGATTCACAGTCAGGGCATATGCCTGGGTTACAGGCTCCATCCCCGGTGTGGGGTGTAATTCTCTCTCATCATTGATGTTTCTATCTCTTTCTCCCTCTCCCTTCCTCTCTGAAATCAAGTTAAAAAATATATTTTAAAATGTAGTTCCTGATGGACCACTGGACCCTATAGAAACGGACCACCCGATGGACACCAGCTGGTTATGCTAATGAGCTGGGCTTGGTTAGATCCATCAAGTCATAATGAGGTCAGGGAGGCATACTAGCAGTCCATTTCCACTGTATGATGGAAGGGCACATTCCAGCCTGAGGAGGTAGGTCTGGAAGGCACAAACAAGTTACGTGAGCGCGTAGCTCTGAGCCCCATGTCCCATAATCTGTTGTACTGGTGCCTTTCCTGCAGCTCACACTTAGAGCCTCAGAGGGGCTTCTCTGTGACCAGATAATGGAGAGAGAAAACATCCAGGCCTGGTTTATGGATGGGGAGGCTCACCTATAAGTTGGTGTGAGTCAAAAATGGCCTTTTGCTACATGATAGCCCAGGCAAGGATGGCCCTGAAAGGCAGTATAGAAGGAAAACTCTCGTAGTGGGCTCAGCTCCGAGCAGCGCTTTCAGTGTCAGCATTTATGGAGTGAAGAGTGGCCTACGGTAGAGGGTACATATTTCCCAACAGCGGTGAATCACTGGCTGGCTGGTCAGGGGCTTGGAGACGAAGGAAAAGGCATATGGATGGCCCTGCGAGGGGTGAGGGCCGAGTGTGAAGATGTCTGTCTTACGCCTCTGCTCACTAGGAAGCATCCACCTCAGAGGAAGCACTCGGCAGCCAGGTGGGCAGGATGTCTTCCCGGGTGGGCGTCCGCTGACTTCTGTCCTTAGCCGCTCGCCACTCCAGCGCTGGAGCAGTGGACTCACGGATGGAGTAGTGGTGGTGGCCTGGATGGAGGCTGTGCCCTGGCCCAACAGCATGGGCTCCTGCTCACCAAGGCTGATCTCGCTGCTGCCTCTGCTGATGGTCTGACTTGCCATCCACAGAGACCCCAGTGTGGCTTCATTCTTTGAGGGCATCGAACAAGCTGATTACATTAGATCCCTTCCAAACTGGAGGGTGTAGCGATTCTTTCACAGGACCCACTGGTCTGCCTATAGACTATGTCACCTGGAAGCCCCTGGCCTGAAAGACTCAGAGAGGGTGCTGTCCTGGGTGCAATATGTGTCCAACCAATGGCTGTTATGTGGTGCTCTGTCTCATCAGTTGGAATACAGAGGTCCAGGGACCGGGTAGAGGAGGAGAGGCCCCTTTCACCGTCGTTTACAGTGGCCCAATTGCAGAAGTTTGGCTTTGTGTTCCTACAACTTGAGACTCTGTTGGATAGAAGTTCTGGTTCTCAGGGAAGGGTGAGTTCTCCCACCGAGGGACACAGGAGCTACAACCTGTAACCTGAAGCTACAACCACCACCTGGTCACTTTTGGATCCTCATACCAGTGGTTCAGAAGGAAAAATGGACTTAGGATGGTGGGAGGGTAGAATCAACCCTGATTTTCTTGAAGAGACAGGGTTGCTGATACTTTGTGGGGCAGAAGGAGAACGTCCAGAGCTCGGAATCCCCTAGGATGCCTCTTGGTGCTTCTGTGCTCAGTAATGACTCTGCAGGGGTGATGAGGCATCCTTAACCTGACAAAGGCCAGGACACCAAGGGCCCAGACCCCTCAGGGACAAAGGTCTGGGTCATCCCCTTGGCAAGCAGTGAGACCAATTGAAGTGCTAACAAAGGCAAGAGAAATTTAGACTGAGCAGTGACAGAGGGAAATGATAAGTATCCGCTAGAAATGCAAATTCAAACAACGCTGAGAGACCATTTCTCTCCCATCAGATGAATATACATCCTATAGTTGGACAGCAATTTCTCTTGGTGAGGCTGTGAGAAAAAGACACATTCACACATTACTAGGGGAAGTGCAAAATGGCACCACCCCGATGGCACGTCATCTAGCAAAATGACAGGTATAAATCTCCCTGGAATATATACTGGCTCCAATCTGAATGGACGCTGGCACAGGACTGCTCCCTGCAGTACTATTTGTATTAGCAAAAGAACCAGGGAACGTCTTCTTTGTAGTAGCTCTTGGAAGGGGCTGGAATTCGGACAAACTATGGGTGATTTATTTGTTTCTCGCTATTGTGTACTGAGTGCCTGCTATGTGCTTGGTTGGTAGTTTACATATGTTGCTCCTTTAAACTCAACAACCCTGCATAATTTTGGAAGCAAATTTGTATCTGTGATCTTTAACACAGAAATTCTAAGAATGTATCATGGAAACATAACCCAAAATGGCAACCATTCTTTATGCACAAAGATGCTTACTGCAGTACTATTTTTCATAGTTATTTTATTTAAAAAAGCTTATATGGTATCAACAATCCTCAGCTCTACACTTTCCTGGTCCAGTCTGATCTCCAAAATGCAACTCCTTTGGGCCATTTCTGGTTTTGTATTTTTGAGAGTTTTCGTCTATATAATTTTTTTGAAAGAGAGGGAGAGAGAGAGAGAAAAAAAAAAAAACATTGATGTAATAGAGAAACATCTATTGGTTGCCTCCCACATGCGCCCCAACTGGGGATTGAACCGTGACTGGAAGTCAAACTCTCCATCTTTTGGTGCCCAGGATGATGCTCCAACCACCCGAGCCACACTGGCTAGGGTGTATCTTGAAATAGTGTGCTTTTGTGACTGTGCAGTTATCAAGTTTAGATGTTGTGTATTGGCTTCCTGCTATAGGTTAGACTAGGACCTTTTCAACAGCAAAGACTACTTTTAATTTCTCTTTAGAGGCCCCGGACCTAGCCTTGGTACTGTCAGGGAGTGAGTATCAAATAAATATTATTATTATTATTTTTTTTAATATATTTTATTGATTTTTTACAGAGAGGAAGGGAGAGAGATAGAGAGTTAGAAACATCGACGAGAGAGAAACATCGATCAGCTGCCTCCTGCACATTTCCCACTGGAGATGTGCCCGCAACCCAGGTACATGCCCCCGACCGGAATCGAACCTGGGACCTTTCAGTCCTCAGGCCGACGTTCTAGCCACTGAGCCAAACTGGTTTCGGCCAAATAAATATTATTAAATAAAGGAATGTCCTGGGTGGTCAAGGGGAGAAAATTGGAAGCAGAGAGAAGATCACTGGCAAAAGGACAGAGGACCCTTCTTCCTGACTAGCAGGACCCTGATCGAGTTCAGGGTGGCTATGTCCCCAGCTAAAATTGCTCACCATCCACACTCCCTTGCAGCAAGTAGAGACCATGTGACCTGTCCAAGCCCAAGGGATGTAAGTAAAAGTTACTGAGTAGAGCCTGGGAAAAGTTTCTGAAGGAAACCGGAGGCAGCTGGCATATCCTTAGGTTCTTTTCACCTTCATTCTTTCTTCCTGGTACAAGGATGTGATTTCTGGAGACTTAGCAGCCATATTGCAACCATATTCTAAAAATGGAGAACCAAAGCATTAGAGGGAGCTCATGTTTTGAAGACATCACTCAATTCTATGCGCTCCCTGGACTGCCTATATCTAGACTTTACGTTTTCTGAAACAAATAGTGCTTTTACTTAACATCATGTAATAGTCTTTCTGTTGCTTGCTGCTTCATGCATTCTTAACAGAGGGAGACAGAAGAAGCATGCCCAAAAGCTGACGGTTATTGATGGTATAAGAGGATTCTGAAAATTTTTTGTAATAAAAAGTTTAAAAGAACAATGGAAGTAAAAATACATATGAATCATTGTTGCAAATATAATTTCCAAAAACTTTTGCAAGACATCTGGGTTTCAGCAGTGGTCCATGTATCTTGTGACAGGACACCTTAACCTCTAAAACGTCTGTGATTCGATTGGTTGTCCTCCCTGATGTTTTACAGTGTGATGACATTTAAATGGACATTTTGGTTTTTGAGGCTGGTACAAATACCTGTGAATTTTCTCTTTTTTTTCACCAGGAGGGGATCATTGGCATGGCAACCTCCTCAATATCCATGAGGGAAATAAAACCACTCTGTAGAATTTCTTATTTAAACCAAGAGTTGGAGAGTTTCGCCTCCTTTAAATTAATAAACTAAAGGGGAGCTAAGAGCAGCAGTTGGTGACTCCATGCGGAGCTCAAATATGAGGCAAAGTTAACCTTCAAGGACCGGACATGTCTTGTCCTGGACCTCACACCTTGTCAGTCCAATTTTGACTTCAGCCATTGCTACAGCAACCAGATCTGTTAGGCGAAACCCAGCAGAGCTGCTGGGCCTCCCTGCATTGCGTCTCTCTCACTCTCTGCTCGGGGCTTCTCTGAAGCCGCAATGGGAGATGCCTGTAGGAACTCACAGGCCCTCATGCATGTGAGCTCCAACTGTGGGAGGATTTAACACCCCACAGGGCAACACTTGACTAAAAGGGTATGAGAACCCCTGGATAAATGCTCCCCGATTCTGAGATGCACCTCGAAAGGTGCCATGGGATCAAACCAACTCATTGGCTCAGCCTTGCACTGACTTTTTCCCCTTCTCTGGGGCTACTTCCCCAGTTCCTATAGTGACCAACTCATTCCAGTGTGCTTGAACCTTCCTGAGTTTTAGCACTGAAAGGCTCACATCTTAGGGCTGTGAGTCCCAAGTAGGCAGGGATGGCTGGTCACCTTACCAGTTTCCCACTCCTGCACCCTGGGATCACCTCCCAAATAAATCCCCTTCAGGCAAGTCCTCGTCTCAGCTCTGTTTTCAGAGGGAACACAGGCAATGGCAATTCATTTGTTCTCATTGGGGTACCTGCCTGTTTCTGAGATCTGTTCTAATCCCTTCAAAATAAGGACATCAAGTTGCAACTGGCTAAAAACATCAGTAGAGCATCCAGAAAAACTGCAGTTTGTTTGCTGTTGCGGTGGATTATTGTTTTGTGGCTTTTGCCAGATGTTGAGGGAATACACGTGGAGTCTTATCTATGAGCCTTCCAGCAATCAGAACAGACGGATAGCTCCTGTATTTCTGGCTCCTGGAATGGATGTTTCTTGTTTCTGGGTTAGAATTTTATCTGATTTGAAGCTGACGTGTTTTCTTTTCGAATTAAGGCAGAGCTAAGTGAATTTTCCCTGGAGGCTCCAAAAGGCAAACCTGTGGACCAGACCAGGTTGGTGTCCTCCGGAGCAGGGAACGACTGCCCCCTAGAGGACAAATACATGTATGATGGTTCAGGGAAGCTCAGGGCAGGGGTGTGTTTTCTGAATGTATGCATGGTTTTTTTCTCCTTAGGGAAATAAGGCCCCTGCTTAGTCTTTAGATTGCCCAATAATTAAATTATTGTTTCTGCTGTTGTGTGAATGAAAGATTTGCTCCCCGTGTAAAAGCCCAGCTGCATTGTGTTCGAATTGATTTGAATTGAGGGATGGGAATGGGGAATCCTAGGCGTTGAGACCCCAATAGATTTTCCAGCTTGCTTGTTTCTGGAGGATTAGTCTGGACATACTATAGATGACACAGAAATGAGTCTGACATAAAAGTACTTTTGAATTATTTAGGCCTCTGTAGATTTGTAGAAAATACGTTTATAATGTCTCTCAACCTCAGTAGATTTCCTATTTGTATTGGTTTCAAGGGACCACTGAGCGCTTATATAAATCTAAGATAAAGGGAGTCAGTGTTTCCATGGGGAAAAATTAAGAAACCAAGTCACACCTCCAATACTTTAAATGTGCCAGCTCTTTATGAAAAGCCCTCCAGGATGAGAAAAAAATAAAACCTTCTAAATAGCAGGACACCATGTTTGCAAGGAGAGTTGAGCTGTAAATTGCACTCTGTGGTTTATGTTAATACATTTAAATAGATTAAAAAATTAGTCTTCAAAAGGATGAATCTTTAATGGCTTTTTACTTAGAAAAAAAGCAGCTTCCAAGTGAAAAAAAATGAAGCTATTCAATAGAGTATTAAACCTTTGGGCAAAAGGTAAATTTTACATTCTTATAAGAATAAAACAAAATTGTGTAAATAACCTTGGAAGAGAAACTGGGTTGTTAATACATATTTAAACACTACTCCTGCTTTCAAGTCTAAGCCCTTAATTCAGAAATTTTGGCTGGGAAATGGGAACAATCTAACTTATGGCTTCGAGGCTCCTGCTGAGTTCCAATTAAACATGAAGATCAGGCCAAATGATATGCAAATTAACATAAAGCTGAAAATTGGAAGTCACAAAGATTTTAAGAAACCTTCGGGACTAAGACTTGGAATCAAGGTTTAAAGAATTCCGTTGCTCTGTAAAGCAAATAGAAGGAAGTCCTTGATCCCCTCTGCCAAGGGTCCTTTGTGGCGCCGTGGCATCCTGCCAGGGTCTGTGAATTGTGAGGCCTCCCTTGGCTGCTCTCATACAGGACACCACCATCCAGCTTGTATTTTACAGGAGACAGATTCATCATCGTCTGTATTTGAATTCTCTTGGGAACCCACAGGCTCCCTCATTTCCTCTCTAGAGTGCCCTCTTTCCAAAGTAACTTGAACCTTGTTTAACTATGACAAGGTGTACTCAAATCACTGGCATTGCTTTACAACTTTTTAGTTTTAGTCTCTTCAAGGGTGGTTTCCCACTTCTTTCCCACATGAAGGGAAACAGGCTACTGGCCTGCCTGAGAGTTCCGGATCCACCTTAGAAGACTTGGGATGGAAGCGCTGGGTTTTCCGAGACACCAGGGTGAAAATGTGAACCACGCCCCCTGGTGGTTGAGCTGATAATGGCAGGCTAATGAGCAAACTCAGTTGCTGTTACATCCTGGAGGAGATCTTAAGTGTCTGAGGGCTCACTCTCCATAATCAAACACCCTGGCACTTTTCAATCCCTACACAACGCTGCTCTGCGGGCGAGAACCCCTCTACCTTCTCCTGCACACAAACACTACAGGCAGTGAATCTCCGGAACGTTTCTCATGTTGCCGTTTCCTAAGGAAATATCTGGAACAACTTAGTTGTTTGATTTCTAAGAGAACAGTGTTGCCGAGTCCGTATCGTGTATTTTAATGAGCTCAGCCTCCCCTGCAGCACAGGCCAAGGGTGTGCCTTCCAAGAAAGGAAGGAAGGACCTTCACTTCCCAGCTCCCTGGTGTGTAGGAATGTGCATTTCCTATGGTCCCTTTCAGTTTTAGAATTACTCTTAACAAGAGTAACAGAAGTCGTCAGGGCCAGAGTGGGGTTGGCTAGAACAGATGAGGTTATACAATTAGCTGCTGTTTGTGATTTTGAATTGGGGAAGGAAGGGAAAAGAAGGAAGTTATATCCTTCTAATATTGCCTGTTCTTCATTTATCAGATAGCGTTCTGCTTTATTTATTCCCCAGGTGTTTTGCAACAATGTGCCTTTTTCAACTAGGAAATCAACACACATAAAATGGAACCACTTTATTTCATCAAAGTGGTTCTTTGTGCTGAAGTTGATCATAAACCTTTAATGACCCCTGTATGCCAGATTTCTTTTTT